>NC_051405.1:32664681-32665087 GCF_015228065.2 Penaeus monodon
CCCAGTCAACTCTGTAAAAGAAAATTAAGACACAACGTTGTGCGAAATTCCAAATATTAGTCCATGGTGTTCGTCTGTACGATCAGTTTCGGAGCGAGGTTTCGGAGCGCGGAACCGAAACCGCTCCCGAAACCTGACTGTGTCGACGTAAAAATGAACCACTTGCCCTTCCCAAGAGCAGAGTACGACCGTGTTCACCTGCGAGAAATATTACACTTTGCATAAATCAGGAACTTTGTTAACTGTTGCAGCAAAGAGAAACACACTGTGACACTTTGAGATATTCATATAGTGTCCCTTTTTGAGATAGGTTAGTGTTGTTCTGTTATTATGTTATCCTCATAAACCAGATTAAATAGAATGGTGGTTATCCGATGCTGCAGTCTGCGCTACAAAAATCTAAACC
>NC_051405.1:32666440-32666560 GCF_015228065.2 Penaeus monodon
CACACGGTGATGTCTGCAGTTGCAGGTCGGAAGCGGAGACCGAAAGCATCACGAACCCGAGTACGAAGAAGTTGGTCCTCCCACTGGCTTGAGGAAGAACACAGGTAGGGGAAGGTTTGT
>NC_051405.1:32666718-32666784 GCF_015228065.2 Penaeus monodon
AGCTTTTGATGGTCGTGTTGTTTTAGGTGTTTTAGGGGGGGGGTCTTTTCTTTGTTTCAGGAGGGA
>NC_051405.1:32666830-32667149 GCF_015228065.2 Penaeus monodon
AGGGGTGATGGATTTGATGATGAACAAAATTCGTTATGACAGATATGGAAACTTACATGTAACTGTGATGAAGATATCGATAATAGGTTTTTTCAACACTTTCTTAGCGGAAGTTATCCATTTTCATTCATTTTTCGACAAAGTAAAGGCGTGATGAATGGGGAGGGATGCAGGCTGATAATGATTAGATAGAAATGTCGTGGAAGGGGGGGGGGGTAGCTATTATCATATCCCTACTTTCTCTCTCTTTTTATTTACACACACACACTCACACATAAGTAAACACACAAACAAACACAAAACGCGCGCCCCCCCCCCC
>NC_051405.1:32667272-32667406 GCF_015228065.2 Penaeus monodon
TACTAATTTACAAACACACAAAATCAAACAAACACTTAAACACAATCAAACACACAAACAAAATTAAACAAACAAGCACAAACAAAAAAAAAACACAAGCACTCGCTAAAACACACTCAGAAACACCCATCCAC
>NC_051405.1:32667851-32668037 GCF_015228065.2 Penaeus monodon
CAAACAAACGTACTTTTATGATTTGGTAGTCTGTTCCTAAATACCTCGACGCCCCTTTGGTATCCGAGACGGTATCAGGGTACAGGAGAGGGGATACAGGAGAGGGGGGGGGGTGAAGTAAGACGTGAGGGGTTGACTTGCAAGAGGCGGACGATTAATTCAGGGAAAGATGACGGCTGTGTTTCT
>NC_051405.1:32668290-32668780 GCF_015228065.2 Penaeus monodon
TGACAGGCATATCAATAAAGATGATCGGGTCGGTTCTTAGTATATTTAAAAGGGAGGCCGGAAAAAATGTGCATTCATTCATTTCTTTCTTTTTACCTATTTAATACTATTATATAGTGTGGCATGCATACGAAATGATTGGAGAAACTGATGGGAGTGAACTTTGTTGTATTTCTTCCGTTTTCTCAAATTGGGGGAAGATAGACCTCCCCGCAAAATCTCTCCATTTACACTGATCAGATGTTGATATAAAACTGGGATCGGAACACGCTGGCGCTCCCACCCTGCCGCCCCCCACTTCGCTCCGTTCTCCCCCTCCTCCGGTTGCATGTTATGCATCAGCGTGACGTTCTGTGGAGGGGGAGTTCCCAAATTCATGGACGGCGGGCACGCTGGCTTCCTCACAGTTCTCTTTTCCTCTTTCCTGCCCCTTCTTTTCTTCTTTTCCCTTCATCGTCCAAATACGGGTGTCGCCCCCCCCCCATCTTCG
>NC_051405.1:32668951-32669153 GCF_015228065.2 Penaeus monodon
GCTAAGGGGTACTTTCTTGCCCTTTTGTCTCATTCGCTCTATTTTCGGCACATTCTCTTTGATAGCTTTTTTTAAAGGACCTCGCACTCTCTCCCGTAAAAGCTGTGTTTAAAGAGAATGGAATTCGCTCACAGAAAATTTTCCCACACTCGGCTTTCGCCTTTTTACATTATCGCCATTTAGTTTCGGTTACAATACCTTG
>NC_051405.1:32671553-32671620 GCF_015228065.2 Penaeus monodon
CCCTAACAGGGATACGGGTAGAGGAGTGTTGGAGAGGAGAGGGAGAAGGGGAGGGAAGAGGGAGAGA
>NC_051405.1:32671814-32673077 GCF_015228065.2 Penaeus monodon
TCTTTCTCTCCCTTTTCCCCTGCCCTTCTCCCTCTCCTCTCCCCCACTCCCCGACCCCAGTCACATAGCGCCTGGCAGCTCACCAAAGAGACATTCGGCCAAGTATGTGCGACGCTGCCACGCTCACTCCAGATCTTTTCCTGAAGAAGGTGATAATCTGGTTTTCTTGAAGGTCTTTCTTAAATTGTGGAAAAATGCGAGATTAATGTTTTGTCGTATTTTGGTCGATTTTCCATTGACAGAGGACGAAGAGAGTGACATTACTGTTCTTACGTAGAGAATTTTCAGAGATAGGTATAAATATGTCAGGGAAAGGAACTGCCAGATGCACCTGAATTAAGCATTGGGTCAAGTTAACCTCAGTTCCTTTAAAATCTTAAATTAAAGGCAGGTCTAATCGAAAGACTAAATAAGCGAAAATGGAAATAACGAAGGAAGACAAGGTAATCTATTCTGATGCCAAGAATACCCTAACACCTTTTTAGAAGTATTTCGATGCCTCTTGCTTTCAATGGGAGGAGTGGTAAAGGAAGGTAGATTCCTAGTTTTCAGATATTTCGAATGTCTGCGTGGCGGTATAGAACGTGTTTTTCTCCTTTTTCTTTATTAGTGTTAGTTTTGGGGAAAGTTCAAGAGTAGATGGTGGGTTGGATGGAAATATTTATGGAGGCCCACTTCAGCGGGGGGTCCATGTGATTACTCCCCTTTAGCCTTGTTTCGACACTGGTAAATAATTAGTTTTTTCCCGAGTCTCTTTACATTTTCATTATTACATTTCCCGGGATTTTGTTATCCTTTTCCTCCTAATTTGGTTGGCGTGTTTTGGAAATAGTAATGTGATTTGCGTAAAAGGATTAATTTGGCAAAGATAGTCACATTTTAGGCTACAGTTTTGACTCACGTGGCAAGTACTTTGGGAACTGTCACTAGGTTTCGAAAATCATCTGGTAGATGGCGTATTTTGGCTGATCTACAGAAAATGGGAACCAAAATATTTTTTGGGATTACTGTGTTGTATAGTTTTTATCTTTCAAATCTATCAAAAAAAAGCTTCTCTTTATGATATACTTCAAATGTCCTTGTCATCCAGCAGACGAATAATAATATATGCAACTCTTAATTATTATGTGTCATTTTTATCCAATTTATATTTTTCTGTTAATCTAGGATAATTGTTTTAAACAAAGTTATTGCAGTCTGTTGCATAATTCATGCACTGTGTGCTATTATTAGTACCATTTCTAAATTGACATTATTATTTTT
>NC_051405.1:32674021-32674196 GCF_015228065.2 Penaeus monodon
TTAGGTCCAAAAGGTGTTCGAGTTTTCAGTATGCATTTCTGTATAATAACTATCCATATCTCGATACTCTATTTGTAGCAAATCAGAAATGGCCTTTTAGACGTAGAGTTCCCCAGTAGCGACGCTGACCATGGTTAAAGAATGAAAGAGGACAGACAAACCACGTTATCACTGA
>NC_051405.1:32674415-32674586 GCF_015228065.2 Penaeus monodon
AATTTAATTAAAATCTGGGAGTGATGAGGCGGCAGAGCGGAAAGGGAACGGGTAGGAGAGGTGAAAGGGAGAGGAGGAGAGAGAGCAAGTATGGCTGTATTTTGTTGGGTACAACTTGAAAGGATCGAAAGAACAGTATCTCGTATTTTTGTTCGTTTACGTAATCTCTAA
>NC_051405.1:32674957-32675621 GCF_015228065.2 Penaeus monodon
TGGTCACGTAAAGCAGATCCAATTTCAGCCGAGTCGTCAACCTGGAGATCAGAAGAAATTCCTCAGATCTCTAAAGCTGCTATTTTGCGAACTTCCGGCGCCTTCCCCCGGTATGTCTCGCCTTTCTCCTCGTTCCGAAGTGTCCCGGGCAACCTCCTTAATGCTTCCTGTTTTATTTCGCTGTGGCGTTTCAGTTCTCACTTCTCACTTAATACGGTAAAGGTTTATGGTTATTATTATTATTTTTTATGTCGAAATTAGGGTATTAAAAGAATCGCAAAAAAGTGTGATTAGAATGGTTTAAGTCTGATTAGAAAAAAAAGGAATAGAGTACTTCATTGTCTGAGAATTCAAGACCCCGCGTTTTGGACTTCCCTGCCGTTGCCGTTGAATATATTCAATCTTAACCAAAACGAATCCAATCAAAATAAACCAGCTGGAACGAAAATAAGAACAAAGAAAAGGGGGGGAAATCATCGAACAAAGAATACATAAGGACCAAAAGAGCAGCACATATTTCGTAAGTCCTTCATCAAAACAAGGGATCCGATTCCAATTTATTCAAGTGAGGAGAGTCCGACTCCCCTATCTAGCCCGCGAACGGCAGTGATCAGGTACGTACTCAGCCTTATAATCATTAACGGTGAGCAGGCTTCAAGTTCAT
>NC_051405.1:32676197-32676518 GCF_015228065.2 Penaeus monodon
CAGGCAAGTAAGCTTATCTTTTTCTGTTCCCTCTCTCCTTCCCCTTTCAGTTCTTGGGCCGAGTTTCATTTTCTTTTTATTCTGGAATCCTGAAATACACCGGTGATACTTTTCCCAACGCAGGGCTGAGCTTCGGGCTAACTGGCCTTCCTTGTTTGCGCGATATGCAAATCATCTATAATTTCACCGGGGAATTAAAGATGACTTCGATTTCATTTCTCCCAAGAAGGCGTCTCTGAAAGGAAATAATTATTATTGGATATGAGTCGTAAATACTTCGACGTTCGGCTTCAAGTTGGAGGATATTTCTTTATGGCAGAG
>NC_051405.1:32676677-32677211 GCF_015228065.2 Penaeus monodon
AAAAATATGCCATTAAGTTCGTAGATTATGTGTCCCTTGGAACAATCTTAAATGTCTGTATTAAAGGCAAAGGTATCTTCTGTCGGACAGCAGGTAACGACACAAGAACTAGACGTATTTTCCCATGTCTCTCATTAAGGGAAACCTACAGGCTTAAGTTATTAATTTTTCTTCTCCAATATCGAAGCCTTCACTTTCACAAAGTAAACAAACAATGAAACTTTCAGACCTCGCTTCCACTACAGTGAGCGCGCTCGTCTAGGACAGTATATCGCCATTAACATCACACAAAAGTGGCTCCATAACAAAAGTTTTCCAATCTAACTTGACTTCGAAAAGCACTTAATAAGCTTACACACGCGACGCATACAAAGGAAATATAAACAGTAACAACTTAACAAAGGATGGGGACTTGTTTGTGTGTTGTGGCCCTCATTTGGGAGGGAGAAGAAGGTGGGAAAGGGGGAAGGAGAGAAAGTGTGTGTGTGTGGGGGGGGGGGGAGAAGAAGGGATAGTTTTAAAGAAGGAAAGTTG
>NC_051405.1:32677502-32677676 GCF_015228065.2 Penaeus monodon
TCAACGGAAAAATCAGTAAAAGAAAACTATTTCCCCTTATTTCATTCTTTGGAATACATTTAGACGAGAAAATGCTACGGACAAATTTATAATAATCATTTTCTGCATATTACAAACGAATTTTCCTTAGCCACCGAAACCTTACACGGAAAAAAAACCCGACTTCAACACGTG
>NC_051405.1:32677720-32677899 GCF_015228065.2 Penaeus monodon
TTGCGGTCAGCTAACGCATCAGCTTTATCTCAATAAATACATGGTTTATGGGGAGGGGGGGGGGGCGAGGTCTTTTATTCCCGTCATGAAGCAACCATAAATTGCACTGCTGACACCTGGAACAGCCGGCCCCACGGTGCATATTGCAAGTTGTAGCAGTTGTGTAAGTTATCTTCTCT
>NC_051405.1:32677935-32678204 GCF_015228065.2 Penaeus monodon
GCGTCTGACTATTGTTTTCTTCTGAAGGAAAAAATGGTCAAGATGAAGTATAACGTTACTCTGTTTATCAACTGTAGTTTTGTGGTCTTTTCTGTAATACGATACGATATTAAAGAGAACTGTATGATCTGGCAAGAGATGCGGAGGTTGCAAAAGTATAGTCGTTTCTCCTTTTCAAAATAGTGGATTTTCAAATGGTTTTTTCTTCTTTAATGCTAAAAGTTTTTATGTCCATTCTACGCTCAGTTATGCGATATGATTCTGCAGGT
>NC_051405.1:32678501-32678658 GCF_015228065.2 Penaeus monodon
GCACCCCACCATCCCAACTCACTCGATTCTTCCTTTTCGATATATCAATCAATAACGTATGTATTTTACATCCGTGGAACCTCAACCATCATTCGCCACCATCCCCCCCCTTTTTTACCCACCCCAAACCCCCAAAACCTTTTTTTCCCAAATACCA
>NC_051405.1:32679000-32679612 GCF_015228065.2 Penaeus monodon
GAGTGCTGGAGTTAATGGTGTTAGGGATATCTTGACTTCTTGTGTATTTAATATGATAATGTTTTATATAGACAATAGTCCTTATCACTCTCATTATCATATCCAGTCACTCTGATGTCAGTCCTTATGACAAAAGTTTTGGAGATAGGGTGAGGGGGATAGGGCTAGAAGTTGTCTTTATATAAGGAGTATGTTAACTGTTAAGATATTTTCTGACTGAAAGCATGATGTTATTATATGGAAATGTCTTTTCACTACCATGGCCAGAATCTGCTGTAGTCTTTGCTGTCTGCCATACTTTCCTTTTTCCTTCCGCCCAAATCCACTGATAAAAACGGTTACCAGTTTTGTGTATTCGGTTCCCTTGAAAGACTTGTGATGGATCTGAAGATCTTTTTATAGCAAAGTATTTTTATTGATGTTGTTTGACTTTGTAGTATGTGACCTCTAATATTGATTTTTTTGACAGGGAAGTGAAGATGGTATCAACAGTGCAGGACTTTCGACAGTCACAGACAAATATGTCCTTGATACCCTTGCAGTTATAAGAACCTTAGTTGATAAGTAGGTTTTTGCATTGTATGTGTGCATCCTGTTGGAATTTATACTGGC
>NC_051405.1:32679638-32680318 GCF_015228065.2 Penaeus monodon
TGTATGATCCATATCTTTGATTTTATGTTTAATTATAAAATTTTTGTGGTTAATCAAGACTTTTTGGAATTAATGTATTTCATTCTGTATTGTAAATATCCTATGGGTCATATTTTTCTTTTATATTACTTTTACCATTTTTTTGCATGGCAAATTAGCCTAATAATAATATTGATCATATAAAAATCATCATTGTCCGTGTCCGGTCTTAGAAAGAGATGTTCCATATTTAGTGACCAGGAGCCGCCACCGTCCATGCTAAAGCTGCACACTATTGCCGACAAAGAGGCGGGCTGGCTGGTTGTGGTGCGTTCCATGGTGCAAGTGATTCCCCTCCATGACCCGCTGGGACCTGCAGTCATCACGCTGTTACTGGATGACTGTCCTCTGCCAAGCAAGGTGAGGCTTTTATGTATCCTTTTGAGGGGGTAATTCTTCTGTGTATTTCATTTCACCAGAGTTATAAACTGCTTGTGGGAATCCTATTTTTTTATATTTGACTTTGAATCATTTGTAGAGATTCTTCCTTTTCTTAAATAAATGACTGAATTACACGTTTTGTACTGTGATAAGATTCAGTATGATAAAATAGGTGAGGTTGTCAGTTGGTATGTTTTATCATTACTCCTGTATATAGTTAATTTTTTTTTTTTTGTGTGTTTTTTTTCTTCTATAGATTC
>NC_051405.1:32681388-32683530 GCF_015228065.2 Penaeus monodon
AAATCCAGGAAACTGTTGTGCATCTCTGTAAATTTTTTGAACTGAGTGAGGAAAGTGCACAAGAAAGCTGGAAAGACCCTCAGCTGCACCGTAATATCTGTGTGGTGCTTGGATGTATTGCTGAAAAGCTTGCTGGTCCTGCGTCCATAGCTCTGCTTACCGACACTACACTAGAATATCTTGTGGCACATCTGTGAGTATGGCCTTAGGAACAAGAATTTTTTTTTATTGTTTGTAATATCTTTTGAGTTTTTCAATGAATATTTTTGTTCCATTTTTGAGCATTTCTTTGATATAATGATTTCAGATTTGATTTTCCTTGACTTGCATTTTTGCCATATATTTCATTCATTAGAAATTTTTTGTTTATTGCATACAGTATATCCAGTAAATTATTTCTCAGAAGTATAATTTTAGGTTAAACTGCATACAAAAAGAAAAAAATTATGACAGTATAAAAGGCACTGAACTATTCTTATCTTTCCCGGACAGAATGTGGACAACCACCCTTGTGTCATCTGTTTGCCCTCATAGCTCTTGAAAAATTTGCCCAGACTAGTGAGACAAAACAAGCATAGGGCAGTATGTGGGACAGGTCTGTGTAACCCCCTGAGAACCTTGGAACAGTGGATGAGCGACATGATTATGTTCGCCGTCAAGTGGGCTTTTGTGCTCATGGTGCTTGGATAATTTGTGTAATGTGTACTTTCTTCCTTTATGGTAATAGTTTGTGGTAATATTGTGGTGACTGAAAAAAGAGAATGTTGAGATGAATTTTATTGATTGTTAATATAAGATATCCGTGAATGAAATGACTTAGGAAGTGCTTTTGTTTTCAGTTATTTGCGAAGGTCGTCCATACTCCTATGAAAATGTAGATACAGCTCATTTAAATGCGATGCTGAATAATAATGATGTTAGCGGTACCTTAAGATATCTCCAGATGGTCTGCAAGTAAGTTTATCATAAAATATTTTGTTATGAAATCAGAGATGCAGTTTCACATGCTGTTATTGATTTTTTGTATTACTACTATTTTTTAAGGGTTTATTTTTTTTCTCAATTTTGCAGGCCGTTGTGCTTCTTATTTTGAAAGTGTCAGATGCACTTCCAAGTTGACTCTGGTGTTTGTATATGAGGCTACTATTTACAGCGGGAGTCTGTCAGATGGTGGGCAACTAAGGATACAAGTTCCTGAATCATGTATCAGGAATTGCTATACTTTTTAGGATCAAATAGGTTTATAAATTTATGATGACAATAGAAGGTCTGTTTATGCAAGTATTAGCTACTTGTTATGCAAGTGATGGAATCAGGTTGAAATTTGACCTCATTAGGAATCTTACTGATTTAAAATATTTTTTTGAATAAAAAATATTTGGGGAAATTTGTAAAATTTAAAAAAATGCAGTTTAAATTGGGGCAGGACATCAAACAGAATATCTTATTTTTAGGGTAATTTTTTAGTCATACAAAAAGTATTTTTAAACCTACTTTTGCAGGGAAGGGTTGGAATTGGGGAGAGAATTTTTTTGTGGCGTATGATGGTTGCAGACAAATTTTTCTGGCAAATGCCCCGAGTGAAAGTCACTTGCACCCAGCTGGCAGCCCGGGATTTTTGGGTCCCCCCTTATCAACTAAAGCGGAAATCATTTTCTACCTGAAAGGTGACCCCTTGCCCTCTAAAAAATTTTTTAAAAATGCCACGTAAGTAAGCCCTTAAAAGGGTTCGTTTAGAAAATATTAAGTTGGTTGTTTTTCAAGGTTTTATTACCCTAATCGAAGACATTAGAAGTTATTACAAAAAGTTAAAAAAAATCAAATGTGTCTTATCCTCCCATTTATACAGATAAGTTTTTTTAGGGTGAAAAACTAAAATTAATTGCAGAATGGGATTGTACTACTGGAATAGTACTCAACATCTTAAATAAAAAGCGCACTTTACAAGAAAGGTACCGTTACAAATCTTCAAATTCAACTTTCCCTTAATTTTTCCCCCCCAATAAAAAGCCTTTTTTCCCCGGGTTTTTTTTTTTTTAAAAAGAAAATTTTTTTTCGTGTTGAAAATTGAACCCCCTTTTCCCCCAAAAAAAAAAAAAGGAAAATAAACAGAATTAATAGACCATAACAAATTTTTTTTTA
>NC_051405.1:32683932-32684623 GCF_015228065.2 Penaeus monodon
CCTCCTTACCGGAGTGAAGGTACCGGATAGAAATTTTAGAAGCGACATCCATTTTCTCAAATCGTGAGTGATGGCGTTTGAGGTTCACAGAGAAAATGACTAGTGTCCTTCTGGGGACAAACAGGCAACGCTTGCCTCGAAGGCCGATCAGCAGGCCGCCTTCGAGTGCTGGTCCACAAACCGAGGCTGAGGGGAAATCGATGGAGGAAGAGACGTTTGATCTGTACTGGACGGAAGACAATAATTGTCCGCGAGTGGACATAGAGTGTTTTGGCATCCCGACGATGTTCTATTCGGATACAGGGTGCACCGAAACTATTGTGTCACGCAAACAACTGAGGGATTGGGGGCAGGAACACCAGCTTAAGTAGGACTCTGAAATAGCATCCGTGGAGATGCATGTTAGAGGCACGGTTTTGTGCAATGTCGACGATGAGGATGAAAACCTCTTTGGCCTAGACCTCTTCTTCCGATTTAATTGTATATTGGACTTCCGCTATGACACGCTGACCTTCCGAGAATTTGTATAGGTAGAGAAAAAATACGTAGATGAACTGTCTACAACGATGAATATTAACGGTCAAGATGTAGGAGTACTCATCGATACCTGCGCCCAAGGTCCTGTTGACGGTTCCTTGATCACGGAGAAGGAGCTCAACCTGCCTTTGAAGGATGTATCGCATCTGGATAT
>NC_051405.1:32684680-32684773 GCF_015228065.2 Penaeus monodon
GTGTAGGAACCACAGGCCACCGCTACTTGGAGTGATCACATTGGCCTATGGGACGTGGGAATTCACGCGGAATGATGACCCTATGTCTGACGA
>NC_051405.1:32684910-32685063 GCF_015228065.2 Penaeus monodon
AGACTCGAGGCGAGCCTCCCTCCCCCTGGACTGTCGCGCCCACGTCGCTCAGCCTGTCCGAGCTGATATCAGCGATGGCTTGAGGATGGTGTCATGAGGGCTCCGTGTCATTGCCTTTGTATTATTTAGCGTGTCGGTAATGAACGTTTGTGT
>NC_051405.1:32685810-32686780 GCF_015228065.2 Penaeus monodon
ATGTACAACAAAACAAAAAGACAGATATGTACATATATTGCCTTCAGCTAGAGAAGTAGAGAACAGTATTTTTATTCTCGAGTCCTTCCCTACGCATAAATGCCTCATTATGCAACTTCCATTACGAATACCATGACTAGAGTGCCCTTATGGAAATACATAGCAGGAGCGACTTCGAAACAACAATTGTCACCAGCACTTAACTTTCAGTAATATCCAGCCATTACCTCTTTCCGCTCTCGCTATTAACTATCTTAGAAAAAGAAATTCAATATATAGTTTCCTCTGGAATTCACGAACAAAAAAGAGAGAGAGAAAAAAAAGAACACGAGCCTTGGATATATATTCTTGGTCTGTCTGACAGTCAGACCAAACAACCACATTAAAACTTTGATTACTGGATAAGGAGGTTAGTTTTGTAAGTTGTAGAACGCATTAGTATTGTTGGAACTTTTGGTAAACATTAAAAGCAATCGCGTAATTACCGTGGCGTTTTCTTAAATCGTGCGCTATACGTCTCTTGAATCTTTGAGTTGCGACATCCTTTCTCTAGACAGAAGTGGGTTTTAAATTAAAAATAACTCTTTGGGAATCACTTTGGTCTATGTGGTGAAAGGATAATTTATTAGAGGAAACTAATTGAACATTTGAGTGACATGCACACAAGCTTGCAGAATACATGCGTACACCCCACCCCCACAACGGACACATGCACACCCAGACGCCCATTGACACTACGAATTTATTAAGTAAGAAGACATTAGGAGTTTTCCATATTTGTTTTCCTGAAGTTTAATGATTTTACACAAACTAAAATTGTGATATTTACACCATTAAGAGTCGTATAATAATCTTTCTTGAAAATTTTCTGTTGATGGTTTACTATCAGTCTTTCTCGGAATGACAAATTTCACCCAAACCCTTCCCCTGTCTTGTTATGTTTCAAATCCTTATCCCCTGCCCTCCCCTC
>NC_051405.1:32688068-32688747 GCF_015228065.2 Penaeus monodon
CACGCGAATGCACACGTACACACACACGCGGGCGCGCGCGTGTGTTAGATAGATATACATAATCGCACACTACAGGAAATTGCAAGTAATAATAGAAATAACGAAACATTCCAAGCGACGATCTAAAATTACAAAGTCCTAATTTAATATCTAAAAACTTGAAATTAAACGAACAGCAAGGATGCTTAAACCTTTTTTTTCGCCGAGAACATTGTGATGCACGGTTGTAAAGCCTTAGACATTAGACATGTAATATCATACATAATGGTTTAGCTGAAAACTCTAAAAATGTATTCTGGAAGTTATGAATATACCGCATCCCTATTTCCATAAGACATTTTCTATGAATATGAAAGTACGAGAAGTACAGTGCTGGGAGGGAAGTAAATGCGGTTACTTTTTGATGTAATTCTCAAGAGCAAAAGTGAAACTTTTAAAAGAAATATTTGTTTGAAGTCTTTGAAACACTCTGCATCACGTTTTTGTTTGCTTTAGGACTAAAAAAAAAATTATGCTGATATTTTTTGGAAATAATGCTTTTTTTATAAAATTTAGATACCGACTGGAGGAGGAAAATTTTAATGTGATTAGATAAATCTGTTTTAAGCTGTTATAGGCATTTTCAATTGATGTATTTCTGTATTACTTATATCTATATAAAACGGGAAAATTTTTAATA
>NC_051405.1:32689646-32689726 GCF_015228065.2 Penaeus monodon
CTAAATATTTTAAATTTTTTTTTTAAAATTTTATATATACACACCAGGGAAAACCCCCATAACACAAACACACCTTACAT
>NC_051405.1:32690861-32690931 GCF_015228065.2 Penaeus monodon
AGGAAGTGGGGTTTTGGGGTGGTGTTTTGGTTGTGGGATAATGATATATAATAATATAAAAAAATAAAAT
>NC_051405.1:32691862-32692475 GCF_015228065.2 Penaeus monodon
CAATTTGACAGATACCTCATATATAGCTATAAAACAAGGTTTATCTAATCAACATTAAAATTTTCCTCACTGCCAGTCAGGTATACTAAATTTATATAAAAGAAGCATTAGTATCCGAAAAATATCAGCTATGAAGTTTGTTTTTAGTCTCTAAAAGCAAAACAAAAGCGTGATGCAGAGTGTTTCAGAAAGACATTCAAATCAAAGTATTTCTTTTAAAAAGTTTCACTTTTGCTCTTGAGAAATTACATCAAAAAGTAACGCATTTACTTCCCTCCCAGCACTGTACTTCTCGTACTTTCATATTCATAGAAAATGTCTTATGGAAATAGGGATGCGGTATATTCATAACTTCCAGAATACATTTTTAGAGTTTTCAGCTAAACCATTATGTATGATATTACATGTCTAATGTCTAAGGCTTTACAACCGTGCATCACAATGTTTTTCGGCGAAAAAAGGTTTAAGCATCCTTGCTGTCTTTAATTCAATTTTGATATTAAATTAGACTTTGTAATTTAGATCTCGTTTGGGAATGTTTCGTATTTCATTATTACTTGCAATTTCCTGTAGTGTGCGATTATGTATATCTATCTAACACACGCGCGCGCCC
>NC_051405.1:32693816-32694076 GCF_015228065.2 Penaeus monodon
GAGGGGAGGGCAGGTGATAAGGATTTGAAACATAACAAGACAGGGGAAGGGTTGGGTGAAATTTGTCATTCCGAGAAAGGAGACTGATAGTAAACCATCAACAGAGAATTTCAAGAAAGATATGTATACGATCTTAAGGGTTTGTAAATATCACAATATATTTTGTGGTCAAATCATTCAACTTCGGGAAAACAAATATGGCAACTCCTAATGTCTTCTTATTTAATGAATTCGTAGTGTCAAGGGCGTCTGGGTTTTGC
>NC_051405.1:32694173-32694783 GCF_015228065.2 Penaeus monodon
CACATAGACCAAAGTGATTCCCAAGAGTTTATTTAAGTTAAAACACTTCTGTCTAGAAAAAGGGATGTCGCAACTCAAAGATTCAAGAGACGTATAGCGCACGATTAAGAAAACGCCACGGAAATTTACGCGATTGCTTTTAATGTTTACCAAAAGTTCCAACAATACTAATGCGTTCTACAACTTACAAAACTAACCTCCTTATCCAGTAATCAAAGTTTTAATGTGGTTGTTTGTCTGACTGTCAGACAGACCAAGAATATATATCCAAGGCTCGTGTTCTTTTTTTTTCTCTCTCTCTTTTTTGTTCGTGAATTCCAGAGGAAAACTATATATTGAATTTTCTTTTTCTAAGATAGTTAATAGCGAGAGCGGAAAGAGGTAATGGCTGGATATTACTGAAAGTTAAGTGCTGGTGACAATTGTTGTTTCGAAGTCGCTCCTGCTATGTATTTCCATAAGGGCACTCTAGTCATGGTATTCGTAATGGAAGTTGCATAATGAGGCATTTATGCGTAGGGAAGGACTCGAGAATAAAAAATACGTTCTCTACTTCTCTAGCTGAAGGCAATTTTAGTACATATACTGTGATTTGGGGTGTGTACATAAA
>NC_051405.1:32695559-32695914 GCF_015228065.2 Penaeus monodon
AACCAAACTTTATTACCGACACGCTAAATAATAAAAAGGAAATGAACGGAGCCCCATGACACCACCCTCAAGCCATCGCGATATCAGCTGGGAAAAAGGTTGAGCGACGTGGGCGCGACATCCAGGGGGAGGGAGGTCCCCTCGAGTGAAGCCCTCACCTCTTCCGTCATTCTCCCACATTGTGTTACTGCTGCAGTGCCTCGGCCCCTGCAATCTTGCAAGGCGCCTGCGGCTCGGCTGCGGCTCCCCCCGGCTCGTCCCCCGACCGTCGTCAACTGGGGTTTATCTTTCCGCGTGAATTCCCACGTCCCATGGGCCCAAGTGATCACTCCAAGACGGGGCCTGTGGTTCACAC
>NC_051405.1:32695970-32696658 GCF_015228065.2 Penaeus monodon
ATATCCAGATGCGATACATCCTTAAAAGGGCGGGTTTTGAGCCCCTCTCCGTGATCAAGGAAACCGTCAAAGGACCTTGGGGCGAGGATCGATGAGTACTCCTACATTGACCTTTAATTTTTCATCTTTGGGAGACATTTCATTACGTATTTTTCTTACCTTTTACAATTCTCGGAAGGTCAGCTTTTGTCAAGGGGAAGTCCAATAAAATTAAATCGGAAAAAAAGAGGGTTTGGCCAAAGAGGTTTTCATCCCCATCGTCGACATTGACAAAAACCGTGCCCTAACATGCATCTCCAGGATGTATTTCAGAGGCCTATTAAGTGGGTTTTTGCCCCCCAACCCTCAGTTTTTTGCGTGCCCCAATAGTTTTGGTGCACCCTGTATCCCAATAGAACATCGTCGGGATGCCAAAACACTTATGTCCACTCCCGGACAATTATGTTTCCGTTTAAGTACAGATCAAACGTCTTTTCCCCCATAGATTTCCCCTCGCCTCGGTTTTTGGACCCGCACTCGAGGGGCCGTTTATCGGGTTGAGGGAAGCGTTGCCTGTTGTCCCAGAAGGACACTAGTTTATTTTCTCTGTGAACCTCAAACGCCCCATCACGTTTAGGAAAATGGATGTCGCTTTTTAAAATTTCTATCCGGTACCTTCACTTCCCGGGAGGAGGTTCTTCATAAACCC
>NC_051405.1:32699777-32700897 GCF_015228065.2 Penaeus monodon
CTGTGTTGGTGTGGGGTGGATATTGAAAAGGGGCATGCCCTTTTTTAAAAAAATTTCCACTAAGCAGTTCCCGGAGTCTTTATTTTCCTTTTTCCTCCTGCCTTTTTCCTCTTTTTTCCCTTTGGCACCCACGTTCTTATTGTATAAAACGTGATACGAAAAAAAAAAGAAGAGAAAAATTTTCTCCTCACTACATAAAAATTTTGGGTCGAACTTTTTTGAGAAAACGGATATGCTAGTTTTTTAAAATCGAATTTGTTTTGATTTTTTGTATGAAAATAAGCTTAAAACGATCGTCAAAAAAAGCACCCTTTTTTGCGATATTTTTTTAGAAACACGAACCCGAATACTTTCTCTTATCGCGCTTTAGACGTAATATTTTTTTCATTAAGAAGTTTCTTTCCACTTTTTTTAATTTTCATATTGATAGAGTTTAAAAAAAAAACCTTTTAAATCTTAAATAGCGAAGACCACTCCCACTCGTTTTTTGGGAGTTTTAAATTATTTTGTGTTTATTTAGCCAAACAATAAACCGATTTAACCACAATCGGTCTAATCCCTCTTCAATCAAAAGAACCCCCCGTCCCTTTTACCCCCACAAAGAAATTATGTCATCGTCACATTATACGGGGTTTTTTACTTTTGTAAAAGGGATTACACGCAAAGCAAGGACAAACTGGGAGGGAAATTTTTTAGCCTGTGTTTCTCAAAATCCAAGGGACAATTGATTAGATTTTTTGTTAATCCGAGCCCCGGTTCAAAATTTAAAAAGTGAATTTTTTGGGCGATAGGAACTGCTTTCAATTTAATTGTGAAATTTTGGGCCGCTCTGATTCCCCACTAAACGAAAAAATTTAAAAGGTTTTTAAAAAAAAATTTTTTTTTCTCCGAGATAAAAGGTGAATAATAGAAATAATGAAAAATTTGTTTTTAAATTAAAGAAGTTTACAGTTAGTATCAACTTAATTTAAACCTGTATTAAATTTTTACACAAAAAATAAAAATCTAGCAGTTAAAAATTTTCTTTTTTTTATCGATGGTAATTTACTTTAGCCTAGAGATCTCAAGAATGAAGATAGCAGTTGTAAAAGGCTTGTCTTAAACCCATGATTGTTAAAAC
>NC_051405.1:32701289-32701592 GCF_015228065.2 Penaeus monodon
TTTTTTTCTCAATCCCATCTGAATATCATATTCAAAACATGATCCCATAGAGTTCCTTGTGCATATAGAAATATAAGAAAAAGGGGCTTTGATGTTAAGGATCGAACTCACAAAAAAAAAAGGAAACTTTCCGCTTCAAAACATCAGCAAGGTGTCGAAAACGAATTGGGTTTTTAAAAATGATTGTAATTTTTCCCAGAGAGATAAATATGCTATACTAGAATTCATATACAGATCCGATAATTTTTGGTCATGAATGAGGAAAATGTTAACGAAAGATTAAGATGATGAACATAAGTAGTA
>NC_051405.1:32701689-32702155 GCF_015228065.2 Penaeus monodon
GAAAAGGGGTTTAAAAGGGTGAAGGGGAGGTGAAAGTGGAAGAGGGGTAAATGGAAATAAGTTTTGTTGAAGGTGGTGTGGGGGTGGTGGTGCGGTGGGGGTGAAGGTGGAAGCTGTTGTGGTTGTTTTGTTGGGGGCGGTGGAGATGGAAGAGACGGTGGAAGTGGAAGATGGGGGTAGGGTGGGAAAAAGGTTGAGGTAATGGGGATGGAGGTGAAGGTAAGGTGTGTGGGAAATGGGGCCGGAGGTGGAGGTGAAGGTGGAAGAGATGGAGGAAGTGGGAAAATGGAGGTTTTAAAAGGGGAAAGGGGAAGGGGGGTGGTAGCAGTAGGGAGGTAAGAGGAAAAAGTGGAGGAATAAAAAGGGGGGTGAAGCAGGGATGGATGATGGGAGGGGGGAAGGGGGGGGAGAAAAGAAAGTGGAATGAAGGTGGAAACTAAGCAGATGTATAGGGAGTGGAGGGGGC
>NC_051405.1:32702233-32702359 GCF_015228065.2 Penaeus monodon
GCAGGTCCCCACTCCCCAGCTTCTTGCCCCCCCCCCCCCCAACACCTTTTTCCGCTCTTCCACCCCACCCCCACCTCCACCTCCACTTTTTCAAACCTTTGACACGCGTTTCGGATCCCTAAAAGT
>NC_051405.1:32702399-32703532 GCF_015228065.2 Penaeus monodon
TTGCTCATTCATGCTACGCCCCCTTTTCATACAGTCAGTTTTTATTTTCTCTCTGTTTTGTCACATGAGAGTATGAAAAGTTTCTTTTTCTGATTAGAGTTACGGCTTAAATAAAAAAAGTATCACGTTCATAACCGACAGTAAAGAGGGAAGAAAAAAAAATGCCTGTAAGATAACTCGAACCCTAAAAAAAAAAAGGTTTTGTGGATTAAATTTATATCAAAACCCGTTTCCGATCTGATTTCAAACATATTTTTTTTTTAAAAAGTAGCTCACCTGAATATTAATTTTAATCGATTTGATTACTAGTTAAAAAAAAAAAACTTTAACGTATGCGTTGATTCCGATCTTTTGATATTTTACTTTGTGATTTTTTTGTATTCTGTAATATCTCAGCTGAATGCTCATATGCTATGATGAAATAGTCTCTTGCCGAAATTTGGGTTTTACATATACAGTAAACCATATCATATCACTGATGACACGAAATGATGGTATAATTACGATCAAACCAAAATGCTGAGAATGTTCCTAGTTGAAAAGAAGAAGAAAAAAAACTCAAATCATGAAAAGTAACAGTACTTACTTTAAAAATTTGGATATTTCCTACAACCGGTGCTTCATCGTTTCTGTTTTTTCCTAAGATTGTTAGAATGAAGATTGCTGTTTTCTATTCTTTAGAACTATATAGGTCTAATATTGTTCTTGTAAATATATTAATTTCTTGACAGATTTAAAATCTAAAATATAAACTTAGGGAAAAAAATATGTTTCACAAATATAATCTCATTCATAATCTATTTCACACGTACTTGCATAATGAAGTTGAAAAACAAGTACTTTTCTTAATTTGCAGGCCCTCCTTCTTTTACAACGTGAGCCAAGTCCGAGCGTAAACAAAGTATCCAGAGCGAGAGTCGGGCGCCTTGCGAGACATCGTTTCAAGAAATTCTTATCAGCTGCCTGGGAAAAATTTTAAACAAGGTGCCTTGGTGTTGGGACGCGATTTGCATGACATATATATTAAGAGGTGTTTAAATAAACATGTGCCAAAATATCTATAGCTAGATGTCTATAGATCTTTAATCTTCTCCCTTTCTAGCTACTTACTTACCTACCTACCTATGCATCCC
>NC_051405.1:32703924-32705039 GCF_015228065.2 Penaeus monodon
TAAACAAAACCCTAACACCGCACACACAGGCTTTTTTCCACATTTACTACTTTTTAAAACAAACAAAAAACCGTGGGAAAAGGGTTCTGTGAGATAAAAAGGAGAAACTTCGTTACACCAGCCTGGCTTTTGGGGGGGGAAAGGGTTTAATTTGATTTGGCCCAGTACTGGGGAGGGAAGAAACGCATAAGTTTTTATTACTTCATATTCTTACATTTTGTTTTTTCGTGGTACAAGTTTACTGGGGACTAAAAATAAAAGTGAAAGAGGGAGATAAAGTACCAATTTTTTTTTTCCCAATTTTTAAAAACGTAAAAACAAAAACAACTTATTTAAAAAATTCTTTGGACAAAGGGGGGAAACAATTTTCCCAAAATTTAATCTAAACACACACACAATTATGAAAAAGAAAAATGATTTAAAATTTTGCCGATTTTATTTCGGGCTGGAAAAAATTTTTCATAAAAAAAAAAGTATGAAAAAAAAAATTTAAATTTAAAAAAACGGGCACTTCAAAAAAATAATTCTTTGCAAAAAATTATTCACGCTTTCTAATCTCAAAGCCGTTTTATCCATTATTTTTCTTTTCTTTTTATTACTATAATCATTGTACCCCCTTATTAAAGCCTTGTAATAATAAAACAAACTGAAAACAATTTGAATGAAATATTAGAGCTGGTTGAGGGAAATCGATCTACGAGTAAGCTTGATATAAAAAAAAAAGGGAAGTTGATAGATTTTTTTGGGTCTTTTAAAAATGGCACGGGCCTTTTTTCTACTATTTTTGGGCAATGTGTAGTGATAATGAAGATTTCTTTGTAAGGGGGAAATTTTGAAAGATGATTTTTTTTATTAAAAATGATGTAAAGGTTTTGTTTGTAATAAAGATGAAATGGTGATGGGTTTGATGGTTTTAAAAAAATAATAACAATAATAATGGGATCAAAAATTAAAGATTTAAAAATAACATTGATATTTAAAGATATAAAAGCATTTAAAAAATAACGATAAAATAACATTTACATTAAAGATAATAAAAAACAATAACAGTAAGAACAAAAGTTAAAAAACAGTAAAAGAAAATTTAAAAAGTATTGATAGTTTAAAGAGATGAG
>NC_051405.1:32705779-32706141 GCF_015228065.2 Penaeus monodon
GGGGAAAACCAAAAAAGGGAAGATAATGATTTTAGTATGATGATATAAAGATGATTAAGTAATTTGTTTAAACATAAGAACACTATAAACAACATTTTAAAACCAGAAAAAACCCAAGTCGCACGCGATGCGAATCGTTCCAAGATTAATAAACAATAAAAACATACCAGACGGGATACGAACTATAAAGAAAATAGCCCCGTGCAAAAAAAATAGTATTTACATAACATCGTTTTATAGAATATCAATATGATTAATGAGTGGTCATTTAAATGCAGATCATTAAAATTTGGTCGTATTAAAAAAAGAAATTTGGGGGGGAACGAGACCCCGGGTATTTTTCAAAAAAATTTTTGTTCGAA
>NC_051405.1:32710097-32710429 GCF_015228065.2 Penaeus monodon
GGCAATAAAAACAGCCAGTGCAAAAATGCTTAAAATCCCATAATAATAATAATGAAAAAAACAAAAAAAATTACAATGAAAATAATAATAAAAATTTAATGAAAATAAAAATGTAATGATAATAATAATGATAATAAAAATGTTTAAGGGTAATGATGGTGAGGGTATAATGTAATGTAGCAATACTATGACACGCTATTTATAATATTACTATTACTATTACTTAGATATAGAAAAATAATGTTTATGTAAAAATGATAATAGTAATAATAAAAAGTTTTAAATTTAAAATTATTTTAAAATTTATAATAATATATATAAATATTTTAAAA
>NC_051405.1:32710687-32711709 GCF_015228065.2 Penaeus monodon
CTTATTTTCAAAAATTTTTTGCCCCAATTTTAAAATTTTCTATCATATTGCGATTACTCTTTAAAAAAACGGTGTTTAAAATACTTTTTTTGGTAAAAAAACATTTTGAAAAAAACCTTTTACATAATCAGTATTCACAGTGCAAAAAAAAATCCCTTTTTAAAAAATCGGACCCTTTAAACCCTCATAATCTTTTTGTTTAAAGTATATTGACGCAGAAAATAACACTGGGGCCCCTTGTTTGGGAAACTAAAAAGGAAGTGATTTTTTCAAGGGCCCGATGTTAATCAAAAACCCCAAAGGAAGCCAATGATTACGAGAGAGATTTTTCCCCCCATTCTCAAAAAGAAATTTTAAACCCCTCGAACGAACCAAAATGAAAGGAGAAAAAGGGAAAAAAACCGAAGGAAAAAAAGTAAAAATTTTTAATGGGGACAAAATGGGGATGGGAATACACAGGGCAAAACGTGAGTACTTTAGCGGGAGAAAAATGGCCGTAATCCAGGAAGTTTTTTAGAACTTTTTTTTTGGGGCCCTCTAAACTTGGGAAAGCTGATAGTCTTGACAAAAACTTGAGGCCCCAAAGTTTCAGATCGCGTTTGGGTCTCTAAAAAACCCTGCAAAAAAAGGGAGAAAAAACCGAGATACAGAGCCCGATGGGGGAGAATGGCCCCCTCAAAAAGGAAAGGTTCCCCGGAAAAAAAAATCAGGCAAAATCGATCTAAAGAATAAAGAGTTTTAAACCACTTTTTCCCAAAAACAATAGGGGGACAGACCGGGGTTTTACTCTTAATAGGGAATTTTAAAAACACGGGGAGAACAAAGGAAATAAAAACGGGAAAAACACACAGTTTCACTTTCCAAAAATAGGGAAATAAAATCTGGCTAGTTTTCCAAAAAATTTTAATAGGGACTGCCTCAGCCACAAAAAGGGGCGATTAGCACAAAAGCAGGAAGATTGGAAATTGTATAAAGGGGAGCCTGGGAGGAAAATGCAATGTATTTTAGGGGTATAGATGTGG
>NC_051405.1:32712355-32712506 GCF_015228065.2 Penaeus monodon
AATCCTCGATTCCCAACTCCCTCTGGTGGCCGACAGCCATAAGGGCTAAACCCAACCTCCAAGGGGGCCCAAATTTTCACAAAAAAGGTTTGAAAAGAGGGGTCCTGGGCTAAGGGGTTGGAAAAGGCTGCCGGTGTCTGTTGGGGTTGCT
>NC_051405.1:32714061-32714132 GCF_015228065.2 Penaeus monodon
CCCACAAACCCCACACAAACCCCACCCCAAAACACACAAACTACAAAACACCACACACCAAAACACCCTAC
>NC_051405.1:32714874-32715195 GCF_015228065.2 Penaeus monodon
TTGGGTTTTTTAAATGTTAAACTTTGAGAGCGCGAATAAAAAAAAACGCGAAAAGCTCAAAAAACGCAGAGCAAGAAGTTCGCAAAGGGTAGCGGGTTTTCCCAAAATATGTATCATTCTCCCCCCCCTCTATTTATATGCAATCAAGGAACGGCAATGCTTCAGAATTTTTTTCTCAGAGAATCTTATGAAAGGATAACAAACCCAGTAAAATGTCAAAAACTTCATAAAAATTTTTCCGTATTTCTATTTCTGGTCCCCCTGTGAAGCATCCAAAAGCAAAATTTAAAAGGTTAGGGGCCAAGAAGAATTTATTTATTA
>NC_051405.1:32715507-32715827 GCF_015228065.2 Penaeus monodon
TTTTTATAGTGGATCCCAAAACCTCACGGTCGGATCTCAATGCTTGGGAGATGAAATCTGACTTCGCTCCCTGCAATGCAACCGACTGTAAATTTTACAGTTAAATAAGGCCGCTACGATTAAAGTTATTTCAGTGTGCGATCTTCCCCAAAGGCCAGCGAATAGCCTTCCGTGATCGAGCAAAACCCAAAAGGGGTCTGTACCTCGTGGTGTGTGTGGGATGGGTTCAAGATGGCGTTTTCTCAAGTGATTAAACTCTCTTGAAAGGATTCGTCTCTCTGGCTTGCTTTATGAATTTCTTTCTTTCTCCCTCCTCTCCG
>NC_051405.1:32716759-32717129 GCF_015228065.2 Penaeus monodon
ACTACTACTACTACTAATGATAACAACAACAACAGCAAAACACGAATAGAAATCATCATCATCACCTTCATGACAAAAATAATGACAAAAATATTCAAATCACAGCCTATAAATAGTATAGTCTAGTGCAGCCTGGGGATGACGATAATTCACTTTTCAAGCCGTAAGTTCCCTCTGAAATGCCTTGGCGACGTCGGGTCAGCTTGAGATGAAAATAGTGCTGTACGTTGAGATCGATATTCCCCGTTCGCCAATAATGGTCTTTAATCCTGTTAACACTGATGACGTGTTGATGCTACGTGGGTAGGCGTTGGCTTTGGATATTATTAGGTCTGAGGCTGTGTGATGTCATTTCTTTTATTCTGTTCGC
>NC_051405.1:32717733-32717802 GCF_015228065.2 Penaeus monodon
TTCTCTACTTCTTCCCTCTCTTGCGTATGTCCTTCGTTTCTACATTTTGAGATTATTTTGCCTCTCCTG
>NC_051405.1:32717898-32718065 GCF_015228065.2 Penaeus monodon
TAGACCAGACCTCTCCTCCTATTTTATGTACAGTATATTGTAACTTTTGCTTTATAACTAGATCAGTGAGACATGCAAATTAAACGTTGCGAAACAAACGAAAAAGAGAAATAACTGAGCGTCGGTATTTCTCACGATATAGTGGATAGGGATGCGTCTGTGTCCCC
>NC_051405.1:32718206-32718661 GCF_015228065.2 Penaeus monodon
TCATACCATAGGCGTACAAAACATCCGTACAACGATTTTCTCAAACAAACCCTTATACCCTATCCGCCTCCTCCTTTCCTCCAAACACCACGCTCGTTGCTCCTTATGAAACGTCTAATTATGAATCAGAACAAAAAGGCATTGTTTAGAGGCAAGGCTAAGAAACCCTTTTCACAAACATAGGAGCGAGCCATTTACAGTTGTCTCTAGCGTTTAAAGGAAACACATAAAACGTAAACTACAATTTCTGTTTTTCTGTATTTTTTGGGAAGTCATTATTTCCACTCGAAGCACCCCCGGAGTGTTGTAATTAGGGGAACTATTTTCAAACAGAATGTGTCCCCGCCTCACACTTGCTACGCGGAGGTTTTGTTGGCGCTGAAATGCCTCACGAGATAAAGGAGGAATTGTTAAATGGTACGTAAAGTCTAGAAGAATGGTGGAGAACACATCAG
>NC_051405.1:32718693-32718767 GCF_015228065.2 Penaeus monodon
ATCTTGTCATATTTGCTTTTAGGAACTTGCTTTTGTTGTTCTCTGTGTAAATGTTAGGAACTTGCTTTTGTTGT
>NC_051405.1:32719669-32720319 GCF_015228065.2 Penaeus monodon
GGTGCTGTTCCATTTGGCTTGGTGAATCAAACTTCATTCAAGCCATCGAAAAGTATATGAAGTTTATCGTAGGACGTGTGTACGAACGAAAAAAAAACTAGCCTTTGAAGTGAAATAATGTGTATGCTGACAGCACATTTCAGCCGCTGTGCAATAATGCTTTCAGGAACAGGGACAGTATTCTTCCACCAGGACATTAGATATGCTAACTCCTCTCCCTCCATCATTCTTCGATCCTCCTCCTTCCCTTCCCTCTCCCTTATTTTTATTCACCTTGCCGTTCTTTCTCATTACAAAAAAAAGAAGAAAGATTTTCCCCTCTTATCTCTCCGCCAGATCTTTTGCGAGACCCGAACGAACTTCTCAGTAATCTCCAAAACCCTATTTTCCTCTCGTCCTCTCGTGCTATTAACCTCGGATAAGTTACACAAAATCCCAGCAACAATATGTATCCCGCAGTACTCGGCAAATTGTCCGCTGCAATATTCGTGCCGTGATCCAATATTCACGTTGGATTCCGGTCTAAGCTTATGCAGTATAGAGGTTGCTTACGCCACGACCTAGATGATGCAGAGTAATAGTGTCGTATTTTTTTTTTACCTCGCTGGCGCGTTTATAGCCACTGGGTAATCCATCATCCAAGAGCCTGT
>NC_051405.1:32720721-32720960 GCF_015228065.2 Penaeus monodon
AAGATAGAAGGTCATTGGCAAGTTAAAAAAAAAATACTTCGTATTGCTACCAATTTCAGTAATAAATTGGTAATTAACACCAACTTATATAGGATACAAAGGCGATACAAAACACGATATGATATTAGGTGATTTTTAACACTTTTCCTGTCGATGATATATCCTGGTAAAACATAATGTAATTATTAGCATTGGAAAAGTTATTTTCACAACTAGATTGCCATTGGAATCAATAACAG
>NC_051405.1:32721531-32721953 GCF_015228065.2 Penaeus monodon
AAATGCATACAGAAAATATACCCAGAACTAGCACGGGGGATCCAATCATAATCCAACCAACGCCTAAAACACATACACACGATTCACCAATCTATAATTTTAAAAAAAGGATATTCTTTAAATCCTGATAACCTTCACCCTCACCGGGTAACTCGGGTCAAAGCAAAAACGCTGTCATATTCCGTGCGGATCAGTCTTGCGAGGACCCGGGATACCCCCTGAATTTGAATGCTTGGGCCTGCTTTTGTTAAACATTGGCAACCTGCATTTTTTCCCTCACTTGGGGAAAACATTTTAGAGGAAAGTTTCGGTTAAGATTTGTAAAATTCATCAGATTAAAAAATGAGTGAATTAATTCGTTAACAATATATTTTCACCCACACCCACAAATACAAATTCATATTTCCATAATATAATTATTA
>NC_051405.1:32722965-32723253 GCF_015228065.2 Penaeus monodon
CCCCCCTCGCGTATTTCCTTCTTCTACTTTTAAATTTTTTTTTCCCTCTCCTGTATAGCTAATAAAATGTTTAATTGTGAAAAAGATAAATTATGAAAATATTAAAAAAAGGGAAAAAGAAAAAGAATTCATTTTAAACCCAGGACCTCTTCGCTAATATTTATGTAATATTTGTAACTTTTGCTTTATACTAGACGGAACTGCAATTAACTTTGCGAAAAAAAAGAAAAAGAGAAAAAAGGGGCTCGTATTTCTCACGTTTAAGGGGATGGGATGCGTTGTGCCCCC
>NC_051405.1:32723377-32723903 GCF_015228065.2 Penaeus monodon
TCTACCATAGCTACAAACTCCGTACAACGATTTTCTCAAACAAACCCTTATACCCTTCCGCCTCCTCCTTTCCCTCCACACCCACGCTCGTTTGTCCCTTATAAACGTCAAATTATAAAACGAACAAAAAAGGCATTGTTTAGAGGCAAGGCAAGAACCCTTTTTCACAAACTAGGCGAGCCATTTACATTTTGTCTCTAGGTTTAAAGGGGAAACACAAAAAACAAAACTACAATTTCTTTTTTTGTATTGTTTGGGAATCATTATTTCCACTCAAAGCCCCCCGGGGTGTTGTAATTACGGGAATTTTTTTCTCAGAAGTGTCCCCCCTCACATTTCTACGGGGAGCGAAATTTTTGGCGCTGAAATCCCTCACGAGAAAAAGGGAATTGTTAAATGGTATAAGTCTAGAAGAATGGTGGAGAAACATCATTTTTTTAAATTATTTTTTTTTTCATTTATATCTTGTCATATTTTTCTTTTAGGAACTTGCTTTTTTTTGTTTTCTGTTAATCGTGGGTTTTAT
>NC_051405.1:32724822-32725014 GCF_015228065.2 Penaeus monodon
TTGGTGAATCAAACTTCATTCAAGCCATCGAAAAGTATTATGAAGTTTATCGTAGGACGTGTGTACGAACGAAAAACTAGCCTTTTGAAGTGAAATAATGGTGTATGCTGACAGCACATTTCAGCCGCTGTGGCAATAATGCTTTCAGGAACAGGGACAGTATTCTTCCACCAGGGACATTAGATATGCTAA
>NC_051405.1:32725064-32725479 GCF_015228065.2 Penaeus monodon
CTTATTTTTATTCACCTTGCCGTTCTTTCTCATTACAAAAAAAAGAAGAAAGATCTTTCCCCTCTTATCTCTCCGCCAGATCTTTTGCGAGAACCCGAACGAACTTCTCAGTAATCTCCAAAACCCTATTTTCTCTCGTCGCTCTCGTGCTATTAACCTCGGATAAGTTACACAAAATCCCAGCACAATATGTATCCCGCAGTACTCGGCAAATTGTCCGCTGCAATATTCGTGCCGTGATCCAATATTCACGTTGGATTCCGGTCTAAGCTTATGCAGTATAGAGGTTGCTTACGCCACGACCTAGATGATGCAGAGTAATAGTGTCGTATTTTTTTTTACCTCGCTGGCGCGTTTATAGCCACTGGGTAATCCATCATCCAAGAGCCTGTGCTAAAAGCCCTACTCAAGTGAG
>NC_051405.1:32725784-32726067 GCF_015228065.2 Penaeus monodon
TGCGTAAGTTCAATTAATCTCATCTAATCATGCATGCATATAAACAGACAAAGATAGAAGGTCATTGGCAAGTTAAAAAGAAAATACTTCGTATTGCTACCAATTTCAGTAATAAATTGGTAATTAACACCAACTTATATAGGATACAAAGGCGATACAAAACACGATATGATATTAGGTGATTTTTAACACTTTTCCTGTCGATGATATATCCTGGTAAAACATAATGTAATTATTAGCATTGGAAAAGTTATTTTACACAACTAGATTGCCATTGGAATCA
>NC_051405.1:32726723-32727008 GCF_015228065.2 Penaeus monodon
GATTCACCAATAACTATAATCTTGAAAAAAGGAGTATTCGTTAAGTCCTGATAACCTTCTATCCTCAGCCTGGTAACTCGGGTCAAAGCAAGAACGCTGTCAGTATTCCGTGCGGATCAGTCTTGCGAGGACCGGCATATCCGCCTGAATGTGAAGTGCTCTGACCTGCTTTTGTTAAACATGTGGCAACACTGCATTTTTCTCCCTCACTTGGGAAATCATTTGACGAGGAAGAGATTTCGGTGTAAAGATTTGTAATTTAATTTCATCATGATTAAAAAATGA
>NC_051405.1:32729254-32729382 GCF_015228065.2 Penaeus monodon
CCAAAAGAGTACCCCTGATTTTGGGAAGCGCTACTTCGTGTTGCCGCTGATCGCCTCCAGACTTGTTTAACTTATATAGCGAACTAGAGGAAGTTCCTGAGGGACTCAAAGTGAATGGCACGCTTCTG
>NC_051405.1:32729514-32729647 GCF_015228065.2 Penaeus monodon
AGAGTGTCGGAATCCGCTCCCAATTTAGAACCTGAAGCTGGGAGAATTGAACAGGTGTTACCTTTGACTACTTTTTGGTTACCTCGGGCGGTCGTAGCAAGAAGGAAATACGTAGAAATGGATGCCTTTCCTG
>NC_051405.1:32730677-32730986 GCF_015228065.2 Penaeus monodon
TCTGAAAATAATTTTATCCCGCGTTTTTGATGAATAGATGTGCGTCGTTTGCATTATTCAGACTAAATTCTGAAATATGGCGAGGCCGGGGGAAAAGTGCAACAGATCTGTTAGCTGTCACGCGTCCAGTGGCAAGGCAATGTCTCTGTGGATTTTATGTCGCGACAAGAAGTGCATAAATTACGTCACTCACGATGACTTACCTGACGTTTTGGATGCTGGGTTGAGCCGGACTTACACATGGAGAGGGAGAGTTCGAAAGGTGGATATATTTTCGTTTCATTCGTGGAGATGAGAGTGCCATCGGAG
>NC_051405.1:32731343-32731571 GCF_015228065.2 Penaeus monodon
GAGAAGAAAGAATAGCGAAGAGGTGATGATTTGAAAAAAAGAAGAAGATAAAAGAGATATAAAAATAGAGGAAATAAAGATGGGAAAACACTGTCCCACAGATAAAGGATATGATGATAATTCATATAGAAAGAAAGAACAATGCTTATAAAGAAATATCTTATAAAATATACATGAAAAATAATTTGCTGCGTGAAAGAGATTAGAAAATGCATCCCACGAAAGGGT
>NC_051405.1:32731659-32731800 GCF_015228065.2 Penaeus monodon
GGAAGCAAGAAAAAGAAAAAAGAGAATAGAGAGTGTATAAAAAGGAATAAAAAACACACTTAATGAGCACAAATTCGGATTCCCAATTCCTTGAACTTCGCCAAGTGTTTAATGTATTAGTATTTGCTTTGTTAAAACCTT
>NC_051405.1:32733277-32733880 GCF_015228065.2 Penaeus monodon
TGATCTATCCATCGGATTTTCGAAAACCGATTCTTAACCTTTTTTCGCCCCCCCCCGCAAGAAAAGCTTTTGTTCTCTTGGAGGCTCGGTGCTTCCCCGCTCATCCACGTGTAACCTGATGACTGCTTTTAAAGGAACAGAATCAATGCATATCATGTCTCGATTTACCTCCGTTTCGATTTCCCTCATCGAGCCCCTGTTGCATGACCCTCAATAGTTTCACTTTAAAACTGTACAAAGCTTTCATGACCACATTCTACCCGGCTGCCGATGCGAACAAGCGTAAAGAAGCAGTGTGCATTACACAAGCACAATCAATAACACAGTCTCCCGCATTTTCAATACGCATTCCAAAATACACCAAAATGTTCCCACTTCCTCGTAAACCAATGTGCGATATGGCGCAATTTTCATATTAGCCTCTGAGTAAGAGCTAAATTTTGCACTCTTATGGCCTCCCGTCTGCGAATAGATGTGTAGAAGCACTCAGCACGTATGTTACCCAACGTATACATCAGAATAACTACAAATCTAGACAATGTGGACTAGAATTCGAGACGCGACTAACTGTCGCCGGAAATTCGAACATCACAGATTACTGTT
>NC_051405.1:32738046-32739165 GCF_015228065.2 Penaeus monodon
TGATAAGGGCGATGCCCTCTTTACAAAAATTTCCACTAAGCAGTTGCCCGGAGTCTTACCTTATCCGTTTCTCACTCGCCTTCTTCCTCTTATTTCCTTGGCAGCCACGTTCATTATTGTATAGAAACGTGATACGAGAAAAAAAAGAACGCAGAAAATATTTCTCCTCACTACTATGAAAATTTTGGTCGAACTTTTTTGAGAAACGGATATGCTAGTGTTTAGAATCGAATTTGTTTTGATTTTTTGTATGAGAAGGTAAGCTTAAAACAGATCGTCAAAATAAAAAGCACCCGTTTTAGCGATATGTTATTTCAGAAACACGAAGCCTGATATACTGTCTCTTCATCGCTGCTTTATGACGTAATATTTATTTTCATTAAGAAGTTTCTTTCCACTTTATTTAATTTTCATATCTGATAGTAGGTATAAAAACAAACACTATTAATCTTAAATGAGCAGATAGACCACTCCCACTCGTTCTTTGAGAGCTTTTCAATTTATTTTGTGATTATTTTAGCCAACAATAATACCGATTTTAATCCACAATCGGTCTAATACCTCTTCAGATCGTAAGAACCTCCCAGTGCCTATTACCTCCACAAAGAAATTATGTCATCGTCAGCATTATACTGGGTTTTACGTTTGTCAGCAGGATTACACGCAAAGCGAGAGACAAACCGGGATGGAATTTTACGCCTGTGTTTCTCAAAATCCAAGGGACAATTGATTAGATTTTTGTGATAATCCGAGTCCGCGTTCGAATTTAAAAAGTGAATTTGTTGGCGATAGGAACTGCTTTCAATTTAATTGTGTAATTATGCCGCATCTGATTCACCAGCTAAACGAAAAAATTTTACAATGTGTTTAAAGAATTTCTTTTCTCCCGAGATAGAAGGTGAATAATAGAAATAAGTGTAAAATTGCTTTTGAATATCAAGAACTGCTTTACAGTTAGTATCAGACTTAAGTTAACACTGTATTTAGATTTACACAGACATAAAAATCTAGCATGTTGGAAAATTTCTTGTTCTTTATCGTATGGTAATTTACATTAGCCGTAGGAGATCTCAAGAATGAAGATGAGGCAGTTGTGAAAGGCTTGTCTTAACCAGTGAT
>NC_051405.1:32739423-32739754 GCF_015228065.2 Penaeus monodon
CGAAACTGGACAGTAAGACTTTTTCTCAATCCCATCTGAATATCATATTCACAACATGATCCCATAGAGTTCCTTGTGCATATAGAACTATAAGAAAAAGGTCTTTGATGTTAAGGATTCGAACTGCACAAAAGAAAAAGGAAAACTTTCGCGCTTCAAAACCATCAGCAAAGGTGTCGAAAATCGAAATTGTTTTAAAGATGATTGTAATTTTCACTAGAGAGATAAATATAGCTATACTAGAATTACATATACTAGATCCGAATAATTTCTTGGTCATGAATGAGGAAAATGTTAACAGAAAGATTAAGATGATGATACATAAGTAGTA
>NC_051405.1:32740300-32740471 GCF_015228065.2 Penaeus monodon
AGCATAAGCAGATGTATAGGCAGTGGAGGCGGTCAATAAGAAATAAGAAAGACGAAAAGGGGAAGTTATTTAAACAAACGATGGAAAAAAAGTGAAAAATAAAGACAAAAAAAGCAGGTCTCCCACTCCTCAGTCTCTCTTGCCACCACCTCCAACACCTACTTCCATTCT
>NC_051405.1:32740500-32741728 GCF_015228065.2 Penaeus monodon
TTCTTTCAACCCTTTGAGCATCGCGTGTTCGGATCCATAAAAGTTCCTTTGGCTTTTCTCTTTACTTACTCCTTTTATTGTTTTTTGCTCATTCATGCTACTGCACCATTTTCATACAGTACAGTTCTATGTGCTCTCTGTTTTGTCACATGAGAGTATGAAAAGTTTCTTATTCTGATTATGAGTTACGGCTTAAATAAACAAAGTATCACGTTCATAACCGGACAGTAACGAGGGAGAGAGAAAAAAATGCACTGTAATGATAACTCGAACCATAAAAAAACACAGGTTTCAGTGGATTAAATTTATATCAAACTGTTTCTCGATCTGATTATCAAACATATTTTTTCTTTAAAAGTAGCTCACCTGAATATTAACTTTTAATCGTATTTGATTACTAGTTAAAAAAAAACAAACTTTAATTCGTATGCCGTTGATTCCGATCATTTGATATTTTTACTTTGTGATTTTTTGTATTCTGTTAATATCTCAGCTGAATGCTGCATATGCTATGATGAATAGCTCTCTTGCCGCAATTGCTTTACATATACAGTAAACCATATCAATATCACTGATGACACGAATGATGGTATAATTACGATCTACCAAAATGCTGAGAATGTTCCTAGTTTGAAAAGAAGAAGAAGAAAAAACTCCTATCATGAAAGTTAACAGTACTTACTTTTAAAGATTATGGATATATTCCTACCAACCGGTGCTTCATCGCTTCCTGTTTTTCTTCCTTAAGATTGTTATAGAATGAAGATGCGTTGTTTCTATTTCTTTAGAACTATATTAGAGTCTATATTATTGTTCTTATAAAATATAATAATTTCTTGACATAGATTTATAATCTAAAATATAAACTTCATGTGAAAAAATATATGTTTACCACAAATATACATCTCATTCATTAATCTATTTCACACGTACTTTTGCATAATGAATGTTTGATAACCAAGATACTTTTCCCTCTACATTTCCGACGAGCGTGTCAGTGCCTTCGTTTACAACGTGAGCCAAGTCCGGAGCTGTAACAAAGTATCCAGAAGCGAGAGTCGGGCGCTTGCGAGACATTCGATCAAGAAATTCTTATCAGGCTGCCTGGGAACAATATAAACAAGGTGCCTTGTGTGTGGGACGCGATTTGCATGACATATATATTAAGAGGTGTTTAAATAAACATGTGCCAAATATCTATAGCTAGATGTCTATAGATCTTTAATCT
>NC_051405.1:32742309-32742781 GCF_015228065.2 Penaeus monodon
GGTTCTGTGAGATCAAAAGACGAAACTTCGTTACACCAGCCTGGCTTTTGGGAGGGAAGGTAATTTGATTTGGCCGCAGTACTAGGGAGGGGAAGAAACGCATAAGATTTATTACTTTCATATTCTTACAGTGTATTTTCGTGTGTACAAGATTACGTGAGGACTGAAATGAAGTGCAGAGGGAGAGTAAGTACTCAATTTATTTTTCCCAAGTGTATAACGTAATAACAAAAACACTACTTATTTAGAAATTCGTGGACAAAGGGAGGAACAATTTTCTCCTAATTTAATCTAAACACACACACAATATATGAAAAAGTAAATGACTTGAAATTGCCGACTTTATTTCAGGCTGGAAATAATTTTCATAAAAAAACAAGTATGAAAAAAGAAATTTGAATTGAAAAACGGGCACTTCAAATAATAATTCATGCAACAAATTATATCACGCTTTCTAATCATCACAACGCTG
>NC_051405.1:32742837-32743013 GCF_015228065.2 Penaeus monodon
AAGACTTGTAATAATAAAACAAACTGATAACAATTTGAGATGAAATATTAGAGCTGGATTGAGGTAAAGTCAGATCTACGAGTAGTAGACTTGATATAAAATGAGGCAAGTTGATAGATTTTTTTGGGGGTCTATAAAAATGGCGACGGTACTTTATCTACTATTTTTGGTCAATG
>NC_051405.1:32743681-32743959 GCF_015228065.2 Penaeus monodon
AACCAAAGTCGCACAGCGATGCGAATCTGTCTCCCAGATTAAGTAAACAATATAAACTATACTCACGACGGGATACGAACTTATGAAGAAAATAGTCCGTGCAAAATTAATAGTATGTACATAACACTCGTATCATAGAATATCATATACTGATATAATGAGTGGCTCATTTTAAATGCAGATCATTATAATTGGTCGTATTAGAAAAATGATAATTGAGTTGGGGGGAACGAGACACCGGTATTTTCATAAACTTGTTGTTCGTTAATATATTTACA
>NC_051405.1:32748316-32749265 GCF_015228065.2 Penaeus monodon
GAATCTTAATTTTTAATCAATATTTTTCGCAATTTATATCTATCATATTGCGATACTCCCTTTAAAAAAAAGGTGTTTAAAATACTTGTTTGTATAAAACAGTTGAAATACCTTGTACATGAATCAGTATTCATCAGTGCGAAAAATACTTTTTTTTTTTTTAAAAAACGGATCTAACTCAAATCTTTTTGCTCTACGTATAGACGCAGCTAACACTGTGGCCCTTTATTGGGCATAAAGGAAGTGATTTTTTCAAGGGTCAGATGTTAAACGAAACCAGGAAACCAATGACTACGAAGAGATATTCACCTCATTCTCGAAAGCACTATCAACCCTCGAACGAACCAATATAAGAGAGAAGGAAGAAAACCGAAGGGGGAAAAATAGAAATGTTAATAGGACAGAATAGGATGCTACACAGGGGCGAACGTGAGTACATCGCGGGGGAAAAAACGACGTAATCCGGAATTTATAGAACTTCTTTTCGGCCCCTAAACTTCGGAACTGATAGCCTTTTCAAAAACTTGAGGCGCAAAAATTTCAGATCGCGCTCGGGCTCTAGAAACCCTGCAAAAAAAGGAATAACCGAGATATCAAGACAGATGGAGAGAATGGCGCTCGATAAAGGGAGGTTCCCCCGGGAAAAAATCAGGCGAAACGTCTCAAGAATGAAAAATTTTAATACCCTTATTCTAAACAATATGGGGGGCAGACCGAGGTTTACTCTTATACGATATAAAAACAAGGGGGAAATAAGGAAATACAACAGACAACACACAGTTATGCTACTTTCAAAATATATGAAATGATCAGGCTAGATTTAAGAAATTAAAAGCGACTGCCTCAGCCCACAAAGGGCGATTTGCATCAGAGCAGGAAAATTTGGAAATTTTTCAAGGGGACTGTGGGAGGAAATGCAAGTAGTTATGGGATAGATGTGGAAATGAAA
>NC_051405.1:32750837-32750965 GCF_015228065.2 Penaeus monodon
TGTACATAACACTCGTATCAGAGACTATCATATACTGATATAATGAGTGGCTCATTTTAAATGCAGGTCATTATAATTGGTCGTATTAGAAAAATGATAATTGAGTTGGGGGGAACGAGACACCGGTA
>NC_051405.1:32751606-32752426 GCF_015228065.2 Penaeus monodon
TGCGATTACTCTATAAAAACGCTGTTTAAAATACTTGTTTGTATAAAACAGTTGAAATACCTTGCGCGTGAATCAGTCATCTATTTTGCTCTACGTATATTGACGCAGCAATAACACTGTGGCCTTGATTGGACGTATAAGGAAGTGATTTATTTCAAGGGTCAGATGTTAATCGAAATCCCAGGAAGCCAATGACTACGAGAGAGATGATTCACCTCATTCTCGAAAGCACTATCAACCCTCGAACGAACCAGATGATAAGGAGAGAAAGGAAGAAAACCGAAGGAGAAAGTAGAAATGTTAATAGGACAGAATAGGATAGACTACACTGGGACGAAACGTGAGTACATACGCGGGAGAAAAATCGCACGTAATCCAGGAAGTTTATAGAACTTCTTTTTCGGCCTCTAAACTTCGGAAGCTGATAGCTCTTGACAAAAACTTGAGGCGCAAAGATTTCAGATCGCGCTCGGTCTCTAGAAACCCTGCAAAACAAGGAGATAACCGAGATATCAGAGACAGATGGAGAGAATGGCGCTCAGATAAGGCAGGTTCCCGGAGAATAAATCAGGCGAATCGATCTCAAGAATGAAGAGACTTTAATACCACTTATTCTAAATAATATGGGGACAGACCGAGGTTTACTCTTAATACGAGTATAACAACACAGGGAGAACTAAGGAAATACAACAGACAACACACAGTTATGCTACTTTCCAAAAATATATGAAATGAATCATGGCTAGATTTCAAGAAATTAATAGCCGACTGCCTCAGCCACACAAAGGGCGATTAGCATCAGAGCAGGAAGATTGGAATT
>NC_051405.1:32755270-32755578 GCF_015228065.2 Penaeus monodon
AGTGTGTAAACTTTGAGAGCGCGAATAAAAAATATCGCGAACGCTCAAACTACGCAGAGCAAGAAGTTCGCAAGGATAGCGTTTCCAAATATATGTATCATTCTCCCAGCATCTATTCATATGCAATCAAGGAACGTGCAATGCATTCAGATATTTCTTCTCAGAGAATCTTATGGAATGGATAATTCAAACCAAGTAGAAATGTCAAATCTTCATTAAAGATTTTTCCGTATTTCTATTACTGGTCTCCCCTGTGAAGCATCTCAAGAGCAAAATTAAATGGTTAGGGACCAAGTAAGTAATATTAT
>NC_051405.1:32755925-32756186 GCF_015228065.2 Penaeus monodon
TCTATTATATGGTGGATCCCAAAACCTCACGGTCGGATCTCAATGCTTGGGAGATGAAATCTGACTTCGGTCCCTGCAATGCAACCGACTGTAAATTTTACAGTTAAATAAGGCCGCCACGATTAAAATTATTTCAGTGTGCGATCTTCCCCAAAGGCCAGCGAATAGCCTTCCGTGATCGAGCAAAACCAAAGGGGTCTGTACCTCGTGGTGTGTGTGGGATGGGTTCAAGATGGCGTTTTCTCAAGTGATTAAACTCTC
>NC_051405.1:32757200-32757557 GCF_015228065.2 Penaeus monodon
CATCACTACTACACTTACTAATGATAAAAAACAAAAAAAGCAAAAAAACGAATAGAAATCATATCATCACCTTTGACAAAAATAATGACAAAAATATTCAAATAAAGCCTATAAAATATGTCTGTGCGCCTGGGGATGACGATAATTCACTTTTCAAGCCGTAAGTTCCCTCGAAAGCCTTGGCGACGGCGGGTCAGTTTTAGATGAAAATAGTGCTGTACTTTAGTCGAATTTCCCCCCTCGCCAATAATGGTCTTTAATCCGTAAAAAATGATGACTTTGGGTGCTACGTGGGTAGGCTTTTGGTTGGTATTTTTGGGTCTGAAGGTGGTGAGTCATTCCTTTTTCTGTCGCATG
>NC_051405.1:32759587-32760240 GCF_015228065.2 Penaeus monodon
TTAGACCAGGACCTCTCCTCGCCTAATATATATGTACAGTATATTGTAACTTTTGCTTTATAACTAGATCAGTGAGACATGCAAATTAAACGTTGCGAAACAAACGAAAAAGAGAAATAACTGAGCGTCGGTATTTCTCACGATATAGTGGAGAGGGATGCGTCTGTGTACCCAAAATATCTATATATATATATTCATACCATAGACGTACAAAACATCCGTACAACGATTTTCTCAAACAAACCCTTATACCCTTCCGCCTCCTCCTTTCCTCCAACACCCACGCTCGTTTGCCCCTTATGAAACGTCTAATTATGAATCAGAACAAAAAGGCATTGTTTAGAGGCAAGGCTAAGAAACCCTTTTCACAAACATAGGAGCGAGCCATTTACAGTTGTCTCTAGCGTTTAAAGGAAACACATAAAACGTAAACTACAATTTCTGTTTTCTGTATTGTTTGGGAAGTCATTATTTCCACTCGAAGCACACCCCGGAGTGTTGTAATTACGGGAACTATTTTCTACAGAATGTGTCCCGCCTCACACTTGCTACGCAGAGTGTATGTTGGCGCTGAAATGCCTCACGAGATAAAGGAGGAATTGTTAAATGGTACGTAAAGTCTAGAAGAATGGTGGAGAACACATCAGTTTTTT
>NC_051405.1:32761175-32761810 GCF_015228065.2 Penaeus monodon
CAAACTTTATTCAAGCCATCGAAAAGTATCATGAAGTTTATCGTAGGACGTGTGTACGAACGATTCAAAAATTCAAAAATGAATACGGTAGCCTTTTGAAGTGAAATAATGGTGTCTGGTAATGCTGACAGCACATTTCAGCCGCTGTGGCAATAATGCTTTCAGGAACAGGGACAGTATTCTTCCACCAGGGACATTAGATATGCTAACTCCTCTCCCTCCATCATTCTTCGATCCTCCTCCTTCCCTTCCCTCTCCCCTTATTTTTATTCACCTTGCCGCTCTTTCTCATTACAAAAAAAAAAAGATGTTTACCCTCTTATCTCTCCGCCAGATCTTTTGCGAGACTCCGAACGAACTTCTCAGTAATCTCCAAAACCCTATTTTCTCTCGTCGCTCTCGTGCTATTTACCTCGGATAAGTTACACAAAATCCCAGCATAATATGTATCCCCCAGTACTCGGCAAATTGTCCGCTGCAATATTCGTGCCGTGATCCAATATTCACGTTGGATTCCGGTCTAAGCTTATGCAGTATAGAGGTTGCTTACGCCACGACCTAGATGATGCAGAGTAATAGTGTCGTATTTTTTTACCTCGCTGACGCGTTTATAGCCACCGGGTAATCCATCATCC
>NC_051405.1:32762503-32762706 GCF_015228065.2 Penaeus monodon
AAAGAAAATACTTCGTATTGCTACCAATTTCAGTAATAAATTAAATTTTCTTCTAGATTACGTTACCTCTGTAATTAACACCAACTTATATAGGATACAAAGGCGATACAAAACACGAAATGATATTAGGTGATTTTTAACACTTTTCCTGTCGATGATATATCCTGGTAAAACATAATGTAATTATTAGCATTGGAAAAGTT
>NC_051405.1:32763353-32763694 GCF_015228065.2 Penaeus monodon
CCAGAACTAGCACGAGGTATCCAATCATAATCCAACCACGCCTAAATACACATACACACGATTCACCAATAACTATAATCTTGAAAAAAGGAGTATTCGTTAAGTCCTGATAACCTTCTATCCTCAGCCTGGTAACTCGGGTCAAAGCAAGAACGCTGTCAGTATTCCGTGCGGATCAGTCTTGCGAGGACCGGCATATCCGCCTGAATGTGAAGTGCTCTGACCTGCTTTTGTTAAACATGTGGCAACACTGCATTTTTCTCCCTCACTTGGGAAATCATTTGACGAGGAAGAGATTTCGGTGTAAAGATTTGTAATTTAATTTCATCATGATTAAAAAA
>NC_051405.1:32765911-32766082 GCF_015228065.2 Penaeus monodon
TGCTAACATTCAATTTCTCCGTGAATAATCTTTCAGATCTTGGCCAAAAGAGTACCCCTGATTTTGGGAAGCGCTACTTCGTGTTGCCGCTGATCGCCTCCAGACTTGTTTAACTTATATAGCGACCTAGAGGAAGTTCCTGAGGGACTCAAAGTGAATGGCACGCTTTTG
>NC_051405.1:32766241-32766346 GCF_015228065.2 Penaeus monodon
AGAACCTGAAGCTGGGAGAATTGAACATGTGTTACCTTTGACTACTTTTTGGTTACCTCGGGCGGTCGTAGCAAGAAGGAAATACGTAGAAGTGGATGCCTTTCC
>NC_051405.1:32766691-32766817 GCF_015228065.2 Penaeus monodon
TATGCACAATTTCCATCCCAAATTCTAGAATGCACGTGATGTATGGAAAATGACACGAAACCACGAGGGATGGAAGCAAGTGAGCAACTCATGCTTTACAAGTACGCATCGGGTATGGCAATAAGG
>NC_051405.1:32768078-32768421 GCF_015228065.2 Penaeus monodon
ACATATGTAGAAGTACACACACGCCCGCACACACTCTGAAAATAATTTTATCCCGCGTTTTTGATGAATAGATGTGCGTCGTTTGCATTATTCAGACTAAATTCTGAAATATGGCGAGGCCGGGGGAAAAGTGCAACAGATCTGTTAGCTGTCACGCGTCCAGTGGCAAGGCAATGTCTCTGTGGGTTTTATGTCGCGACAAGAAGTGCATAAATTACGTCACTCACGATGACTTACCTGACGTTTTGGATGCTGGGTTGAGCCGGACTTACACATGGAGAGGGAGAGTTCGAAAGGTGGGTATATTTTCGCTTCATTCGTGGAGATGAGAGTGCCATCGGAG
>NC_051405.1:32768780-32769733 GCF_015228065.2 Penaeus monodon
GAGAAGAAAGAATAGCGAAGAGGTGATGATTTGAAAAAAAAGATAAAAGAGAGATAAAAACAGAGGAAATAAAGATGGGAAAACACTGTCCCACAGATGGAGGATATGATGATAATTCATATAGAAAGAAAGAACAATGTTTATAATGAAATATCATATAAAATATACATGAAAAATAATTTGCTGCGTGAAAGAGATTAGAAAATGCATCCCACGAAAGGGTATAAATAAATGTATAAAAATACGAGTAAATGAATGAATAACCACGCAAAAACACGAAGAAAAAAATGAATAACTGACTAGATAAATGGAAGCAAGAAAAAAAAGAGAATAGAGAGTGTATAAAAAGGAATAAAAAACACACTAAATGAACACAAATTCGGATTCCCAATTCCTTGAACTTCGCCAAGTGTTTAATGTATTAGTATTTGCTTTGTTAAAAGCTTAATTTCCTCGAGCTAAAATATATAAACGTTTTCATCTATAGCTCAAAGTCGTATTAATTATAGCTCATAAAATATTACTTGGGAATCTATTATTCAACGGCGATGTATTTGATAAGGAAAAATGAATATATAATCCGCTATTCCTAGAGAGTAAATTAAGTACTTAATTAGTCATATCAAGAAAAGAATGAAGGTCATTAACATTAATCACATAATAATTTTTTTCAGAGACATCAAAAGCCATCAACTCAATATAAAAAAGTTTAAGATGATTGAGAGAGCATATTGACATTCAAAAGTGGGAAATTAATTTTCCGTGAATATTCTTGGGGTTGGAGGGGGGGGGGGTAACTTTAAATGCAATGAGAGAATTATATGTTTACTTATCATTAGGGAGACTTCGCTGCTATGTTCATCTAAATACTTTTACGTCTAGATGTAATTAAAAGTTTACACCTCGGTAAAACAATGCTGGGATAAGAAATAAATCGTGTTTGTAATGAACGT
>NC_051405.1:32773157-32773794 GCF_015228065.2 Penaeus monodon
ATCGATTTGCGGAAACTCAAACAAATTCCAAATCTTACAATGAGACACTAATCACTCTCGCAGAAACTAACTCCACGTCCACCGAGGAAAAGAAAAACGGAAAGAATCCATGTTTAGAATCCTAAAAGAATTAGAAGACACTGAGGGAAATGGAGAAGTTTCCCCTGCTAGTTTTACGAGGAACTAGATCAAAGTCTGTGGGAAGAATAACGCAAACCACATTTAGACCTATATTAAAAGAAATTATAATGGGAATAATACATAAATGTGATCAATAAAAAACAGCGAATAATTTATACCAGAAAAAACAGAGATGTGGAAATATAAGAAACGAAAAAAATGAGAGAACAAAAACAGAGAAACGGACAAAAAGCCAACATATACAAAATGGAGCAAATGAAAACAGAAAGAAAAGAGAAAACGAACTGCGACGTACAGGCAAGAATTAACGCGAGTAACAGGCATGAAACAAACATGGGACTGGAAAACAGAAGCCTACACTATATACAAAAGAGAAGCCCATTTTTACATCAACTAAGACAGAGAAATAAATGAGGAAAGTGTTTTGTATACAAAGAAAAGCAGGGTAATTTTAGTATTATTTTCAGGTCTTAGAACGGCAAAGGGTTGAAAACTG
>NC_051405.1:32773845-32774008 GCF_015228065.2 Penaeus monodon
GTATATATTGAGGTTTCGTGATACTTTCAATGAAAAAGAAAATTGTTAAGACACTCAGAGTTTAGAACGCAGAAAATCAAGGATAACATAAAATCTTATGGACATTTTCAGGATAAGTGGGGGAATCCTAACTCAGTGGGTGTCAGTTGAATTATGAGTGATT
>NC_051405.1:32774034-32774103 GCF_015228065.2 Penaeus monodon
TCAAGAATTTTCTGTGCCATGCAGGTTTTCATTTGGGATATGTTTACCTCTCAGAAATATAGAAAGTAC
>NC_051405.1:32774565-32774770 GCF_015228065.2 Penaeus monodon
CATGCAGTGTCAGATCTGCATAAGTTAACGGGAAAGGATACTGAGTTGGTTCTAAAGGCGAAAATTCTCAGGAGATTTGCAGATATAGAACTGGGAAATCAAGAAGCTTATAGGCTTGAACATTTCTTGTCACTATGGTAATTTGATGAAATAGATTATTATTATAAATTACTAATATATTTTTTCCTGTTATATATATCTGCAT
>NC_051405.1:32774885-32775233 GCF_015228065.2 Penaeus monodon
TTTCAGTTTACATATAAACCACATTATCCTTATACACACACTCTGTGCTCAGTAAGTCTCGCATATAGGCTAAAGTTGCAGTTTGCAATTTCCTCTTATTTTTGCAGTAGATGGAAGATTTTAGGGGTAAAGAAATGAATAAACAAACGGATAGAAAGGGAGATAGTTGAATAAAGAAATAGACAAGGAAAGAGACAGAATTTTAAGGATTTAGTAGTTCAATTTTGGGTTATTTTGATTAATATTATCAATACTTGATTTATTTCACTGATTTGCGCAAGGCTTTCCTCGTCTTTTTTTTTCTTTGATGGTCTGGAAAGTCCAATTAATCTCCTCCAGAAGTGACCG
>NC_051405.1:32775412-32776052 GCF_015228065.2 Penaeus monodon
CTTGCCGGATTAGCTCATATCTTGCTCCTAAATTCGCTCATTTTTTTCCTTTCTCCTTCATTCGCTTATATATCTCTTTTCCTTCATTCGCTCATATTTTTTTCTCCTTCATTCGTCTTATTTTTTTTTCCTCCATCGCTCTTTTTTTTTTTCCTCATTACTATATTTTTTCTTTTCTGCTTCATTCGCTCTTATTTTTTCTCCTTCATTTACTCATATTTTTTTTCTCCTTCATTCGCTCATATTTTTTCTCCATCATTAGCTCATATTTTTTCTCCTTCATTCGCTCATATTTTTTCTCCTTCATTCGGTCATATTTTTTTCTCCTTCATTCGACCAAAACGGCAGTCAAAACGCTCCCCAAAAGGGCCCAAACTAATCCCGATCCTTTGGGGAGATGCCAGTGAGACTGCCTTTTACTTCGGCCCGGAAAAGTTCCCCTTTCAAGCCTTAAAACACAACTTCACCGATGGGTTGGGGGCAATCGAGTGTCCGTTTTCCCCTTTCCCCTTGCCTCCCAATGCAACTTGGGGGATTTGGCCGCGGTGGTCGTTTGGGGTAGATGGGGAAGTTCCAGGCTCCCGTTTGGTGGCGGGGTTGTTGCTGAGACTGGGGGTTTCCGCATCTATCTTCCTTCTCC
>NC_051405.1:32776345-32776699 GCF_015228065.2 Penaeus monodon
CAAGATTTCTATCACAAAATTGGTCAGACCAAAGTATCGTAACAAGATAATTTAAGATAAGAGATAGATTTCCTGACAGACAGAGATAAAGTTATTGTTCAAAAACTGTTGATCTAAATCAGTCTCAAATTTTGAAATGCAAGCTACAGAAATAAAACCGCTCACGATTTTACTGTTGCAATATGCAAATGCGGAGGTACAGCATGAACCATTTTTAAAGTCAATTTGTAAGCTTTGGAAATACCGTATATGAAATAAGAAATAAGTAAGAAATTCCATAGTTCTTGGTGAACAAAGTTTTATCTCCACTGACTTGGAAGGATAAAATGTCAAATACGGTTATAAGGTAAAGGG
>NC_051405.1:32776805-32776898 GCF_015228065.2 Penaeus monodon
ATCTAGGGAAAATATTCTTCTTCTTACGGAAAGTAAACATTTAACAAATCACACTGTTCAATTAGATTAAGATTCTCTCTCTCCCTCCCTCCC
>NC_051405.1:32777029-32777266 GCF_015228065.2 Penaeus monodon
CAAGAGAGGAATCTATACATACACTGTAGAGCTAACAAGCTCATGACAAACACAACACGAATAATGCGAAAGAACTATATGCAGAGACGGATAAAGATCTCAGACGTTTGAGAATGAAGGGCGAAGGTGGTGGATGCTGTGAGAGGGAGGGAGGGTGAAGAGGCTACGTGTATTGTGCTAAGATGGAGAAGGTTCAGCGAAAGGATATAAGGCCTTCAGTTTAAGCTTTTCTGATAG
>NC_051405.1:32777473-32777556 GCF_015228065.2 Penaeus monodon
TACTATCATTGTAATTTCGATATTATTTTTGAATTTTTTAATTTACTTATCATCACTTTTTACGCACACACAAATCTCTCTCG
>NC_051405.1:32779493-32780044 GCF_015228065.2 Penaeus monodon
GTTGGGGAGTGAGTGTCTTTTTCTGTCTCTGAAAAGCTACAATATCACAACAAGGGCCAGTAACGGGCTTCCTGCCTCTCGACACCAGACACTCTTTTCGGTGGCTATGTTTTCCTCACATAACTTCCCGTACATTGTTTTCGAATCGCCTCCTTCCCTTTATAATTATTGTGTCACCTTTTCACCAACGATATCTCCTTTCTTGCAAGTTATGGCCCTTCCCTGAACCCCTTTCTGTTCTTCCTCGTTAAGTGGTTGATGAACATAAAAACGGACTTTATGTGACGTGTTACAGCCCTGCCTCTAACATCCAATATAAATTTGTCGTTTGACCTCAGTGATCGACGTAGATGAAGGGAATATTGTTTCCTCTTGTGTTTTTTGTAGTCCTTCGAGTGCCAAGATTTTAGTTTTTTGTGGCTATTCACTTTAAGTGGGTGTGATTGAAAAAGAGTTTATGTAACGTAAAAAATCAAAAGGTTCCAATTCTCCTATTTCCTTTTTTCTCGATGCGAATAACATAACTTAAAATCCCTTTCCTTTACAAAAAA
>NC_051405.1:32780190-32780605 GCF_015228065.2 Penaeus monodon
GGAAAGAAAAAAGAAAGATACTTTATTAAAAGTCCCTTCCATCGTATGGACCGAGACCTAACATAACCTCTAGAGGCTAAATAACAAAGGCGAATATATAGTCAACAAATATACAATACAATATGTCTCCCACAAATTTTTACCCAAACCCTTTAATTCCATTAACTTTCTCCCGGGAAACACCCACCTCACCCGACCTGTTTTTTCCCCCCTTCGATAAAGCGATCTCTGCCTTAGACATTTATGGGTTACGAAACAAACAGTAATTTCCCAACACGGGAAACTACGATATCCACTGTAGAAAGGAGTCGGTCAGAGAAAATACAAATGGCTGGCCGGTGCTGAACCATTCACAAATTCTAGTAGAAAAATCTGGCTGATGCTTTTACCTTTCATTGATAACAGGTATATGCGC
>NC_051405.1:32781799-32781922 GCF_015228065.2 Penaeus monodon
CTTATGCAGACTGTTCATATACTGCAGGAATTTCTGAACTTGTAGTTGTGCTTTAAACAAAAGAAATGTATCGTCAACATATTATAACACTTCGAGGGTCAGGGGGCAGTTTGTTAGCCATCT
>NC_051405.1:32782401-32782661 GCF_015228065.2 Penaeus monodon
GAACAGACGTGAAAAAGTATCTTTATCAATTGACTGGCTATCTTTGAGTTTTCTTAGCATGTTATTAAGTTGGTCTTCTTTTCTAATAATGGGAGAAGTGCAATCATCTTCACTCTTAATGAATTTTGTTCCATCGCTGAAGATGCTTTCTATCTTTTCAATGTATTCATTCTTGTTTAGGAGACCGCGCCATGGGCATAGTGCTGGAGATAGGAAATATCCAGCCAGAAATGGCATGTCCCTCTTGTTGAAACAGTTGC
>NC_051405.1:32782761-32782830 GCF_015228065.2 Penaeus monodon
AAATAATAAAATGGAACATCCAATGCTGTTATTTCTTGTGGCTATTTTCCCTTTCAAACACATTCGCGC
>NC_051405.1:32785147-32785336 GCF_015228065.2 Penaeus monodon
CTGAAACGGTTATCGTCGCTCTTTCCTTCCTTTCCCGCCAGCAACCAAACACTCGGGCGATAACGGTCGTGAAAGAGCAAGGCGAGCAAATATGCACGATGTTTTTAAATAAAAAAAACTTCATAACAAGCTTTCGTACAAGAAATACTCGTAACTTCTAGAGTAAAGAAAAGTGTCAGGTAAGTTGTG
>NC_051405.1:32785421-32785759 GCF_015228065.2 Penaeus monodon
GCACTATTTACTAGAACATTTCCACGCTGTAATATATGTGTGTGTGTGTGTTGCAGATACACACACACATTTTTATAAACATAATATACAGCATGTTTGGGTTATACCTCCCACACTCAACACAATTGGCTTCGCTCCTAATTAGTCCCTGTCCCCGATGTGGTTGTGCCTTTTTTCACAAGGGGACGCCGGTTGCTATGATTGCGCTGAGGATTCAGTGTTGATCTCTTTTGTTTTCGCGCACCCTGTAACATGGACGCCACCCCCCACCTTCAGCCCGCCTGTTTCCGTGTGGCTATACGTGTTCTTTTAATCCTATTTCTTAATTAGAAATGGGA
>NC_051405.1:32785794-32786409 GCF_015228065.2 Penaeus monodon
TAGGACGTAAGTGTGGGTGCTCTCTTGTGGTCGTCGTTATTTCCCTCGTTGATTATGTTCGTATCGTGGCATGAAGAATAGTAAGCAACAACTCTGAACAACAGACAGAGAACAAAGAACAGTGAAAAAATAAACAACTAAAAGTAAACAATGAGTACAGCGAACAATGAAAAATGAAAACTTTGTACAAAGAATAGTGAATAACATTGAGCAGCGAACAATGAACAACGAATAACATTCAGTTAACACGTAATGAACAACGAACAAAGAACAACACAAAAAATCTCGCTCAAAGAACGGTGAACAATGAACAACGAACTGGTAAACAGCGAAGGGCCGTTCTCCAAGCACTTCGACGCCCGCAGTTCAATATCCGATCGAGGTTAGGGGGGGGAGGGAAGCGAACGAAATGAACTGGTGTGCGCGCCGGTGCGGGGCGGTCGAACGGCTCTCCTCGACCCCACTCCGTATTCCTCGACGGAGAAGCAAGAAAAGGCGGTTCATTACAGCTCCTCCGCCACAGTCTGGGCCTGCTTTGGCTCGCCTAACAAAGGCTGATTTAATTAGGATGGCTAATAAGTTCCATGAATGCGGCCGCAGCTTTTCACAAATACT
>NC_051405.1:32787000-32787149 GCF_015228065.2 Penaeus monodon
TCCTAATTGCTCACCGTAGTAGTGAATGAAAATTGTCATTTTATTAGTGACAGGTACACACATACCAATAATAATTTATTGTCCCCTTGTATAGCCTTTTTGTATCGTGTTAGTACTCCACATCTATTCACACTCTCCAATGTTATCAG
>NC_051405.1:32787956-32788324 GCF_015228065.2 Penaeus monodon
AAGTTTAACACCGACTTTTCTACCCATGCTGGTATGTTACATCAAAACTTCGAGATTCGTTATAGCAAACGTCGCCCCAACGAAAGACTTAAAAGACTTTACTGGAGGAAACTTTAAATTATATTCTAAAGATTCAAGTTAAGAAGGCTGCCGCTCAGATATTACCCTTCACCCTCCCCTTTCCGTTCCCTGTCATCGTCATCTTTGTCAAGCGTTTCTGCAGATGACTGGTTTTCGATTTTTCTTCTTTTATATATGATGCCTTTTCTTGTTTTAAAGGTGCTATTATCGTCTGTGTTAGTGTTGTCTTTATCATTGTCATTGTCATTACTACTATTACTATTTCTTTTACGATTATTTTTTTTAAG
>NC_051405.1:32789393-32789564 GCF_015228065.2 Penaeus monodon
CGTTCATCTGTCCGTTCGTCCGTTGGCACGTTATGCATACATTATACTCGTACTCATGAGATCGTATTCCGTGTGACTGCGGAGTTGAAGTCAATTAATTTTGTTGTAAAACAAGCTGATAATTGACATCATAGCTATTGAAGAACGAAGCGCACACAAATTAAAAAAAAT
>NC_051405.1:32790577-32791353 GCF_015228065.2 Penaeus monodon
TTTTAATATTCTCTGTTAAATCGTGTTAAGACTTACTCGTTACTTACAGTTAACTGAAGAATCTTATTATGTGCGTAAACAAATGAGTTTTTTTCTTCTGAAACTAAAGCTCTATGAGTTTGTGCTGGCCTCTGTTGCAATAACCGCCATTCTTTATATAAAAAAAAGATGTTTTAAGCCATGAGTATTAATTCTAATGATGATAATGATTTGCATAAGAACATTAAATCTTTTCAGACTCCGTACGAAAATTGGAATCATGCCTTTACCGGTATTCACATCATCCGCTATTGTTTGAGAAATAAAAAAATGGCGTATCATTTCTGAATACTGCTAGGAAGGAAAATAAAAAAAAAGGTCATCGGGTATTTAAACTATATTATTTCAGGAAACCATTCAAAAGCTGAAACATCTTTTTTCCGAGGCAGCTTAATCTCGTGTTTTCCACGCGCGGGGCAGTATAAAAATTCAACACACCAGCAAAGTATTACCATTGTTATCCTTTTCATCTATAACTTTTCTTTCTTTTTATATGTAAGGACATTCCTAAAAAAAGGTAGATTTCTGTATTATCCTGCCCGTAGAAGACACTCAGAATAGAAATGTGTGTTTTAATCCAGGCATTCACCGTTTAATCCCTTACAATGCTGAGATTGATTCCCCTGTTCTATTTTCCATCTGTCCCTCTATCCGTCTCTCCTCCATCAACCTCTCTTTTTCCGTTATCATCTGTTCATCTGCCTAGATGCGAATATGGATTTATGGGACAAAAGATT
>NC_051405.1:32792703-32793040 GCF_015228065.2 Penaeus monodon
CTTCCCCCTTGTGCCGCTGCGTCCAGGCTATAGCCACTAAAACACACAAACTACGAGCGTACAAATTGATAAACGCGACCGCCGGGGGGCCCACGTATGGTCAGGCCAGTCTGCTGGCGGATAAATGCATTGCCATTTCCCTCGCGGGTACTCCCCTCCTCTCACTAAGTAGCTGTTTGTCCCTGATGCTGCGCCGCTGCTACTTGTCTCGATTCCCTGCCACGATTCTGTCTTTGCTCATAGGTCTTAAGTTAGTATATCGATGTGCACGAGTTGGAATATTGTATGTGTTGTATGGACATGGTAAAAAAAAGAAATATATTTGCTAATGAGGATA
>NC_051405.1:32793062-32793142 GCF_015228065.2 Penaeus monodon
CTCTTGAAATAAATGAGAATAATAGTCACAGATGACTTTGGTAAACAGCCGTCGTGTATGAATATGTGAATGGGGTAATG
>NC_051405.1:32793513-32793603 GCF_015228065.2 Penaeus monodon
ATGTGGTGAAAAAAAAATACATTTGCTACCCATCTTCTCGTAAATAAAGAACATAATATTCTTCAGATGTCTTTGGTAGACAGCCGTCAT
>NC_051405.1:32793645-32794514 GCF_015228065.2 Penaeus monodon
GTATGTACATGGTGGACAAAAATCAGTGTGGTTATCAATCTCTCGGAAATAAAAAGAGCATAATATTCTACAGATGACCTTGGTAAACATCAGTCGGGAATAAAAATGTTGAGTATCCATCTCAAAGCGTCCGAGTCCGCTTACTCTCGTGAATATTCTAGTACCATATTTGGGAATCTTCGGACGAACATAAAAATATATACCAGTGTAAAAAAAGGAAGAAATATTGGTTTATTTCTGATAAATGGTTGGTAATTACAGTCCTCTCGCGCGATCTTCCTTTCAGCGAGATGGATTTAATGGCAATATTAGCCAGGAGTAAATCAGAGTAAAGCGCGTCCTTGGGGAGATGGGGGGGGGGATTTAGTACTGTCGACCCGGGCAAAACTTGAATATCAGGATGTTCATTACATTATTTATGGCCGGTGATTTTGACTCGCCACTGGAAATTCGGATGAAAACTGTTTGCCATGAAGAGTAGATAACAGAACAAAGCCTTAGGCCTCTGTGGTAAAACCCTCCCTTAAAGCTAACAAATACACAATTATAGTGATTGAAAATCAGTGTAAAATTGTGGGGTAACTCGATCAGCTATGGCCGTGAACACCTCCAACCAACTCACATCTTTGTGAAATGGAATGTGCTGTCATATAAAAGAAACGAATTGAAACAAATAAGACAAGTGAAAAAGCAATCAGTACCGTTAGCAAACCAATGATGAAACACAAAACCGGATGACCAAAAATTTGCCTACGGTGACTAAAATATTTGGGTCTTGGGGAACGTAATGTTCTGCGAAATAACAATAGTAATATTGAAAGAGAAAGTTTTTATTTGTGATAGACTAAATAGTCTGAGAAGTATAAGAA
>NC_051405.1:32794545-32795260 GCF_015228065.2 Penaeus monodon
TGAATCATGAAGCAATAAAGAATTCATAGCTCCATTTTTCCTTTTGCCTGTCGAAGTTATATATCGAAGAGAAAAGTTAGTCGAATCAAATCTTCACAAAAACTATACATGACCATTATCATAAAAAAAACTTTGAGCTGAATGTATTTGCATAATAAATAACTGACCTGAATCTACAATCTTTGAGAGATAAAAGGCATTTTTTGCTTTATCTATTCGTTCTAAATTCAAAGAGAATACTATTCCAGAGAATTTGTACATAGAAAGAAACGCACAAAAACTGGAATTAATATGATTCTGAGACAATGAAGTGCGTGGTTTATCTCGCAAGTAAACGAAGGAACTGTGGTGTTAAACATTAGAAAGGTGGAGTGAGGGCTCTGTGACTTGTAGTACTATGAATTAATGCAAGGACGGTTTTCATTAACCTCGTGGATGAAGAAAACATTTGCCTCCCTTCACAAACAACCACTGCAACTTCATCATTGCAAATCACATACCTCTGAATATGTCGCCTGTGGGTTGAATTGCCAACAGTTGAGGTGTGCAACTTGCTCATGTTGTAATAGCGTCGCGCGAGGGGCACTTCCAGGAATTGCTAAATTTGTTGCCAGCGATATCTCACATTACTAATCATTGGAGGTTCAGCGCAGGTGCAAAACGGGGTTTAGATATGAAAATATATTTTAATGTGACTTCGTTCTGCGATTTTCTG
>NC_051405.1:32795301-32797201 GCF_015228065.2 Penaeus monodon
TGGTATTACTAATTGCTACTGATGTTGATACTAATCTTGTTCTACTACTGTTTTCCACAATTATCACTATATGATAAATGTTTCTGCTGTGGATATTACGAACCCTGACATACTGCAAAAGTTATTTGTCTTCTATCGCTAATACTACTTTTCATTCTTTACCTATTGACACTTTCTATTTCTATTATCAGTATTTTTTTCATGACTATTTTTACCACTGCAATTCTATTACTGTCCACGGATGTAATTTGCAACACCACTATTTACAACTATTACTGTTAGTACTAAACGCTAGTATAAACATTTGCCTACATAACGAAATTTCTTACTACATGGTTGCTTCCACTGTTTGTACTATATACTATTTATAAATATTATATGCGTATGTAACAGCAGTGAAGATTTTTATTTTACAATAGGAGCATATCTAGATGAAAGCCATTTCTAAAATGCGTGTCTGTGATGAGGAAAAACAAAACCCAGAAACAAAACGGAAGAGGACACAATTAGAATTTTAAAGATAAATAAATCATCTTTACCTTGTTTCTTAATTGTTAAAGGTTTCCGAAACTCCCTTATCTTGAATCTCCTCCGCGACCTCATTTGAGGAATGTATAAAGAAGGAAAAAGTAAGGAAAGCAAAAGGCCTTTCTTACATGATGCTTATTGTGATGCCTATCTTCTTCAAAATCTTTAGTCGTATTAAAGCTAAATTCTTGAATTTCTTCCCCATTATTCGGCCTACTGTAGTTTTGTTTTATATGTTTCCTCATACGTTTACTTTGTTTGTTGATTTGTTAATAATTTCTCCCAAATTCCTATCGTACTTCTTAGAAAAATGATCTCGTTACCAATTCGCAAAGTGGCGCGGAAAATGACTGTGAGTCATTAGGACTCGGGTAACCAGCGAACAAGCCAGGGGGGCAGCAACCAAACGGCCTCCATCTTCTTAGCGTTGGCTGCGGCTCATCTTCGGCTTTAAAGGGTATTTCAAGAAGATTTGGATTGTGGACTTAGACATCTGACTTGAAATGGTCTGAGTAAACCTTTGTAGGTTTAAGCCAAGCTGGTAATGGAGTCTTTCCAGTGAATGTGTGTCTTGTTTCACTTTCTCTTGGCGAAATCAGGATTTCAGGGACATGTTTTTTAATTGTATTTTTATATTTTCACGTTCCTGCTTTTATGCATTGTGCATTTGTGTGGTGAAGTATGTGAGATAAATGTAATGACGAAATTGATTTGTAGTGTTTACAATTTCTTCAAGGCGTCTGTAAATGCTGCAGTCTTTAGCATAACAAAGAGCAAACAAAAATACATCTAAACCCCGGGATCATTATGCAAAAAAAATGCAAGTCTTACCAAACCGCAAAATTTTTACTCGTTTTAAATTTCTTTAGCAATAATGAAAACGTCGACCACAAGAACTATTAGAAAAAACTAACACGAAGGGGATCTAACGTAAGATTTTAAAGATTTTCTGATTTTTAAGACAATGTTACAGTCGTGTCACGAGAGAGTAATAAACCAGCCATGTTCCAACATTAAAGTGAATTAGTATTGTCTAATCAATAAAACATTATGAAGATCTAATTACACAAAGATGGCGCGCAGGTTGGGAGACTACGGACTGTTCTGATCAAAACTACCTTGGGTCATCTGTGTTAAACAAATAAAAAATCCCTGACTGAATGCAAGTGCTGAAATTTTATGAATAAGAAAATGGAAGTGCGAGCCAAATGCATGTGTAATATCAACCTATTATATTAAATGCCTGTATAATTCATTCATCGTAGGACAATTGTTCTGACATGACACAGCAGCAACACTTGTACTCTTTTCCAGCTGGGGCAGCTCTTCATGTATACAATGTATTTTTTACTTCTCTCTTACTCCTGAGATT
>NC_051405.1:32799946-32800168 GCF_015228065.2 Penaeus monodon
ATTCGGGCGATCCAAGCCTTTATACAGAGCATGTAATCCCGCGTCTTCCTCCATTCTGCTCGTCTCCTGTTATCTCGCATTCCATTTCCTGCGTCCGAATTCCTTTATTGTTCAAAGGGTCTGGTAGTTGAGCCATTTATACTTTGGACGCTGCTAGTCACCTCTTTCGAAAGCAGCCAACCTGAAGTGACGGATGGGGTGGGAAGGGAATAACACATTTGG
>NC_051405.1:32800301-32801076 GCF_015228065.2 Penaeus monodon
CCAAAATAAAAACTTTTCTTTCATTAATATTTTATTTGCAGAACATTACGTATCCCCAAGAACCAAATTTTTTAGTCCCCGGGGCAAATTTTTGGTCATCCTTGGTTTCTCAGTGGTTTGCTAACGGTACTGTTTGTTTTTCCTTGTCGATTTTTTTTCAATCGTTTTTTTATAGGACAGAAATTTCCCCATTTCACAAAGAGGTGAGTTGGGTGAGGTCACGGCATAGTTTGATGATTCCCCACAATTTTACCTTTTCAATCCATGAATGTTGTATTTGTTATCTTTGAGGGGGGGGTTTTCCACGAGGCCAAAAGGTTTTGGGTTTTGTTACTACTCTTCATGCAAAACGTTTCATCCAAATTTCGTGCGGGGCAAAATCCCCCCAAAAGAATCGTAATAAAACATTCCTGATATTAAAGTTTTGCCCGGGGTCGACATAAAAATCCCCCCCCCCTCCCCCACGGCGCTTTATTTGATTTACTTGCTAAATTCCCTTAAATCCGCTAAAAGGAGATCGCCGAAGGATGTATTACAACCTTTTTTATCAGAAAAAAAACCAATATTTTCTTCCTTTTTTTACACTGGTATATATTGTATGTTCGTCCGAAGATTCAAATATAGTACTGAATATTCACGAGAGTAAGCGGCCTCGGACGCTTTGAGATGGGTACTATTTTTATTCCCGACTGATGTTTACCAAGGTCTCTGTAGAATATTATGCTCTTTTTATTTCCGAGAGATTGATAACCACACTGATTTTTGTCCACCATGT
>NC_051405.1:32801119-32801209 GCF_015228065.2 Penaeus monodon
TACACGACGGCTGTCTACCAAAGACATCTGAAGAATATTATGTTCATTTATTTCCGAGAGAATGGTAGCAAATATTTTTTTTCACCACAT
>NC_051405.1:32801541-32801673 GCF_015228065.2 Penaeus monodon
CATACCCTCATTCACATATTCATACACGACGGCTGTTTACCAAAGTCATCTGTAGAATATTATGCTCATTTATTTCCGAGAAAAAGATATCCTCATTAGCAAATATATTTCTTTTTTTTACCATGTCCATAC
>NC_051405.1:32801715-32801940 GCF_015228065.2 Penaeus monodon
ACTTAAGACCTATGAGCAAAGACAGAATCTGGCAGGGAAGCGAGGACAAGTAGCAGCGGCGCAGCATCAGGACCAACAGCTACTTTGTGAGAGGAGGGGCGTCCCGCGAGAGGAAATGGCAATGCATTTAGTCCGGCCAGCAGACGGGCCTGACCATACGTGGCCCCCGGCGGTCGCGTTTATCAATTTGTACGCTCGTAGTTGTGTGTTTTAGTGCTAGCCTGG
>NC_051405.1:32802498-32802591 GCF_015228065.2 Penaeus monodon
TGGGAGGGGGTGAACAAAATGATACATAGATGTATATGACAATTTAGAATAGATATGCAGAGATAGATAAACAGATAAATGTATAATGCCTTC
>NC_051405.1:32804425-32805167 GCF_015228065.2 Penaeus monodon
AATCTTTTGTCCCATAAATCCATATTCGCATCTAGGCAGATGAACAGATGAATAAACGGAAAAAGAGGGTGAATGGAGGAGAGACGGATAGAGGGACAGATGGAAAATAGAACAGGGGAATCAATCTCAGCATTGGAAGGGATTAAACGGTGAATGCCTGGATTAAAACACACATTTCTATTCTGAGTGTCTTCTACCTTTTTTTAGGAATGTCCTTACATATAAAAAGAAAGAAAAGTTATAGATGAAAAAGATAACAATGGTAATACTTTGCAGGTGTGTTGAATTTTTATACTGCCCGTTGGAAACACAGAATTAAGCGACTGAAAAAAAAATGTTAGGCTTTTGAATGGTTTCCTGAAATAATATAGTTTAAATGACCCGATGAACTTATTTATTTTTCCTTCCTAGCAGTATTCAGAAATGATACGCCATTTTTTTATTTCTCAAACAATAGCGGATGATGTGAAAACCGGAAATCATGATTCAAAATTTCGGAGCTGAAAAGATTTAATGTTCTTATGCAAATATTATCAGAATTAGAATTAATACTCATAGCTTAAAACATATTTTTTTTTTATAAAGAATGGCGGTTATTGCAACAGAGGCCAGCACAAACTCATAGAGCTTTAGTTTCGGAAGAAAAAAACTCATTTATTTACGCACATAATAAGATTCCTCAGTTAACGGTAAGTAACGAGTAAGTCTTAACACGATTTAACAGAGAATATTAAAATACTCG
>NC_051405.1:32806548-32806829 GCF_015228065.2 Penaeus monodon
GCACCTTTAAAACAAGAAAAGGCATCATATATAAAAGAAGAAATCGAAAACCAGTCATCTGCAGAAACGCTTGACAAAGATGACGATGACAGGGAACGGAAAGGGGAGGGTGAGGGGTAATATCTGAGCGGCAGCCTTCTTAACTTGAATCTTTAGAATATAATTTAAAGTTTCCTCCAGTAAAGTCTTTTAAGTCTTTCGTTGGAGCGACGTTTGCTATAACGATCTCGAAGTTTTGATGGAACACATACCAGGCATGGGTAAAAAGTCGGTGTACTTTA
>NC_051405.1:32807563-32807753 GCF_015228065.2 Penaeus monodon
TATTAGATAAGTAAGTGTTCCTTATAGATGTGAATTAATATTGAATGTATGGTGCTGAATATGTTGTATGTAGATAATGTTTTATATCTGATAACATTGGAGAGTGTGAATAGATGTGGAGTACTAACACGATACAAAAAGGCTATACAAGGGGACAATAAATTATATTGGTTGTGTTTTACCTGTCACT
>NC_051405.1:32808558-32808845 GCF_015228065.2 Penaeus monodon
AGTATTTGTGAAAAGCTGCGGCCGCATTCATGGAACTTATTAGCCATCCTAATTAAATCAGCCTTTGTTAGGCGAGCCAAAGCAGGCCCAGACTGTGGCGGAGGAGCTGTAATGAACCGCCTTTTCTTGTGCTCCGCGAGGAAGACGGAGTGGGGGCGAGGAAAAGCCGTTCGACCGCCCGCACGCGCGCACACCGTTCATTCGTTCGCTCCCCCCCCCCTACCTCGATCGGATATTGAACTGCGGCGTCGAAGTGTTTGGAGAACGGGCCCTCGCTGTTGCACACA
>NC_051405.1:32809096-32809168 GCF_015228065.2 Penaeus monodon
GCACGATAACGAACATAAATCACAGAGGGAAAATAACGAAGACACAAGAGAACACCCACACCTTTACGTCTA
>NC_051405.1:32809203-32809387 GCF_015228065.2 Penaeus monodon
TCCCATTTCTAATTAAGAAATAGGATTAAAAGAACACGTATAGCCACACGGAAACAGGCGGGCTGAAGGTGCGTCAGGTACAGGTGCGGCGAAAACAAAAGAAGATCAACAATTATCCTCAGAGCAAGCAAGACACCCGCGTCCCTTGTGAGCACACTCGGGGACGGGACTAATTAGGAGCGAA
>NC_051405.1:32809590-32809789 GCF_015228065.2 Penaeus monodon
ATCTAACACAACTTACCTGACACTTTTCTTTACTCAACAAGTTACGAGTATTTCTTGTACGAAAGCTTGTATGAAGTTTCTTTTTTTATTAATAAACATCGTGCATTTTTAGATCGCCTTTGCTCTTTCACGACCGTTATCGCCCGAGTGTTTGGTTGCTGGCGGGGAAAGGAAGGAAAGAGCGACGATAACCGTTTCA
>NC_051405.1:32811821-32812017 GCF_015228065.2 Penaeus monodon
TGAAACGGTTATCGTCGCTCTTTCCTTCCTTCCCCGCCAGCAACCAAACACTCGGGCGATAACGGTCGTGAAAGAGCAAGGCGAGCAAATATGCACGATGTTTTTAAATAAAAAAAAAACTTCATAACAAGCTTTCGTACAAGAAATACTCGTAACTTGTTGAGTAAAGAAAAGTGTCAGGTAAGTTGTGTTAGAT
>NC_051405.1:32812206-32812391 GCF_015228065.2 Penaeus monodon
CTTCGCTCCTAATTAGTCCCGTCCCCGAGTGTGCTCACAAGGGACGCGGGTGTCTTGCTTGCTCTGAGGATAATTGTTGATCTTCTTTTGTTTTCGCCGCACCTGTACCTGACGCACCTTCAGCCCGCCTGTTTCCGTGTGGCTATACGTGTTCTTTTAATCCTATTTCTTAATTAGAAATGGGA
>NC_051405.1:32812426-32812498 GCF_015228065.2 Penaeus monodon
TAGACGTAAAGGTGTGGGTGTTCTCTTGTGTCTTCGTTATTTTCCCTCTGTGATTTATGTTCGTTATCGTGC
>NC_051405.1:32812762-32813036 GCF_015228065.2 Penaeus monodon
GCGAGGGCCGTTCTCCAAACACTTCGACGCCGCAGTTCAATATCCGATCGAGGTAGGGGGGGGGGAGCGAACGAATGAACGGGTGTGCGCGCGTGCGGGCGGTCGAACGGCTTTTCCTCGCCCCCACTCCGTCTTCCTCGCCGGAGCACAAGAAAAGGCGGTCATTACAGCTCTCCGCCACGTCTGGGCCTGTGCTTGGCTCGCACTAACAAAGGTGATTTAATAGGATGGCTACATAAGTTCCATGAAGCGGCCGCAGCTTTTCACAAATACT
>NC_051405.1:32813816-32814112 GCF_015228065.2 Penaeus monodon
AATGTTGTAAGGCCGCCTCGCATAGTTCCTAATGATCATCGTAGTAGTTGAATGGAAAAATTGTTCATTTATTAGTGGCACAGGTACACAACATACCAATTAATAATTTATTGTCCCTTGTATAGCCTTTTTGTATCGTGGTAGTACTCCATCATCTATTCACACTATCCCAAAGTTATCAGATATAAAACATTATCTACTACAACATATTCATCCACCATACATTCAATATTAATTCACATCTAAAGGAACACTCTACTTATCCTAAATAATATATAATTAGCCACACAGCCTCC
>NC_051405.1:32814970-32815339 GCF_015228065.2 Penaeus monodon
GTTATATTCGTAACCTGCCTCATAGGCTTCAGCACGTCTAAAGTACACCGACTTTTTACCCATGCACTGGTATGTTATCCATCAAAACTTCGAGATCGTTTATAGCAAAAACGTCCGCTCCAACGAAAGGACTTAAAAGACTTACTGGGAGGCAACTTTTAAATTTTTCTAAAGATTCAAGTTAAGAAGGCTGCCGCTCAGATATTACCCTTCACCCTCCCCTTTCCGTTCCCTGTCATCGTCATCTTTGTCAAGCGTTTCTGCAGATGACTGGTTTTCGATTTCTTCTTTTATATATGATGCCTTTTCTTGTTTTAAAGGTGCTATTATCGTCTGTGTTAGTGTTGTCTTTATCATTGTCATTGTCAT
>NC_051405.1:32816642-32817398 GCF_015228065.2 Penaeus monodon
GTACGGAAGTATTTTAGATCCTCTGTTTAAATAGGCGTGTAATGACTTACTCGTTTACTACCGTAACGAGGAATCTTATTGTATGTGGCGTAAAAATAAATGAGTTTTTTTCTTCCGAAACTAAAGCTCATGAGTTGTTGATGGCTCTGTTGCAATAACCGCCATTCTTTATATAAAAAAAAGATGTTTTAAGCCATGAGTATTAATTCTAATTCTGATAATATTTGCATAAGAACATTAAATCTTTTCAGCTCCGAAATTTGAATCATGATTTCCGGTATTCACATCATCCGCTATTGTTTGAGAAATAAAAAAATGGCGTATCATTTCTGAATACTGCTAGGAAGGAAAAAAATAAAAAAGGTCATCGGGTATTTAAACTATATTATTTCAGGAAACCATTCAAAAGCTGAAACATTTTTTTTCAGTCGCTTAATCTGTGTTTCCACGCGGGCAGTATAAAAATTCAACACACCTGCAAAGTATTACCATTGTTATCTTTTTCATCTATAACTTTTCTTTCTTTTTATATGTAAGGACATTCCTAAAAAAAGGTAGAAGACACTCAGAATAGAAATGTGTGTTTTAATCCAGGCATTCACCGTTTAATCCCTTCCAATGCTGAGATTGATTCCCCTGTTCTATTTTCCATCTGTCCCTCTATCCGCCTCTCCTCCATCCACCCTCTTTTTCCGTTTTAGTTCATATGTCATTGCCCTACCTAGATGCGATTATGGATTTATGGGACAAAAGATT
>NC_051405.1:32819983-32820386 GCF_015228065.2 Penaeus monodon
CCGCTGCGTCCAGGCTAGCACTAAAACACACAACTACGAGCGTACAAATTGATAAACGCGACCGCTGGGGGCCACGTATGGTCAGGCCCGTCTGCTGGCCGGACTAAATGCATTGCCATTCCTCTCGCGGGACGCCCCTCCTCTCACTAAGTAGCTGTTGGTCCCTGATGCTGCGCCGCTGCTACTTGTCCTCGCTTCCCTGCCAGATCTGTCTTTGCTCATAGGTCTTAAGTTATGTATATACGATGTGCACGAGTTTGAATATGTGTATGTGTGTATGGACATGGTAAAAAAAAGAAATATATTTGCTAATGAGGATATTTTTTTCTCGGAAATAAATGAGCATAATATTCTACAGATGACTTTGGTAAACAGCCGTCGTGTATGAATATGTGAATGAGGG
>NC_051405.1:32820723-32820809 GCF_015228065.2 Penaeus monodon
ATGTGGTGAAAAAAATATTTGCTACCATTCTCTCGGAAATAAATGAACATAATATTCTTCAGATGTCTTTGGTAGACAGCCGTCAT
>NC_051405.1:32820851-32821697 GCF_015228065.2 Penaeus monodon
GTATGTACATGGTGGACAAAAATCAGTGTGGTTATCAATCTCTCGGAAATAAAAAGAGCATAATATTCTACAGATGACCTTGGTAAACATCAGTCGGGAATAAAAATTTGAGTATCCCATCTCAACAGCGTCCGAGTCCGCTTACTCTCGTGAATATTCAGTACTATATTTGAATCTTCGGACGAACATACAATATATACCAGTGTAAAAAAAAGGAAGAAAATATTGGTTTTATTTCTGATAAATGGTTGGTAATTACAGTCCTCTCGCGCGATCTCCTTTCAGCGAGATTAATGGCAATATTAGCAGAGTAAATCAAAGTAAAGCGCCGTGGGGAGAGGGGGGGGGGATTTGTACTGTCGACCCCGGGCAAAACTTGAATATCAGGAATGTTCATTACGATTCTTATGGCGGTGATTTTGCCTCGCACTGAAATTCGGATGAAACTGTTTTGCCATGAAGAGTAGATAACAGAACCAAAGCCTTAGGCCTCTGTGGTAAAACCCCTCCCTCACAGATAACAAATACACACATTCATAGTGATTGAAATCAGTGTAAAATTGTGGGGTAACTCGATCAGCTATGCCGTGACCTCACCCAACTCACCTCTTTGTGAAATGGAATTGCTGTCCTATAAAAGAACGATTGAACAAATTCAGACAAGTGAAAAAGCAATCAGTACCGTTAGCAAACCACTGATGAAACACAACGGATGACCAAAAATTTGCCACGGTGACTAAAATATTTGGTTCTTGGGGGATACGTAATGTTCTGCGAAATAAAATAGTTATATGAAAGAGAAAGTTTTTATTTGTGATATACTAAATAGTCTGAGAAGTATAAGAA
>NC_051405.1:32821774-32822461 GCF_015228065.2 Penaeus monodon
TGAATCATGAAGCAATAAAGAATTCATAGCTCCATTTTTCCTTTTGCCTGTCGAAGTTATATATCGAAGAGAAAAGTTATCGATATCAAATCTTCACAAAAACTATACATGCACAGTTATCATAAAAAAAACTTTGAGCTGAATTTTATTTCATATAAATAACTGACTGAATCCTACAATCTTTGAGAGATAAAGACATTTTTTGCTTTATCTATTCGTTCTAAATTCAAAGAGAATACTTTCAAGAGAATTGTACATGAGAACGCACAAAAACTGGAATTAATATGATTCTGAGACAATGAAGTGCGTGGTTTATCTCGCAAGTAAACTGTCAAGGAACTGCTGGTGTTAAACCTTAGACTCGGGGAGTGAGGCTCTCGTGACTTGTAGTACATATGAATTAATGCAAAGACGGTTTCCATTAACCTCGTGATGAAGAAACATTGCCTCCCTTCACAAACAACACTGCAACTTCATCATGCAACCACATACCTCTGAATATTTCGTCCTGTGGGTTGAATTGCAACAGTGAGGTGTGCACTTGCTCATGTTGTAATAGCGTCAGCGCGAGGGGCACTTCCATGAATTGCTAAATTCTGTTGCCAGCGATATCTCACATTACGTAATCATTGGAGGTTCAGCTGCAGTGTGCAAACGGGGTTTAGACATGAAATATATTTAATGTGA
>NC_051405.1:32822882-32823637 GCF_015228065.2 Penaeus monodon
AATATATATGATTATGTAACAGCAGGAAGATTTTTTTTTTTTTTACAAGTAGGAGCATCCCTAGGGTAAAACCATTTCTAAAGAAAGGGTGTCTGTGATGAGGAAAAACAAAAGTTAAAAAAACAAAACGGAAGAGACACAATTAGAATTTAAGATAAATAAAATTCCTCTTTACCTTGTTCTTAATTGTTAAAGGTTTTCCGAAACTCCCTTATCTTGAATCTCCTCCGCGACCTCATTTGAGAATGTATAAGAAGGAAAAGTAAGGAAAGCAAAAGCTTTTCTTACATGTGCTTATTGTGTGCCTATCTTCTTCAAAATCTTTATGTCTTATAAAGCTAAATTCTTGAATTTCTTCCCCATTATCGTCCTACTGTAGTTTTGTTTTATATGTTTCCTCATACGTTACTTTGTTTGTTGATTTGTTAAATAATTTCTCCCATATTTCCAAGTACTCTTAGAAAACTGGATCCTCGTTACAATTCGCAAAGTGGCGCGAAAATGCCTGTGATGTCATAGACCGTAACCAGCGAACAAAGCCAGGGGGCAGCAATTAAAACGCCTCCCTCCTTCTTAAGCGTTGGCTGCGGCTTCATCTCGGCTAAAGGGTAAAGAAAGTTTTGGATTGTGACTAGACATCTGACTTGAAATGTTCTGAGTAAACTTTGTAGGTTTAGCCAAGCTGTAATGGAGTCTTTCCAGTGAATGTGTGTCTTGTTTACTTTCTCTTGGCGAACTCAGGGATTTCAGAAATG
>NC_051405.1:32823666-32824403 GCF_015228065.2 Penaeus monodon
AAATATATTTACACGTCTGCTTATATTTCGTTTGGCATTTGTGTGAAGTATGTGAGATAATGTAATGACGAAATTGATTTGTACGTGTTTACAATTATCTTCGAAGTGCGTCTGTAAATGCATGCAGTCTTTAACAATTAACAACGAGCAAACAAAAATACATCTAAACCCCGGGATCATTATGCAAAATAAATGCACGTCTTACCAACTCGCCCTTTCCTAGTTTTAATTTCTTTAGCAATCAAGAAAACGTCGACAACAAGAACTTATTAAGAAAAAAACTAACACGAAGAGGGATCTCAACTGTAAGATTTTAAAGATTTTCTGATTTTTAAGACAATGTTACAGTCGTGTCACGAGAGAGTAATAAACCAGCCATGTTCCAACATTAAAGTGAATTAGTCTTGTCTAATCAATCACATTATGAAGATTTCATTACACACAGATGGCGCAGTGTTGGGAGACTACGGACTGTTCTGATTCAACTCACCTTTGTCATCTGTTTAACATGAAAATTCCCTGACTGAATGCAAGTGCTGAATTTATGAATAAGAAATGGAAGTGCCGAGTCCAATGCATGTGTAATATAACCTATTATATAAATGCCTTTATATTCATTCATCGTAGGACAATTGTTCTGACATGACACAGCAGCAACACTTGTACTCTTTTCCAGCTGGGGCAGCTCTTCATTGTCATACTAATGTATTTTTTACATTCTCTCTTACTCTGAGATT
>NC_051405.1:32829677-32829939 GCF_015228065.2 Penaeus monodon
ATTCGGGCGATCCAAGCCTTATACAGAGCATGTAATCCCGCGTCTTCCTCCATTCTGCTCGTCTCCTGTTATCTCGCATTCCATTTCCTGCGTCCGAATTCCTTTATTGTTCAAAGGGTCTGGTAGTTGAGCCATTTATACTTTGGACGCTGCTAGTCACCTCTTTCGAACGCAGCCAACCTGAAGTGACGGAGGTGGAGGGATAACAATGATAACATACAGAGAGAGAATTTGTACTTGTGCTAATATTGGAATACAACAA
>NC_051405.1:32830502-32830750 GCF_015228065.2 Penaeus monodon
CGAGATTACCTGAGCGCCGGTACACAGGTGGCCCGATAATTAGCTAGAAGAGGAGCGGATGGCGAGACAATGTCAAACCACAAAAACAAAGGCGTTGGCACTGCATGGCATCCCAAGACATTAGGTAATTAAGAGACAGGTAATTACGCCAAGTAATTAATCTTCCGCTTCACACATAGAATCTAGATTATATATTGATACATTAATTGGTAGATTCCATTCACAGGGTAAATGGTCAATTTCCAAGT
>NC_051405.1:32831116-32831326 GCF_015228065.2 Penaeus monodon
TTTTTTATAAATTAAATTATTTTAAAAAATAATACATAAAAAATTAAAAAAATTTTAATTAAAAATTTTAAAAATAAAATATTCTTTTTTTAAAAATTTTTTTAAAAAATTTTAATAATTATAATAATTTAGAATTTAAAATTTTAAAATTTATTAAAAAAAATTACCTACAATTTATTAAAAAAATTTTTTTAAAAAAAAAAAAAAATA
>NC_051405.1:32831460-32831540 GCF_015228065.2 Penaeus monodon
ACCCAAAAACCCCCAATTAAAAAAAATAATAATTTTAAAAAATTTTAATAAAAAATTTAAATAAATTTTTTAAAAAATAA
>NC_051405.1:32831580-32831851 GCF_015228065.2 Penaeus monodon
AAAATTTTCGGTATTAAAAAAAATAAAAAATTTTTTTTTAAATTTAAGTGGGTTGGGTTTTTTTTGTGTTGGTTTTTTTTGGGGTTTTTTTTTTTTGGGTTGTTTGGTTGTGGGTTTTTTGGGGTGTTTTGGGGGGTTTTTTTTTTTTTTAAAAAAAAAAAATTTTTTTAAATTTATTAATTTATTTTTAAAAAAATAAAAAATAATATAAAACTTTAACAATTTATTTTAAAAAAATTTTATAAAGGGGTTTTGGGTTTTTTTGGGGGGG
>NC_051405.1:32831883-32832161 GCF_015228065.2 Penaeus monodon
GTAAAAAACTAATTTTTAAAACCAAATTTTTATATATAAATTTTTTTTAAAAAAAATTTAAATAGGGGGCCCCGGGGGCCCATTTAACCCCAAAAACCAAACTGCCCGGCAATTAGGCAGGGAAATTCCCCCCGGGGGGTTTCCCTTCAAGGTTCCCTGTTGTCCCAGCCAATACCCTTGAAAAACCGGCGAGGGAAACCCCCGGACAAACCGGGTTTTTTCCCCCCCAAGGGGGGCCTTCCCCCCCGTGTAATTTGGGGGGGGTTTTAAAAAATTTG
>NC_051405.1:32833167-32833788 GCF_015228065.2 Penaeus monodon
GACCCAAATTAAATTACCTGCCTCGACAAAAACCCCAAAATTCTTTTGGCCTTATCGCCCCTTTTTACTCTTTTTGTCACTCCCCCCTTCCCTCTTTTCGGCCCCCTTTGTACTGGCACCATTTCTTCAGTAAAGAAACGTTAAATCCCCTAAAAGATTAACAGCAAGGGGCCGGGAAAAAGGCCCCTTGTTTCGGCCCCGGTTTTGATAGGTGAAACCCCGGGTCGGCGAGAGGTTTCCCTCTCCCTTTCTCTGGCTAATTTACGAGAGTGTACTAATGAACTAAATTCAAACAACGGAGAGATAAACATGGGAGATACTGGAGATAATCTTAGGTGTAAAGGGTTTTTGTGTCCTTGTTGGGGCGTGTCGTTTTTTGATGTGTTGTTGTGTTTGTATGTTGGCGCCGTTTCCCTTCATATCGTAGTCTTTTTTGTGAAAGGGTGATGATGATGACAGGTGTGATGCGTTCTTTTGCTTGGTAGTGCGTGTGTGTTACATGGTGATCCTTTTAGTTCTATGTTATTGGATTTAGTTTTTTTTTTAAAAAAAGTGCACGGTAATTTTAATGAAATATGCTGTTCATTACGCTGCTCTTTTTAAAAAAATTTGGGGGTCCGA
>NC_051405.1:32833833-32834289 GCF_015228065.2 Penaeus monodon
CTAGAGTACCGGGAAATTAGTAATTTCTTGCGGGCAGCAATTTTCCCCCGTTTGAGTCGCAAAGAAAGAAAGTAATAAACCCCTTTTTCACTTTCTATTTTCTATTCACTATCTATACAAACCTAAAAAAAAAAATAGTGTGCAAAAAAGATAAGCCCAAATTTCACAGAGAATAAGAATTGATTTTCTTTCAAGGGCGCACCTCTTGACCCTTCCCACAAAAACCCCAAACTTTGTTTTCATCCCCCTTTTTCATCCACCGAGAGCTTCAAGAAAAAAAACGAAAAAAAATAAAATGTTTTAAAAAAAAGAGATATTAGCTAAACGTAGTTATTTCCGTAGGGTTATCTCTGCCCCTTCTATTCATTCTACAAAACTTCGTTTCCCAAATGATATTGGGGTTTATTTTTTCCCTGTCCAGAAACGTTTTAAATTTCCGCCCCTCGCATGGGACTG
>NC_051405.1:32834394-32834751 GCF_015228065.2 Penaeus monodon
TTTGTTGTGTGGTGAATGCCTACGCAAAATCAAAAATTTGGGGAAAGCTGGTCGCCGGGTAATAAACTCCTCTGTAACAATGGAGCCCCTTGTTTTGAATTAGCAAATTTTTTTACAAATTCCAATAAATCTCATTTTGAAACGGGAAAGAGCACTCTGATGTGTGTCGACATTGGTTTAAATTTAAGTGATTTTTAAGATTTTTTTGTTTTTTTTTTAGTTATTCACTCCGATTGCTTCAAAATACCATTAAACCTATTTCCTCACACAACTTTTTTAAATTTTTTGGGTAAGACCAAAATTTTGTTATCAGTAGATAAAAGATTTAAAATATATAATCCAGAAAAAAGCTAGGAG
>NC_051405.1:32834932-32835468 GCF_015228065.2 Penaeus monodon
CGGAATATAGTGGAAATAATAGATGGGTATATTGAGAAAAATAAAAAGAGAGATTTCCCCCCTTACGATAAAAGGAGACAGACGAAAAATAGACAGAGAGAAAAAAAAAGATAGTATTTTTTATAAAAGATTATCTAGAAAAATAGAAAGGTAGATGGGAAACGAAAAACACGATCCAAAAGCTCGTAATAATAAAACTGAAACCTGACTGGGGCGCCTTTCTGTTTTGAATTTCGACAGGTGGGGAAGTGGCCCTTAAGAGTGGCTATTTTTCGGTTTCCGGGAAAAGGGGAAAACAAAAAAAATGGAAGACAGGGAAATTTTATCTTTTAGGAAAAAGCAAAAAGTGCTGCTATTTTCTCGGGAAAGATTTTTTGCAAGAGAACGTTTTAAAAAATGGGTTTTGTAACCTTTTTTGGCTACTGTCACGACTGCCAATGATTAGATTATTACTTTGACAGTTTGGGTTTTAAAATAAAAGTGACAATATCCCTCCTCAGTGTTTGCGTGTCTGGGAAATATGTCCCAAAAATCTT
>NC_051405.1:32836213-32836781 GCF_015228065.2 Penaeus monodon
AATGTGGATTTTTCTCGAAATGTGATAGGCATTTACATTAAACATCCCTGCGTGAAGACTTTTTACTAGGACATTTTAACATTTTCGATTTTCCCAATATACAGTATATTATCTCAAAAAAAATTTTTTAAATATATCTGCCCAAATTTTTGTCATTTCCCGGGTTTTGCATGAGTCCTAAATATCCCCGGCAGAAAAAGGGTGCATTCAATACTATGGTTTCGTATATTTTAAAGTAGTGCATAAATATGCATTATAATCAAGAAAATACCACCATATTTTTCAGATCAAGTATCGTGGGTCAAAAAATACTTACAAATTGGAACAAAATTCCATTAAGATCTAATTTTCTTTTTAGGTTTATGGGTCCCCGGACACTGTTTAAAGGCAAGTAAACCTGTGTTTTACTACCAGTCTTTAAAGTACAAAGTAGACCGCGTGTAGCATTTCTTTTGCATTTTTTCCCTTTTTTTTTTTTCTGTGGTTGCCAGTATCTCTAACATTACTTTTCGTTACAGTTTTATTATCAGTATGATTCTGTATACGTTTTTTAATCAAAAAAATATGG
>NC_051405.1:32836922-32837162 GCF_015228065.2 Penaeus monodon
AAAAATTTTTTATCACAAGCTTGTTTCATCATCTCCATATTATTATATTTGCTCATCATTATTTTTATCATTCCCCCATCGCTGTAATAGTTCTAAACTTTTTATCATTTTTTGCCTTTGTTGTTATGATTTTTGTTTTGTCATATTTTAAATTTGCATTCTTTCATCATTCTTTAAATTTTGCATCCTTTTTTTATTTCTTAGACACCCCTTTCCCCATCAAAGGATAGTTTAAATTTT
>NC_051405.1:32837189-32837936 GCF_015228065.2 Penaeus monodon
CTATGCAACAGTTTCGTGGTCTTATGTCGAGAGTTATCAAAAAGAGAGTTTTTTTCCACCCGGGGAAAAAAATACAACCTGTAACGGAAAGATTTTTATTTTTAACCCCTATCGAAAAATGCAGAAGGGTTTTTCTTGTTTACCCCAAATTTTCCTCTTGAATGTATTGTTTTTTTTTTAGATATTACCAAAAAATTTTTTAAAGGGGTTTCTCTCCTTGCCTCGCGGACTACAGTCTCTGACACCTTGCTTTTAAGTAAGTAAACAAAATGAAAAAAAGATTGCACGTTGAAAACAAAAAGCAATGGGTTTCTTTTTCCCGTAAAGCAAATGGGGAAATTTATTCACAGATGGGCACAACAAACAACAGAAAACCGACCTGCAGCCTGCTTACTGCATGCATGAACCACGGAGATAACCTAATTCAAGGATACTTTCTTATTTTAGCTTTGCCTCCCTTGGCTTTATTTTCCTTCTCACGAGATATTTTCCCTCCCCTATTTTCCTTCCTTCCTTTTAGCCATTTTTCTTGTTCCCACAGCCCAAGCAATGCCAGGCGGAATCTCTGTGTTCTCCTTCCTGCAGTTTCTCTCCTCCCTCTGTAAACATGATCCCGCACAATTCAGGTGACGTTTTCCCCCCGAATGTGTCCGAACTCCTGCATCATTCGGTTTCCTTCTCTTCCTTGCATTCTTGCTACGTATTTTCATTCCATTTTCTTATTTCCTATATGAATATTTATTGCGC
>NC_051405.1:32838095-32838483 GCF_015228065.2 Penaeus monodon
GTTTAAATTGGACGGAGAAAATATACAGTAACGAAAAAATCAAACATCAAAATTTTCGGTAAATACTAAGCCTAAAGTGTCGGCTACTGTTATGCTAGTACACATTCATCAACAAACAACAGAACACCAATCTTCCCTGCTCTCGTTAGGGCTAATGCCGTCGCATCTGCCACCCACAGCATAAGAGACGAGAAGGAATCCCCTTGTGGCAAACATGACCTCTGGCCATCTCGAGTCCATTCCTCGCGTCAACACCACACTTTTTTCCCCGGCCATGGAGTGAGAGCCAAGAGGGAATTCTCTCGTTCTTTCCTGAAGACGTTAACGAATATCGAAAAGAGGATCCCTGGGCTATGTAATGGATATGAATATATGAAAAAGAGCAATG
>NC_051405.1:32838907-32839119 GCF_015228065.2 Penaeus monodon
AGGACAGTCGTGAGCACCCATCCGCCGGCAGCCTCTGTCTCAGAAGGGTTCCCTGTCTCCGCGGCGTCACAGTATGGGCAGTGTGAGGCGAGGGAGGGAAAGGGTTGGGGAAGGGGTGGTGACTGTTATGCGAAGTCCTGGTCGTATGGTTTGTTTGTTTGTTTTTCATTAGGATCATCCGCTAAAGGTAGATTGCCCGTTTGCCACCTCAT
>NC_051405.1:32840336-32840600 GCF_015228065.2 Penaeus monodon
ATTCGGGCGATCCAAGCCTTTATACAGAGCATGTAATCCCGCGTCTTCCTCCATTCTGCTCGTCTCCTGTTATCTCGCATTCCATTTCCTGCGTCCGAATTCCTTTATTGTTCAAAGGGTCTGGTAGTTGAGCCATTTATACTTTGGACGCTGCTAGTCACCTCTTTCGAACGCAGCCAACCTGAAGTGACGGAGGTGGAGGGATAACAATGATAACATACAGAGAGAGAATTTGTACTTGTGCTAATATTGGAATACAACAAA
>NC_051405.1:32841124-32841369 GCF_015228065.2 Penaeus monodon
ACTAATGTCGATTACTGAGCGCCGGTACACAGGTGGCCCGATAATTAGCTAGAAGGGCGGATGGCGAACAATGTCAAACCATCAAAACAAAGGCGTGGCACTGCATGATCCAGACATTAGATAATAAGAGACGGTATTACGCCAAGTAATTAACTTCGTTCACACATAGAACTAGCATGATATATTGATGACATTAATTGAGATTCATTCACGAGGTAAATGGTCAATTTCCAAGTTTATTTTAT
>NC_051405.1:32842355-32842467 GCF_015228065.2 Penaeus monodon
CTTCCCCGTTTTCACTTATCTGTCTGTCATTCGTAAGAGTTATATGACGTCACTAGCTACATGGAAACCCACTGTTCCACTCAATTGTCACCTTTATTACAGCTATAACCTC
>NC_051405.1:32842553-32842943 GCF_015228065.2 Penaeus monodon
TCCTTTGACCCTTATCTGTGTCTCTTCGCAGAATTAAATTGTTCTATCCCTCCGTACGCCTCGCCCTTTTGCTAAACTTTATTCTCTCAGTCTCCTGTATTTTCTCTTATCCTATTATATATATATTTTTTTTTTTTTCTTTTCAGGAATCCACTATCATGCCACTAGGAAAGTGCAACCTCTCTTCTCTTATCTTTTCTGTTTTCTTATTTCCCCTCTGCTCTTTCTCTGTTTGTCTGTGTGTTTACCCGTTTATTTATCTTTCTCTGTTTCTCTTCCCCCTGTTTCTTCTTCTTCTCACATTTTTTATTTTTTAAGCTTGTTTTCGTCGTCTATATTTGTTCTCTACCTCTATTCCACACATCACTCTCTGCCTTTTTCCTTTCCATG
>NC_051405.1:32843046-32843556 GCF_015228065.2 Penaeus monodon
GCATCTTTTATATTTTCTAATATCCACAGTCTCTAAGAGTAATCCTTCTTTTCCTTCATTTGCAATCGCAAATTTATTTTTCCTATTTCATTTCCTACTCATAATCCACTCTCCTTCCCCACCACTCTCTCTCTCTTTTCCTTTATTTCCCCTCGCCTTTTCCTATCATCAAACAATCCCTCCAATCTCCAGTCACATGTTAGTTCCTCAACCAATCTCGTTCTCCATCTCTCCTCCCCCTCTTCCTCCTCACTAGCCATTATCTACGTTACACAAGGTACTCCTCCCTTTTTATCATCATACAACTCCTCCAGTTCCCAATATCTAATCGCAGCAACCTTAGTTCCTCACACAACCTCGATATTCATCTCTCCTTCTCCTTCTCCTCTTCCTCTCTGGTCATGTTCTGCGTTGGCACAAGATACTTTTTCCCCTTTTTTATCATCAGACAACCACTCCAGCCCCCAATCTCCAATTTCCAATCACAGAAACCTTAGTTCCTCACCCAAC
>NC_051405.1:32843597-32843981 GCF_015228065.2 Penaeus monodon
GGCCATTATCTGCGTTTGCACAAGGTACGAGGCTCGGGGGTTTCGCCAATAGAGATTAGGGAGCAGGGCCGTCGACGCACACAGGGCCAAGGCGGTAGTTTGCGAGTCAAGGGGTGGGTGAGGCAGCGAGTGCGCGTTCCCAAGGTCTTTGAACATCGAGGCGAGAACTATCTCTGTCGATTACCTTATTTGCACTTTTGGGTCCGTTGCGGTTGCGTGTTGAGGGACTTTGGGCATGTGTTGGCATGGATGTGTACATGTATTAAAGGTTGGTTGATAGATGGATGTGCTTGAATGAGTACACATGCACGAACACGTATATTTGTTTATTTTAGGACATGCCTACATTTACCTGCCTGCCTAGCTGTTTTCTGTCTATCTGGT
>NC_051405.1:32845291-32846458 GCF_015228065.2 Penaeus monodon
ACCTTTTTATGTATTATTATTTTTCAAATTGTAGTTGAAATTAGAAAAAAAGAAGTGAAGCAAACTGAGCATCATCTGTCGTTATTACTCCGAGATGAACAGTCCTCGGATGCAGGAAATGAGGCGACGTGGCTTCTGGTCGTCATAGTGTTGGCAATGAATTGATTTATGGGGCGGATTTTCGCCTCTCGCGCACCCGAACTTCGTGAGATGTTTTACACCTCCATCATGGCGACGATAACTCCCCCCGACAAAGCCATTAGGTCTGGGAATGGGCGTGAGCTGGGAGTGAACTTTTACCTATAAAGGCTAAGGGGGTGTAAGTAAGGGAACTGTAGGTTAAGGGAATAAGGACCTATAAAAAGGAAATAAATATCTGCCGAAAAGGGTATTGTTGGATTTAAGATCGACGTTCGCGAGAATATGATTAAAGTAACTTAAACGATTCGTTCCATTAGATTTAGGAGAGGAATGTGAGACTTTTCCCGTAAGAAGAGGATTATGTAAATGCCATCCAGGTATCAAGTTCCGAAAGAGGTTAAATTGCATCGCGCTGACTTTCGTGAAATGAAATAAAGGAAGGAAGTGTCTATGATGGAAAAATATACAGTGAACGATAATACTAGGAAATCTTAAATGACTCAGGTGTTATGTATAATCTATTTCAAGTAGTCTGGGAATATAGGCCATATAATAACGGTATACACAGTGCATACACAGATACAAGCAGTGAGACTATACAGCAAGCTCGGCGCAGAATTACTAACCTTGGGGAGACCTCTCTCGGCATGTTGTGGGCGGGATTCAGGTCCTGCATCAAAAGCTCGCGAGGTGTATTATCGGCGGCACGAAAGGTTGCTCGTAAACTGTGCTTTTGATCAGGGGAGGGATGCAAGCAGACGTCTAAGAGTGATCGTGCTTTGGCTCCCCCTGACACTGAGGACGTGTTTTTCTCTGAGGACAAATACATCAGCGGTCAGCAAAATGCAAATACAGTAACATGAATAAAAAAGAAACAATGAAAAGGAAGAAAGAGAACGAAATGAATATTTATGTATGTCTATATATATGTGAAGTCCTCTGTCCTCAATATACATCATAAGGTCCTCATTTTTTTGACACAGAACTTTTACCTACTGTTTTTTTTTCTTGGAACAACTTGAAGAC
>NC_051405.1:32846533-32846800 GCF_015228065.2 Penaeus monodon
CAATTATAAGAAACAAACTAAATCTGTATTTCCCTTCTCATTGTGTTAATTGCAAATCAATGGATATTTCAGGGTTACATTCCGTTTTATGGCATTCAAGTTGTTCAGTGAATGCACAGCTAATTAGCATCAAGTGACGTGTTAACTCTATCCTTTAAAGAAGAACAGGCGGTATAGTAAGCCAGAGAGGGTAGCTCATTGATACCACTGCATTCCTTCTATTACTTCTCTGTTTTTTGTGCACTTATAATTCTCTCTATTTCAAGG
>NC_051405.1:32846865-32847233 GCF_015228065.2 Penaeus monodon
AAACATGGCAAAGCCGAGTTTGTGTCAGTCGCAGGGATGTTCATGGAAAATAATCATATGATATACTAACTCCCTCTGTAATCTTCGTATCATTTTTAAAAATAAAAAACGGGACGAACTTGAAACTTTCTTTAAGATCAATTAGAAAATTCCCTTACCTTTAGCCTGTATTTTTGCTACACATTAAGGCTCCCCGGTCGTTGACCTGCTCGACGGACAGTCTTCAGAACACAATGATTTACATTTTTTTATTATATACATAATGACGGTGACTTATTTCAGGTTTTGGGGATTTTCCATGCATCGGCAAGGCTGGGGTTAAACTAAGTCTGGATTGTTAGAGTCTGATTTTCCTAATGCTAATATCC
>NC_051405.1:32847386-32849601 GCF_015228065.2 Penaeus monodon
TTCACTGTTGTTCTTGTTCATGTTAGCCTTATCAGTATCCAAATATTTTTTAAAAAATATTCTCCTACTCGTTTTGGCCGTTGTTGTATAAGGTTATATCCAATTTATCTTTACTACAGTAATCATTTATCGGATGATAACTTAGCTAGTTCATGTTACTGTCAACTATTTGCACATACTTTAGCTCATCCGGTATATTCTTTAGTATTCTCTCTGAGATTATCACGGTGTACGAATAATGGTTCTTACTTATATTACAGAGAAGACCTTGTCCCGATCAGCTGATGGATGTCAGATGGGAATGGGTACGCTGACCAATGACTGTATGGCAGAACCCATTTCTTCGATATGTGATCATGTAGATTACTGTACCGATAAGTCAAGCTGGTCAATGGCTGTATGACAGAGTCCATTAATTTAATGAGTAATCAGTCTGGTTCCAGGGAGTGTAAAGCGAACGAAGCAATATTCTATTCGGAGTCATTCGGTGAGATTACATACTTAGAGCTCGGTTATTAATCTAAGCAGTGTGTTTGTAGAGAACAAGTATTGAAGAAAGGAAGGCTTAGGGTGAATAAGGCATGATGTGTAGGATATGTTTCATTAAGATAAGATATGCAAGTCCTATTTCTTTATCATTGAGGCGAAAACGATATTCGTTGCTGTAACACTTGTATTTCTCCAGTATGTTTACGAAATGCTTAGCTTTGTTGAAAAACAGACAACATAAATGATACAATAATCAGGCAAAACGCTTGTTTTTCCATTTTCCAAATAAACGTAGTGGGGGAAATTACCCGATACAGGCCGCCAAGATGGACACTGAAACGGTGTTGGTTACCATAAATACACAGATATAATCTGAAACCAAATGAAAAGGAAAGAAGTAAAATCGCTCAATATACAGAAAAGCGAAAAAATAAAAGTTGACCGTTCCTTTTATCTTTAGGAGGCGTAAAAAACAATTAACAGACTCTAAACAACTTAACTTTGTGGGTGACAGTTAAGTCGATTCTGATCTTACTGGGCCGGAGTGGATAATGGATCTCGATAGACTTAATTGGGCGGGATGGATGAGCGACAGGTGTGATCACAGCTAACCCAAGTAGTATATCACAGCGTAATTTTGAACTGTCACTGACAAGCAGTTGAGAATATCCAAGGGTATGCATTGAATTATAATTTGCATATACATATCTTAGAATAAGAATACTATACTGCGTCTCTAAAAAATTTTTTTAAATTCTTAGTGAAAATTCTGGTTCCCTTTTTTTTTTTTAACAAATTCTTCTGCAGCTTTTGGAAAATATTCGGCTTATATTTACTATTCACGAGAACGAATACAAAAAAGAGAAAAAAAAGGAGCAATTTATGTCACGAGCTTAGCACAATGAAAAACAATAACTAAAAATGAGAAATTATTATCAAGAATGCTAAATGGAATAATCCTAAGTCAACCATTCCTCCAACCCAGCCGGCCCCTCACCTCAGAAATTGGGGAAATGACCCCTGCAATCCCACCCCCGAAATCCCCGGGTCCCTTTGTGACGGCAGCCCTGATGCCTTCGGGTTGGGAGCCCCATGAAAGACCGTGGCTGAAAAAATACCCCCCCGTTCCGGGGGCCCCGGGGCCCGGGAAAAAACCCAAAATTAAGCCCTTCCTTTTATCAAATGACAGCCCCTTTTTTTCTCAGGCTTTTACCCCCACTGAAGGGCATAATAGCCAAGACACGCTGTGGTTATTGCAGAGGGGTGAGAGGGATTCCCTGAAACTGGAGTATTAGCGAGCGTATCAATTTCTTCAGCAATTACTTCAGGAAAAATCAAAAGTTTAGGAAAAGGGGTTTTTTTGGGGGGTTTGGTTTCCAGGAAGGGGGGAATCAGAAAAAGGTTATGAGCCCCCAAAATTTTTCAGGCCCAAAATTTTATTTGTTTGTTTGGGGGGAAAAAATTTTAAAAAGGCTTTTGGGAAAGAAGGGGTTTTGGCCCAAATTGGAAATTAATTAAAACCACTTTCAAAACTATTTTCCATAAATTAAAATGAAGGGGTTTTTTGAGTTTTTTTTATTGTTGGAAAATAAAATTTGAAAAAATGGAAAGGTTTTTGGAAACCCCAATTCTATTGGATTTTTTTTTTAAGGTTTCCTTTTTCAAAAGGGGCGGAAAATTTTTTAGGGGTTTTATATCATAAAAAATTTCCAAATATTTTTTAACC
>NC_051405.1:32849767-32850175 GCF_015228065.2 Penaeus monodon
GTGTTTTTGTATATCAGTAAACATTTTTTATTTTATTTTTAGGAAATTCGTTATCTAATTTAAATAAAGTCTTTATTTGATTTTTTGGTAATCTTTAATTCCCTATTTTAATGTTTTAAAATTATAGGTTTTTCGTCCTTATCTTTTATTTTTTTACAGAAAAGGGGGCCCAAAAAAAAAATTTTTAAAATATAATATAAAATATATATATAAAATATATTATATTAAAATACCCATATATTTAATTATTTTTTTTTATTAAAAAAAAAGCCTAACAAAACAAATTTTAAAATGTAATTTTTTATTAAATATACTTATATTATAATATATTATAATTTTATATAAAAAAATATTTAAAAATTATTTATTATAGTTTTTAAAAATTATAATTTAAGTTTTTTTTTAGAA
>NC_051405.1:32850422-32850493 GCF_015228065.2 Penaeus monodon
TTTATCTAATCTATTTTAATTAATCAAAATCTAAACACACCAAACCCCACAATATTTTATGCTTATTCTAT
>NC_051405.1:32850817-32851257 GCF_015228065.2 Penaeus monodon
ACTATTTTTTTTCCATTAATTTTTTAAACACACGCATATATGTAAATAAACCCCAAAAATGTGTTCAGTGCAGGTTACAGCGCCCCGGAAGGGTTTTCGGGAGAATAGGATTAAGGAATAGTGTCCAGAACATATTTTTATCCCTTTAAAAGGGTGTAGATGGAACAGCGTAAAAACAGCCTCTCGTCAGCCCAAATTTGCAGGCGCCCAAGACAAAAAAGGCCAAAAAACACAAACAGGGGGTTATAAACGGGCGTTATGAACCCTATTATAGAGGGGCCGGGAAGAATGGAGCTCGGGGGGGTCCCACGGGGGCGGGGAATGGGGCGGGGGTTTGGTCGGGGAAGCAACGCAGTTTTTGGGGCCCGGCTTTATGATAAAGGCCCTTAAACATATAACCGGAAATGGACAAAGAAAACCCAATGTAAAAGGGAGGGGCC
>NC_051405.1:32851412-32852460 GCF_015228065.2 Penaeus monodon
CACCCCCAAACACCCCACACACACAAAGGGGAATTTCCCTAATTGATTAGGGTTTTGGGGCTGCAAAATGCGAAAAATTGGCCATACTCGCCTCGTCTCCCCTTTTTATTTTCAAAAAAGGTTACTGGGGCTTATAAAGGGTTTGAAATCATTTTAAGACAAAATTTTGATAAAAAGTTTTACCCCTTTGGGGAAAAAGGGGTTTTTTAGATGAATGATAAACCCAGGGGCTGGCTCGTGAAAAAATTTTTTGCATCCTATTTTTTATCTGACTAATAACCCGGATTCATGAGCAAAATAATTTGGGGTTTGGGCTTTTTTGAATAAATGAAACTGCGAAAAAAAATTTCCCCTAATTTTAAACCCTTTTTTAAATTTTTCCCTAAAACGTTTTTTCATTTGGGCCGTAAAGGGACATGAAAAAATTTATCCTCTCATTATTTTATTCATTCTGTTCGTTCTAGCCGGGACTAATTCCAAACCCTTTGTATAAAAAGGCTTGTGTAGATGTTCAGACGAGGGGGCCCACAATACCCAACCTTTGGGGACGTCAGAGGTGGGGGAAAAAAAAAAAAAACGGGCAATTTTACCTTTAGCGGATGATCCTAAAAAAACACAAAAAAACCAAAACCATACGAAAAAAAGGGACTTCGCATAACAGTCACCACCCCCCCCCCCAAACCCTTTCCCCCCCCTGCCCCCCCTTTTCCCCAAAAACTGTAAACCGCCGGGGAGACGGGGAAAACCCTTCTGAGACAGGGTGCCGGCGGATGGTCTCACGACTGTCCTCACAAAACGCAAAACATCCCTTTCCCGTGTGTGGGTTTGGTGCATTTTTGGGGCTTTTCTATAAAATCAATCCATATATTTTTTTTTATCAAATTTGATCATCTGTGAAATCTATTTTTTTTTAAATCTTTTAAAACGATAAATTTAGCCAATCTATTTTTCTTTTTGGGTAATCCCCTTTATCTTTTCTGTCTATAAAATTTTTTTTCCCCCCTATCTATATATCACCGGGCCAATCAAAAAATCGGGATTTTTCCCC
>NC_051405.1:32852554-32853064 GCF_015228065.2 Penaeus monodon
CCGTCGGGTCTATCTGTTACCCCATCTATCCTTCTATTAACCCACACCATACAGAATCTTTGGCTTTTTTTCATGTTTTCCATACCATTAAAATAGCCCAGGGACCCCTCTTTTCGATATTGGGGAAGGGCCTTCGGGAAAGGGGGCCCCGGAGAAATTCCCTCTTGGCTCTCACTCCGGGCCCGGGGAAAAAAGGTGTGGTTTTTGACGGGGAAGGAAATCAAATTTGGGCCGGGAGGTCATGTTTGCCAAAAGGGGGGTTTCCCTTTCTCGCCCTCTTATCCCTTGGGGGGCAAAATGCCCCGGCTTTAGCCCAAACGAGAGCAGGGAAGTTTGGTGTTCTGTTTTTTGTTGATGAATGTGTACTAGAAAAAAGGGTAGCCACATTTTAGGTTTAGTTTTTACAGAAAATTTTAAATTTTTTGTTTTTTTCCCTTTACTGCATATTTTCTAAACCCCCCATTTTAAACACAACATAAAATAAAAATACACTACAAACTTTCTCGCGCG
>NC_051405.1:32853189-32854030 GCF_015228065.2 Penaeus monodon
GCGCAATAAATTTCATATAGGAAAAAGGGAAAAAAGGGAAATAAAAATACTTTACCCCGAATGCAAGGAAAAAGGAAGGGAAAAAACCGAAATGCAGGGAGTTGGGGAAAACATTGGGGGGGGAAAATTTAACCGAATTGGCGGGATAATTTTTTTTCCCAAGGGGGGAAAGAAAAAAATTGCAGGAAGGAGCCCCACAGAGTTTCCGCTGGCATTGTTGGGTGTGGGAACAAAAAAAAATGGCAAAAAGGGAAAGGAAGGAAAAAAAAGGGAGGGAAGATATCTGTAAAAGGGAAAAATAAACCCAAAGGGGAAGGCAAAGCTAAAATAAGAAAGTATCCTTGAATTAGGTTATCTCCGTGGTTCATGCATGCAGTAAGCAGGCTGCAGGTCGGTCTTCTGTTGTTTGTTGTGTCTCATACTGTGAATAAAATTTCCATTCTGCTTTACTGGAAGAAACCCATTGCGTTTGTCTTCACACGTGCAATCTCTTTTCAGTTGTTTACTTTACTTCAAGCACAGGTGTCAGAGATCTGTAGTCCGCGCAGAGCAAGGAGAGAAACTCCTTACAAATTTTGTGTAATATCTAAGAAAAACAATACATTTCAAGAGAGAATTGATAAACAAGATAACCCTTCTGCAGTTTCGATATGTGTAGAAAAATAAAATCTTTCCAGTTACATGGTTGTATTTATTTCCTCGGTGGAAATAAACTCTACGTTTGACTAACTCTCGTACATCAACGACCACGCAACTGTTGCATAGACTTTTTCTCTCGATTTTTTTTTTTTTGAAATTAACATATCCATTGATAGGATAAGGGTGTCTAAGAAATGAAAAG
>NC_051405.1:32854460-32854920 GCF_015228065.2 Penaeus monodon
GTTAGAGATACTGGTAGCACCACAGATAAAAAGAAAAAGGAAAAATGACAAAAGAAATGCTACACGCGGCTCTACATGTACATTACAAGACTGAGTAGTAAAACACAGGCTTTACTTGCCATTAACAGTGTCCGGGGAGCCATAAACCTCAAAGTGAATTAGATCTTAATGGAATTTTGTTCCAATTTGCTACATGTACTTTTTGACACACACGATACTTGATCTGCAAAATACTGGTGGTATATTTCTTGATTATAATGCATAGTTATGCACTACATTTACAATATACATAAACCATAGTATTGAATGCACCCTCTTTTCTGCCAGGGATATTTAGGACTCATGACAATAACCAGGAATGACAATAAGTTGGCAGATATATTTAATAAATGTTTGACTGACTAATATACTGTATATTGGGTAATACGAATAATGTTAAAATGTCCATAGTAAAAGATCT
>NC_051405.1:32855632-32855982 GCF_015228065.2 Penaeus monodon
TGAGGAGGGATATTGTACACTATTACTTTAAAAGCCAACTGTCAAAGTAATAATCTAATCATTGGCAGTCGTTGACAGTAGCCTAAAAAATGGATTTACATAACCATTTTTTAAAACGTTCTCTTGCAGAAAATCGTTCCCGAGCAAAATAGCAGCACCTTTTTGCTATTTCACTCAAAGATCAAATTCCTGTCTTCCATTATTTCATTGTGTTTCCCCTTTCCTGGTAACCGCACAATAGCCACTCTTAAGGGCCACTTCTCCGCCTGTCGAAATTCTAAACAGAAAGGCGCCTCTCCAGTCAGGTTTCAGCTTTCATTATTACGAGCTATTGGATCGTGATTTTCGTT
>NC_051405.1:32856407-32856714 GCF_015228065.2 Penaeus monodon
CTGATAACAGAATTGTCTTATCCAAATAATTCAAACGATTGTGTGTAGGTAATAGATTTAATGGTCATTTTGAAGCAATACGGAGTGAATAGACTAAAAAACAACAAAAAGATCTTAATATCACTTAATTAATCCAATGTCAGACACACATACAGAGGATGCTCTTTCCCGTTTCAACTGAGATTTCATTGGCAATTTCGTAATAGAATTATGCTAATTCAATCAAGGGACTCCATTGATACAGAGGAGTTTATTACCAGGCGACCAAGCTTCCTCATAATTTCTATGATCATTTGCGTAGCGCATT
>NC_051405.1:32856852-32857309 GCF_015228065.2 Penaeus monodon
GTCCTATGCGAGGGGCGGAATTAAAGCGTTTCTGGTACACGGGAAATAATAACCATAATACTCATTTGAAGCGAAGTTCTGTAGAATGAATAGAAGGGTGCAGAGATAACCCTACGGAAGTAACTACGATTGAGCTAATAGTCTCTTTTTTTAATCTATTATATTTTTTTCGTTTGTTTTCTTGAAGCTCTCTGGTGGATGAAAAACTAAGTTTGGGTTTGTGTGGGAAGGTGTCAGAGAGCGTGCGCCTTGAAAGAAAATCAATTCTTATTCTCTGTGAATTGGACTTATCATTTTCTGCACACTATTTTTCTTTTTTTAGGTTTGATATAGCATAGTGAATAGAAAATAGAAAGTGAAAAAGGAGTTTATTACTTTCTTTCTTTGACGACTCAAGCGGGAACCATTGCTGCTGCCGTCAAGAAATTACTAATTACCTGGTACTCTATGAAAAACA
>NC_051405.1:32857350-32857571 GCF_015228065.2 Penaeus monodon
CGTGACCCAGATTTAATTTAATAGAGCAGCAGTACATGAACAGCATATTGCATTAAAATTACCGTGCACTTTTTACAAAAAACAACTAAATCCAATATACATATGAATCTAAATGGATCACCATGTAACACACACGCACTCACTCAAGCAAACGAACGCATCACACCTGTCATCATCATCACCCTTACACAAAGAAGACTACGACTATGAAGGTGAACGGC
>NC_051405.1:32857634-32857967 GCF_015228065.2 Penaeus monodon
CCTTCACACCTAAGATTATCTCCAGCTATCTCCCATGTTTATCTCTCCTGTTGTTGTGACTATCTAGTTCATTAGTACACTCTCGTAAATTATGCCAGAGAAGGGAGCAGGGAAACCTCATCGCAGACCAGGGCTTTCACCTACCAACCGGTCTCGATAACAAGGGACCTTTTGCCTGGCCCCTTGCTGTTCTAATCTGTTGAGGGGGATTTAACGTTTCTTTACTGAAGAAATGGTGCCAGTACAAGGGAGCCGAAGAGAGGTAATGGGAGCGAGTGACAGAACGAGTAATAGGTGCGATAAGGCCAAGAGAATTTGGAGTTTTCGCATCGA
>NC_051405.1:32861243-32861555 GCF_015228065.2 Penaeus monodon
CAGTTATATATTAAAATCTTTTATTACTGAAAACCCAATGTTTTACCCAAAAAAATTCAAACGATTGTGTGGGGAATAGTTTTAATGGTTTTTGAAGAAATACGAGTGAATAGATAAAAAAAAAACAAAAAATTTTAAATATATTTAAAATTAATCTTTCAACACACATACAGAGGTGTTTTTCCCTTTTCAACGAGTTTCATTGCAATTTCGTAATAGATTAGCAAATTCAATAAAGGACTCTTTGATCAGAGGGTTTTTTCCCAGGCGCCCAAGCTTCCTCAAATTTTATGATCATTTGCGTAGCGCTTT
>NC_051405.1:32861628-32862048 GCF_015228065.2 Penaeus monodon
ACTAGCCCTATGCAAGGGCGGAAAAAAGGTTCTGGTAACGGGAAAAAATAACCTAATACTCATTTAACAAGTTCTGTAGAATAATAGAAGGGTGCAGAGATAACCCTAGGGAAGTAACTATGATTGAGTAAAATAGTCTCTTTTTGAATCTATTATATTTTTTCGTTGTTTCTTGGCTCTCTGGTGGATAAAATAATTTTGGGGTTTTGGGGGAAAGGGTGTCAGAAGAGTGCCCTTAAAAGAAAATAAATTTCTATTCCTTTTGAATTGGATTATCTTTTGCACACTTTTTTTTTAGTTTGATATAGCTAGTGGATAGAAAATAGAATAAAAAAGGGATTTTATTATTTCTTTTTTTGCGATTTTAATAAAGCGGAACCATTGCGCTGCCGTCAAGAAGTACAATTCCCGGTACTCTAG
>NC_051405.1:32862074-32862680 GCF_015228065.2 Penaeus monodon
TCACAATACGTGACCGATTAATTTAAAAGCGATATTTAAAGACACAGACTAAAACAGCATATGCTTTAAAATTCCCCGTGCATTTTTTACAAAAAAAAAAAACAAAAATCCAATATCATATAAAATCTAAATGGATCACATGAACACAACGCACCCTCAAACAAACGAGCATCACACCTGTCCATCATCACTCTTAAAAAAGAAACTACGACTAAAAGGTAAACGGCAAACATACAAACAAAACAACACATCAAAACAGCACACTCAAAAACAAGGACCACAAACACCTTCAACCTAAGTTTTCCATATCTCCCTTTTTCTCCCTGGGTTGGCTAAAATTATATACACCTCGAAAATTACCCCAAGAAGGAGCAGGGAAACCTCTGAGACCAGGGCTTCCCCTACCAACCGGTCTCGAAACAAGGGACCTTTTGCCGGCCCCTTGCTGCCTAATTGTGAGGGGATTTTAAGTTTTTTTTACTGAAGAAAAGGGCAGTACAAGGGAGCCGAGAGAGGTAATGGGAGCGAGTGACAGAACGAGTATAGGTGCGATAAGCCAAGAGAATTGGAGTTTCGCTCGAGACAGGTATTAGATTTGGGGTGTAC
>NC_051405.1:32865469-32865728 GCF_015228065.2 Penaeus monodon
GTTAAATTCCCGTTTACAGATGGTGCGGTTACACAGGCAAATCGCAGCTCCTTGGCTCCGTCTTGTATATTTTAACAGCGCCTTTTCACTCCTCACTCTACCACGTCTTTGGCTGTAACCCTCACTTTCCTTTGTACAGCACGACTTCCTAAATATTTGATGTTTTCCAAGTCCTTTTCACTCCCAATAGGATTATGGCGGCCTTTGACAACTCGACAGGTTCTGTAAGCCAATCAACTCGTTCGTTTCATTACCATGA
>NC_051405.1:32865810-32865884 GCF_015228065.2 Penaeus monodon
CAGCAGTCTCTCCTTTCCGTATTTCATAAATATATATTTTTACCCTTTACCATGGTCATTCTTCCTTTTTTTAT
>NC_051405.1:32865977-32866217 GCF_015228065.2 Penaeus monodon
CTTTTTTTATGAATTAGATGAAACACCCGTATTAACTTAAAAAGAGGCGTCCTAAAATTATGCATAAAAATAACAGGAAAGGCATACCAAAAATACATTAAAAAATGCCATATCAGTCAGAGATGTGATTGGGAAAGGCCAGTGATGCCACATAATTTGTAAAATTTTGCTTGGATATCGACTACCAATAAGACCGCACCAGCCAATCATCTAACATCAAAACTCTCGCCTCCCTTTATT
>NC_051405.1:32866267-32866847 GCF_015228065.2 Penaeus monodon
TGCCGACTGAAATTGGAAATGAAAGACTTATTGATTTTTTCTCTATTCACTACATAGTTATTATTTTTTTCTTTATTATTAAGGGCTAGTCAATAATAAGTTTTGATTCGTGTAAATTCAAGCTGATTATGTGTTGAGTGCTCATCATTATGATAAGAAGTATAACATATAACAAAAGCTGGTATTCAAGTACTATATCTGTAATACCTTAGATCATACAATAGCCGAGGGTAACTAGTATAATAATCTACATAATTACATAAAAGGTTAAAAGAAAACGGAATTCTGTATAAAGCCTTCCTTACTATACTAATAAACGAAACCAAAATAAAGACCATAGCTAAAACACACACACTACTTACTGTTTTCTTAGCATAACACAAACACTGACTGAAGTTTCCAACGGCTGGCCTTGTATGAGGAGTTTCTTCTGAGAGGTTTCTGTCCCTCCGCCTTGTATTCAAACTCTGGCTTTGTCTTGGAGAATATCCGGGAACTGTATGCAAATGCTGGTTCAATATTTAAATGTGAAAATATTTTTTTTCAGTAAATGATGTTCAAGTTGTTTAGGTATGTGGGT
>NC_051405.1:32867231-32869386 GCF_015228065.2 Penaeus monodon
CAAATATTCTAGTCGACAGACGATACCATCTCTTTCTTTAGGTATCTTTTACTTTTTCCTGTTGTTTAGGCGTCTCGTGAGACCAGTAACGGTTCTAAGGATAGACGAATTAGAGCTTAGTACGACAGCCCGTTTGTAGGTGCGTGTTACAAAACGAGAAACGAAGAATGATGCTAAGTACTTAAAGGTCGGTTTTCTGAAGGTATTGTCCCCTGAGTAAAATAATGACTCTAAACACGCACGCCTAGTTAAGGTCTCCCTGGAACGCCCTTTCGTGTAAGTACATTCGTTTTAAAGGATAAATCAATAGGCATGACGACATCATCTTTCATTCGCACATCTGTATACACATATTACATTGATGTATTATCCAGCTGCATGAACTAATGGGGTCGTTGTTTCAATTAACAAACCGACCTCTCTTCCAGAAACGTGATTTTCCTTTCACCTCATCCATTTGTCTATAAAATAACATGTCTTATCCTTGGAACATATCAAAAACTTAAATCTAAAAAAAAAAAAAACACGTAAAAGCTGCTGTGAAATAAATCAAAGGAAATATAACTCAGCTTTTAGAACTTTTTTTTTTGAATTCACATTTTAATGCCCCGTACTCTTCCTGTTGCCATGACCTCTTCTACAATGAAGTTGGTTGAATTCAAAGTCAGTTCAGGAAAAAAAATGAATGTCTCATATGCAAAGCCATGTGGTACAGCCATTATTCAGTTCCAGGAGCAAGGAACTGTTGAACTTAAAACGTCTCTTTCGGACCCTAGGACTAACATACCTAAAGAAGAACACCACAACCTGCACATCATTAGCTAAGATGGCCAGGAGGACATAGTGAGAGAACGGGGGCTGGTAATGGCGGGCTGGAGAATAATCACAATCATAAGCAACTTAACATCTATCGAGGAAATTGTAACCCATATGGTAACAATTAAATCATAGATCTACCGTAACAAAAACAACATCAAGAACACAGAGATACGAGATTATCATGTTTGTGAGCAAGTTTATGGTACATAAGATAAATTGGTCAGTTTGTGTATCTTGGGAACTTGATACCCTGTCGTAACTTTGCGCTACACTGTCTGCGTTTCCACGTAGCCCCCTCTGCCCTATCATCAGAGCAGGGGATGTGCAACGGGAACGTGGAGAGTATCAAACTACAAATTGCAGGTGCAACAACTTCCACCTTCTTATCATAAACTCTGTTCTTGTGACTTTTAGTTGTCCTTTATAGCACTAGCACTGAAAGTTCAGTGAGAGTCTGTTCTGCGAACATTGCCACTTTGTCAGAAGGTGATGTTGACAACATTTATATACACACACACGTAAAAGGTACAATATAAAGTCTATATATGTTCTGTACAGTAAAAGAAGCATTATTTTAGTGGAAGCTTATAAAGTCAGGCGATACCAATTTTCTTGTGAGCAAACATACAAAAGACACCAACTGATTATATGGAGTTTTACCATCTGGAGGGAATGTAGTTCAGCGAACGAGCTTCAGTGTCGGCGAGGTGACCGTGCGCAGCGCCAGCAGGACCCGCGGACCGGCCATGGCGGCTGAGGACTCGCCGCCAGAGGGGCTCGACGAGGGCCCGCGCACGTCGGCCATACTCGTCAGGGAACGTTTTTCTAACGTTTGGCGTGCTGACGTCGCCAGGGCTCCTCCTCCCTTTAACGCGAGCGGGTTTCGGCGACGAAGACCTTCGGTTCGGCTGCTGCGGGACAGATGGCGGGCCATCTCGAGGGCGCGAGGAGGATGAAGAGCAGCATCGCGGGCGTCGGAGATCTGGCGCTGTCCCGACTCATGACGCCGGTCCTCGTGAGTCTGCATGTCAACCCCGTTCTCGAAGCCATGAAACTGCAGCCGCGAAAAACCGGAAGCGCTTTGCGTTTTAGACAAAATGTCGCTAAAACGCAAGCGAGCTTCGGCGTCCGCCAAAGTCTGTCCTGAAGACGCGGTCCTGTCTGGCCCTTCTGCGGCGCCCTCTGAGGCCTCCTGAAGGTGCAGGGCGGGCGGGGGCAGGTTGGTGTGGGCCAGGTGCGGGTGGGCCTGCACGAAGAGCAGCGCTAGGGCAACCACCAGCAACATGCCCCAGATGTTGGGCGGATCCGTCAGCATGGCGGCGCCGGTCTGCATCGC
>NC_051405.1:32869736-32869900 GCF_015228065.2 Penaeus monodon
ATTTTCATTAATGTTTATTGGACAACCAAAGAAAACAACTTTATTCCCCAAAGTAATTTCATAAAAGGAAAAAAAGAAGAGGAAAAAACCGTCTAAAACTCTGATTACATATGCGTTCGTTTGCCTCTTTAGCCTTAAGTGAGCGCACGGGTTAATTTTTGGGC
>NC_051405.1:32870790-32871064 GCF_015228065.2 Penaeus monodon
GGAACGCACTCGGCCCAGTAGCAGAGACACTGTGTGACCGCGATTCTGAAAATAGCCACATTAAAAAACACTTGAGTTAATGAGAACAAAATTTCGCAATATCTTGACAAACGCAAGCAGACTTTTGTTGTTGCATTAGGAAAAACAAAACGTTTCCTTGCGTACGTTGCTCATTATGAAAAAACAAACTATTTTTTCTTTGGGTAAATTGTAATGTTCCGCATAGAAAACCAGACTTTATCTTTAATCTTTGATAAGATCTAATTTCACAAGA
>NC_051405.1:32872192-32872573 GCF_015228065.2 Penaeus monodon
GCCTCACCATTCAACACGTGGAGAACAGTAGTAGCGTTGTGCAGGTTCGATGGAAGGCAAGTATAATTCCCAGCATCCGAGGGTCGAGCATCAGTCAGTACGAGGGTCGAGGTGATGCTCATCTCACTGCCTTGGCCTCCTCGCCGTGCCACTGTGATCTTGACGCGGGGATGGTCGTACTCGAGGAGACGTGACCCCGAGTGGTACCAGAAGATGTAGTCGGGAAGCTGCACGGTTGAGCTGACCTTGCACTCCAGACGCGCAGTCGACCCGCGGCGCACGTACTTGTCCACGGCGCCTGTGATCTCCACCTGCGGCACTGTGGAAGAGGAGAGGTTACTACGGCGCGTGTGGGTATGGATTGAGAATGTGTGGAGATAT
>NC_051405.1:32873009-32873313 GCF_015228065.2 Penaeus monodon
CAGCACAGACATCACAATGAAAGAAACAAGCAACGATCTCGGAAACCACCAACCGAAGGCGCAGCCGACGCCACGCCACAGACCGAGCCATCACCCATCTCCTTAAACAGAACCAATGACAGCGAGCGAGGTGTTATCGAGAATCCCAGAGAACATTCGAGAACAAGTCCCATCGGTGAGAACGCGTAAATTGCATCCGGGACTCGCTGCCCTCCGAGACCCGGGGTCGGATTATCGGTGAAACAGATAGTAAATGGGTAATGTATATTGTCTATAGGGTGACCTACTTCGATAATGAGAGTGT
>NC_051405.1:32873756-32874153 GCF_015228065.2 Penaeus monodon
ATCCTCTTCCTATTCCTCTATCTATTAGTCACTCTCGCAAACGTTCTCGCATATTTGAAAAAAAAAAATAGAATATAAAAATGTAACGGATACTGAGGGATCTCCATCTCTAATAGAAGGATCCTTGAGCGTGAAAAAATCATTGAATAGAGTTGATGATTATCAGTTACATGTATTGCAACCATTTTTATTTAGGAGAACTGTATTGTAGAAGAATTTTTTTTTTACATTTTTTTCTGGCACCATTGGGAGTGATTATTATTTTTTGAGTTACTTCAAGATCAAGTAAAATTCCATATATTGTACGAATGATGTTATAAATAAAATTAGATAATACAGTAAATAAAAATTTTGCATTACGTTAGGGAAATCCGATATCTTATCGCAAATATTCATA
>NC_051405.1:32875456-32875608 GCF_015228065.2 Penaeus monodon
GGTGGTGGGAGTGAGTGAACCATTTCCCGGCATCCGCCGAACCACGAATCCGACACCTCCTTCGAGACATTCGTAATCGTGGTCGGCGAGTACCCGAGTACGAACGGTCACCTGACTCCGATCTTCACACCTGTGCACTTGTCCTCCAATTT
>NC_051405.1:32877009-32877763 GCF_015228065.2 Penaeus monodon
ATGCAGTTAAGTTATTATAATGTAAATGAATATATTAGAAGAGTATTAACATATTGGTTTTTATAAACACACTAAGATTTTACATGTACAATTACTGTTTATTACCTGTATGGTAATTTCGTATGAAGACGTATTCCTTTTAAAATCGCAAGAACGAAATGTGTGCAGATATGACTCGTATTGCATATTGGAGCGGGAATTGCAAGCGTTCCAACGTTAATTGATAATGTAACGAATGCACCGGATATTACAGAGACGTATTCAACATATCTGGGCGTTTTTAATCCCGTGAATGTTGCCTGTTATCTGTATCGCTTATCTTCTCTCATTTTGCTGGAAGATGATGCTCGCTCCCCCCCCCCCACTCTCGACTATATTTTTCCTAACTAACGGTATACTGAATGACACAAACACTCACTCTGTCTCATAAATCTCATAAAATTTTGTTTCTTGTAAGTTTTATCATTCAGGTTGTTATTTATTCTTAGTTTTTGAAAAATGATACATTTTTTTTGTGAGTAATAATATTACTTCACACATCAAGGTAAACCAAAATCTGTGTTTATCAGCTTTCGTTTATCATCTCCTTAATCATCGGCCAACGATGAGTATTCTAGTAAGTGTGAGATATATAACTTTAAAAGTAATTTTCTTGTCCCCAGCGTTGCCAAGCCCCTATAAAGTTTTGGGGGTTGTTTGTGAACCTATTGGCACGTCTGGGATACGTTTGAAAGAGAATCTTGACAATAAGGCT
>NC_051405.1:32879227-32879928 GCF_015228065.2 Penaeus monodon
GAATATTATGCTCCTTTAATTATTTTGATGGGTTCTTTATAACGTCAAATTTACCCTTCGTAAATTGAATTTTTTTTATGTTTAGCTAGAAAGAAAATACCATAATTCTTTGCTAAATGTACATATAGTACAATCGTGATTATACAATTTTGTCATCAGTTATATATATCAAATTTTCTTTATATTCATATGCCATGGATTACTTAGAACATTCATAATCTATATTACTCTTTTTCGTAAATACTGTATAGGCTCCCTTAAGCAAGGTAAATTTAGATATTCTGCAAATATTTGGGTGGAAAAGGTGGCTGTCCTGTCAGAAGAAGCCACCCCTAAAACAAAGATGCAATTATTGGTATGAACAGAACGTATGTATGTAATTGTTATAAAAAGATAACCCCCTGAAAATCAAACGTTGGTGTATAATGGATACATACATCACGGAAGCGTATCTGCATATATTGCACATTGCACGTCTGTATTTATGTACATTATTCATTTTATTTGTATGTACTAGTGCGCATGCCATTAACACCTCTATTTTCTGCTATTACCCGTTGTTTTAAAATGGCTAGCGTCACAGCTGACAAGTTGACATGACATTTTTTTTCATAAAGCAGGGTCGTGTATTCCTTACCGGGAGAATGAAAACGAACATAGGCTGACGGCTCCTTAGTTGCCTAGTGCGAATATTTCCTTGG
>NC_051405.1:32880440-32880874 GCF_015228065.2 Penaeus monodon
AAGCCGAAAGACGTTACGCACCCGCATATCTGCCGTCGTTTTTACTCTGCCAGCCTGGTGTTCTGAGAAGCACCAGCCTGGCAGAAGAGTGAGCCAAAGGTCTAGCAAAAATACCTTTAACAATTTCTTGATTTATTTTTTCTTCACCAATGTTGATAAAATAGGGTCCATTTTCCTCTTTATGAAATTGTATGGGGTGAAAACTTTTTTTTTCGAGTTTGACTGTCCTTCTTGCAAATTTGTCATATATTTAAAAAAAGACAGTGCATTTGAGTTTGGGAAATTCATGAACACTGAGCGATTGTCGGATAAAATGTTCTTAAGTGAAATCAAATAAACTCTCTCTAAAAGTTCTCAAATATCTTTTTTGCCAAATGATATATTCAATGTCAAGTCTTTTTTCTAACAGTAACTCAAAAAAGTAATGGATCAGT
>NC_051405.1:32881199-32881484 GCF_015228065.2 Penaeus monodon
CATTAAAGATCGGGCAAGAAAGAAAAGGACAGCTTCTCCGCACTTCGCCTCTTAACTCACCGATAACGTTGAGATGAACCAGCATGGACATCTTCGGCTCGGTGGAGATCTGGCACTCGTACGTCCCCGCGTCCCTCTCCTGCACGTATTTGATGACGAGTGTCCACGTGCCTGTGTCCGGCGTGAAGTGGACGGTCAGGCGGTCATCCCGGACGAAGGTGTAGCGGTCCACTGTGAGTATGTCGGCGTCCCTTTGTCTGACCCACGAGACCTGCGTTGTGGGGG
>NC_051405.1:32881511-32881643 GCF_015228065.2 Penaeus monodon
GAAAGGGTACGTTATATAGGGTCTATATCAAGCCTCCACGTTGGGGAATGTTAATGGGAAAAGGTATGGTTAGTACCTCTATAACGCAGGGAATGGGATCCTCTTCGTTTTTCTGTATATATATATTTCATT
>NC_051405.1:32881665-32882112 GCF_015228065.2 Penaeus monodon
GCAGATCCCCAGAAAAAAAAACGAAGGAAAAGGAGAACGAATTCTGTTCTTGTCTCAACTCTTCAGGAAATAATGGAACAGAATTTTAAGTATTAGGATTCTATTTTGTGTGTGACCCTTTCCCCAAAATTTCATCTCGGGAAATTCTATCCGGGAATGTGAGTATTAAACTTTCGCCATGAATGTAATCCTGGTGCATAAGCCTTTGTTGCGGGCGGAGTGCAGTACAGTACTGTAATCCCTTTGTGTGACAGCTGTGAGGTATTATGTCCTTCTCCGGATACAATATCCTTCGCGAACAAAAAAATGTATTTGTATTTTCCATCTGCAACTTTGAACCCTTTGTATACTCTTATCTGGCGAAGGATCTTCATCAATAGAACCTCGCCACAAGGATCACAGACACACGGAATATTTGCAACTGCTCTGCCGGATACTGCAGAGTTG
>NC_051405.1:32883105-32883343 GCF_015228065.2 Penaeus monodon
GACCTCATTCTACTGCTGTTTCTACGATCAATAATCCTGTTTGTCCCTCGACCACTATCTTCAAATATACATATTGACTTCACGCTTTTAGTTATGCGCCTGTGATGTCTGTCGCAATGGGCATCTGGATGTAACTTTATTTACTCTCACTAAGAAAATAGGCTAGATAGATCTTGTGCCATTTTCGTTTTTTATGATCATATCAATTTATCTCTACCTGTCTCTCTGTATACATTCA
>NC_051405.1:32883446-32883667 GCF_015228065.2 Penaeus monodon
TTCTTCATAAATATGTCACCTAACTTTGCATCTGTTCATGTTTTTATCTATTTCTATTCATTTATTATTATTTTTTTCATCTTCATCTCCAAAGGATAATTGCTCATAAAAAGATACAAAATACAAGCACACACTTTGCAATATTGCTAACGAACCTTAATGAATGTTGCAGCTATTACAGTATATGCGACAGATACGTTGCTAATGGTGGCTCCTGAGTG
>NC_051405.1:32884198-32885169 GCF_015228065.2 Penaeus monodon
GCCATATAGAAGCATCGATAGAACCGATCTACAATAAATCTCAGGACACTTTCGAAAAGTAATTTACGATCACCTCCTTTGAACCACGAAGTCCCTACAGCTAGAAGACTTTCTCGTGATTGATATTCTGCGTTCCTCATCAGTTCCTTTATTCCATAGCTTCATTCTCTGCCTTTTCTGTTTTCTCATTCTTCTTCTTCTATGTTTATTTTCCTGTTTTTTTTTTTATTTTTTTTCTGGCTTTTTTTATATCTTCTTTCTGTTTGTATTTTTTTTCTCGTTCTTTTGTTTCCTTTTATTATTATTTTTTTTTTCTCTGTCTTTTTTGTTCTATGTCTCTGTCAGATTCTTCTCTATCTGCTTATTTTGTGATCTTTCTGTATTCTCCTTCTTCTTTGTCTTTTCTTTTTTTCTTCTTCTCTATGTTTTCTGTCTACTCCTTCTTTAACAATTTTCTGTCTTCGCCTTTCCTTTATCTTCATCTATTTTATTCCAATTCTGTATCTTTTGTTTTCTTCTTCTCTCTGTTTTTGGCTTCCTTTCTTCTCTTTTGTCTTTTCGTTCTTCACCATCTTTCATGTCTTCTCTATACCTGTTATTTTGTATTTTCCGTTCTCTTCCCCGTCTCTTTATCTTTTCTTGTCTCTCCTACCTTTTGTATCCCTTTCTTTTTTCCCATTTTCTGCCTTCCTTCCTCTCTATCTTTTCTGCCTTCACGTTCTTCATCTGTTTTTGTCTGTCGCGTTTATTATGGAGGAGAATGAAAGACTAGCGTACCGTTGCCGAAAAATAATCATTACCCCCCCCCCCTTTTTATCCCAATGTGAAGCTGGATTTGTGCGTTATCTTACGGTAAGATTTATGAGGCCGACAGCTCATTGTATTTCTTTTAATAATTTCTATAGCGTGCAAAGGGGGCAGGCTGGTCGTATGATAAATCAATTTCTGTGCTGTTTCTGTGAGAAGAGGTA
>NC_051405.1:32885729-32886257 GCF_015228065.2 Penaeus monodon
TTCTCTAAACTTCCTGAAAATACCACACCGTAAATAACGATATTCAATTGGCTATCGATTTCCTTTAGCAATTCATTTCCAGAGATTGCCAATCAGCCAGAATACGTAGAGCGCAGAGGAAGGAAATTATTTTTTATTCAATAAGAACACAACAGTCACTTTTCATCTCGTTTTCCTCACCTCCCTCGCCTCTCCGCCACCTCATTATACCTGGCAAGTCTCGTTCGCTTAATCAACGACACTTCATTAATAATTCTGTCAGGTATAGTATAACGTATCGCGCGGGCACCGGTCTTGTACATTCAGTTCCACAACGGGGATCATGATTAAATGCATATACACTTGTCACAGCTGTAACTGGTATCCAATACACACAACCACTTAGCTCATGCATTCAGTTGTCACGCGCATGCATGTGTTTCTGGTATCCATATGATGTATATATTTCAATTTTGTTTCATTTGCTTGGCTACTGAAGGTAGCATTTCCTGTCTAAAACGCTGTCATATAGTTGACTTTTATACAAAT
>NC_051405.1:32886532-32887285 GCF_015228065.2 Penaeus monodon
CTAACAAAAATACTGTCATAAAATGAATGACTCGATTCAAAACCTCGACAGTTATTCCAACACGATACAGATCCCATGTTCTAACTCAGATATACCAACGCTAACCAATATTTCCCCGTAACAAAGACACCACAAGTGAAAAGAAAACACTATCCCCTCACCAGTGATACCTTCAACCACCTTACCTGTAATTTAAGTTATTCCCGGCCGGCCAATCTGGGAGCAATCATGGCCCTATACGACAACAAGAGCTCAGCCAATATTTGCAGCGAAAGAGAAACCGGAGATCTGTCGAAAGGCCCAAAGAGAATCAATCAATCTCGATCAACTGACTCGCTGCACTGGACCAAAAGAAGCTTCGGATCCGGTGTATCCTACACGTTATTACTTCGCCTCCTGTGAAACCTTTCGGTAATTGCTTCGTATCCTGTGGTGATTCTGACTCGCGAGCGTGTGAAGGCTGAATTATTTCAGGTTTGTTTGCTCAGTTTATTCACTCATATAGGCGAATCTTGTAAGATTATTCACTCATGGCAATCCGTGGAGTTACTAACTCGTATCCTTGAATCCTTGGTTGTTGGCTCGCATCCTGTGAACCCTACAAACTGTTGACTCATATCCTGTGAATCCAGTGAATCACTGACCCGTATCCTATGAATCCTACTGGCTGTGGACTCGTGTTCTGTGACCCCTTTAAGTTACTGACAGTTACCTGTGAATTCTGTTCAATAGTTACTCGTATCCGAAAAAGAA
>NC_051405.1:32887576-32888221 GCF_015228065.2 Penaeus monodon
GTGTGGAGAGTTATCAAGGGTTATCAAGTTGCACTACAGCAGAATGATTGGAAGTATATACGTGAAAATGATGAAGATTTTGCTCTTTTCATGCTCCTATAGAGTTACCGTCCAGCATACAAACGGGAATAAATAGATAGACACGAAACTAATGTAAACTACGTATTGTAATATAGAATAATGAATTATATCATTGACAAGGTAGTGCCTCTGTGCCCTCCTCCTCCTGCCTGCACATGCTTGCGCCCTCGTCTCGTGTGACAGTATCATGCAGCCTCAACTAATTAATTTCCTTCCCAGCCCCGACTCAAATCTAGAGCCACTTGGAGTCTTCTTGATTTTCTTCCTCTTCCTCCTCCTTCTTCTATTTTTTTTTTGCTTCTTTCTTCTTTATTTTTCTTCGTGAAGGCATCCGGGATCTTGTTCTTTTTTTTCGCCGTTTCTTTGGAATCGCTTAAAGTTTCTTTCGTCTCACTCTTCTCCTTCTTCCTCATCTCCTGCCTCCCCTTTCTAATCCCCCTCTCTCCCTTCCTCTCCTCTTTCTCCGTCTATTCCTCTTGTTAATCTTTCTTCTCTCCCTCTCTCTATTCCTCTTCTTCTTTCCCTTTTCCTTCCATTCCTCTTGTTCCTGCCACCCCTCCCCCT
>NC_051405.1:32888291-32888483 GCF_015228065.2 Penaeus monodon
TCTCCTTTTCCCCCTTCTTTTTCCTGCTCATTTAAGGCGAGATCCAACCCTCTCTTTCCTCTGGATGTCGACCATAAGATACATCTGATGGAGAGGAAATGGAAATGATGACCATTTTGAGAGAATTTTTCTTTATGAAGCACACATATATATTAAGGTCAGGTTTTCACACTATGGGACTTGGGGACGCTG
>NC_051405.1:32890020-32890114 GCF_015228065.2 Penaeus monodon
TGAATGAAAACGTCAGACGCGAGAGACGGTGAAAAGAGACGCCACTTGACTAAGCGACGTAAAAGACACGTTCTTCATTACGCGCTACACTGAA
>NC_051405.1:32890736-32890833 GCF_015228065.2 Penaeus monodon
CATAATGGAAGAAAGAATTAGTTTAATGCTAAATGAGTCTTGCTTTGTGTTGAAAGCACTTAGGGCAGGTGTTGTGTCATGATGAATATGTGGTATT
>NC_051405.1:32891394-32891550 GCF_015228065.2 Penaeus monodon
TTATTTATTTAAGACAAAGACATTTCGCTTTTCCTTTAGGTTCTAGAACATATTAAAAAATTCTGCCTCTAGAGATTAGTCATTATCGAAATCGCCGTGAAGAACTGCAGATCTTATGGGGAAGAAATAGAAATCGGTAGATGATCTTGAGAAACT
>NC_051405.1:32891598-32891722 GCF_015228065.2 Penaeus monodon
CCAAGGAGAACCTGCGAACCTTTCCAACGCTTGGTGTGTGAAATTCACTTACTGTATTTTGTTAAAGTTTAGTTGGTGGCCATTTTGTGTTCCATGGCGAGAAATTCTTTCTCTGTACTACGGG
>NC_051405.1:32891781-32892031 GCF_015228065.2 Penaeus monodon
TCAAATTGAAAATAACATTTCCAGTGACTGATCTTCATTTGGAACACATTTGAACTATGGAGTTTTGAAATTCCACAAAATTGCTTATAAAATTTCAATTTAATTAGATGTACCTGAAATAATAGTGCGCTTCAGCATTTCATAAAGTCTAGCTTGGCAAGCAACTCTGACAGACATTCTGCAATATTTTGCAAATGCCCAAATTAGTTGCACCGCTGGCTTGGCTTGAAATGCAGTCTGACACCGTATC
>NC_051405.1:32893425-32893972 GCF_015228065.2 Penaeus monodon
TCGGAAGAATACAACCGACAGTGTGAAACGAAGTATGCTGTTCCGGGTGTGATGGAAGCTGAAAATAAATAAAGCCTTGTGGCGAAACTGTAGCTTAAAAGCAGGATGGTGTAGTGAGAACAGTACGGTGAATAACTTGAGTACGTAGCACCAGTAGAGTATAGTTCAAAGGCACGTTCGCACGGGATATATGCATTGTTTTAATGAAAATAGGGTTAATGCCGGAAGTATTTCTGGAAAGTAGTAAACTGGCTGGTGCAAAATGGGTGGAATTAGATGTTGGTGTTTGTAAAATGTAGTTGCACTTAGGCTAGAGTATTAGCCTATGTAATGGGGCCTTAAGGTGAGGAAAATATTATGGTGTGTCGTTAATGCGCATTAGATGTTAGGGATGAGGAGTGCGAATGAAAGTAAAACTTATAAAAAATGTGTAGAATGATTATACGTTAAACGGAGAATTCAGAGAGTTATAGAAGAGAGTTTATTGGAGGAGCAAGCAGCTAAAGGACGAACATTAAGAAGCCATAAAACATTGTTTCAGGCACGG
>NC_051405.1:32894035-32894441 GCF_015228065.2 Penaeus monodon
ACACAAGGTGAAATTCCGACGAAGAGAAAAACAGACGGGAGAGAACCCATGCTTATGGATAAGCGCGTATGAATATCTGAATCCTCCCATACACATAGGAGAGGAAAGGGACAAATCCCCTACTTCACAGCACATCCTAAGGAGGGCTATTGTCAGGATGAGAACGCCGAAAGGGGAAGCTCAGGCTGCCAGACTGACTGACGACTCGAAACGCAGAACCTGGCAATGGAGGGGTCTCGTTCCGGTCTCTTGACAATGGAAGCTGCGGGGAAATGAAGCTGTGCATAATCCTGGAGAGATAAACGGCAACATAAAAGCCTCCCTCTCGAGAAAGACAAAAGGGGGACAGAGCTGTGATATTGGAGATGAAAGTCTTCGTCACTTCGATTGTTGTGAAGGGAAAGGA
>NC_051405.1:32894573-32894963 GCF_015228065.2 Penaeus monodon
GAAGGGTGAGGGATGACACGGGCGATTCGTTTGAAACCAAGTCCTTTTTTGTAAAATGTAATGGGAATTCTGATGTGATAATGGGATCTCGGGGTCGGTTTTTGCCGTGATAATGTGGCCTGGGGTCATTTTTGTAAATCTAGTGGTATTTTATTGTGATAATGGGGTTCTCAGGGGGGAATGTGATAAACAATGGTGATAGGGTAGATAATAGGAAGGTGATAATATTGTCTAAAACGAGAATGGTGACGGGGGTAGTGGTATCAGGGTAAGTGACTGAGATATCACCGATAACAATGGAGAGAGAGACACTGATGTCTGGTGACTGTGAAATTACAATGAAGTTGGAAAGTTATTATAATTGGAGCACCAGCTGTTTGTTAGATGTCA
>NC_051405.1:32895104-32896099 GCF_015228065.2 Penaeus monodon
CATGGAACATAAGTGAAGAGGAGCAACGGAAAATATAGAAGAGGAAAAAAATGATAAAAACTAAAAAGTGTGGGAACAAAGGAGTGTAAAAACGAGTGAAGATGGTCGTTAATGCAGAGGCACATCCTGCCTTTCTGCCTCGCATTCTGTCCTCCATTTAAGCCCCAGAATATGATTTTGTGTAAGAAAGGGACTGAGGACAAAGGGGGAGTGACCGGTAAAAATGCCGTTTCCTTTTCTCTTTTTCAGATTATTTGTTATTTCATTCTGTTTGTTGTGATTTTTTTTGTTATTCTACTTGGTTTTGGGAAGTTTCTCTGTTATCTTATTGTCTTTTTTTTTGCTATTTCGTTGTTAGTCGACTTTTTGGCATTTCCTTTTTGGCATTTTTTTTGTTATTTCACTTTCTATTTCTTCGTTATTATTCTACATTCGTTTCTGCATTTTTTTTTATTGTTCTACTTTCTTTTTTGCCTTTTCTGTTAATATATGTTTTTGCTATTTTTTTGTTTTTCTTCTTGCTTATTTGTATTTCTTTGTAATTATCCTGTTATCTTAATGTACGTTTGTTATAGTTTCTTTGTTATTTACTTTTTCACTGTTTTTGTTATCATTTCTTTGTAATCTGACTTCAGTTTTCGGTTTAATTTCCTTATTTGTCATATATTTGTTATTTTACTTTACTTGTTATTTATTTAAGGTAATGCCTCTTTTGTTATTGTTCCTCTGTTATATCCCTTTATCTTTATCATTTATACGTTCTTTGAGTTCACTTTATATGTTTTTCTTGTTTTCATTTTTATTTGTCCTACTTTTTCATCATTCATCTTCTTACTCTCTATTTTGTTTTACATATTTCTCTTAAAAAAAAAATATTTGTTCGATGTTTCTTTGCTATTTTTTATGACTTGTAGGCACTCTGTCATAGCATGGTATGTAAAATGTGATAGTAAAATTGTTTGTTTACGTGTATTAGTATGCAGTGCAGTGTATGC
>NC_051405.1:32896301-32896399 GCF_015228065.2 Penaeus monodon
AATTATGAACATGAACTCATAAACATATACACTCCCTCACACAAAATAGAAGATGCTCGCCTACGCATATAGGATGAATACACACAAATAAATACTTT
>NC_051405.1:32896555-32897029 GCF_015228065.2 Penaeus monodon
TGATGATACTTCAATCAACATCCAACAACTTTGTTACGGAAAGATATCAAAGACACAGCCTCATTATCGATGATCTTATCATTCAGCATGATAAGAATCACGTGAAAAGTTTACTGAAAAGCAAAACAAAAAAATACGAACTAGGTATTTCGGATGTCAAAGCGTATAAATATTTCGAAAAAAAATCTGCAGTCATAAAACTGTCAGCCATTTGATGTCTGTCTGTCTGATCTACATGAACGACATCCAGGTACAGCAACAGGCGATAACATGACACATACGACATGATCCGACATGCCATGTCATCACGATTGAAATGTATGTAACAAAGCATAATATGAGGATATGCGCATCAGACTCAATGACTGATAACGTATACATTATATGTTTAGTTAGTTTAAACTTTTATCTTTGAGCATCGATATGTTTTCACTTTAGTACACTACGGTCGTGAGATAGCGCGCATGAACCCAG
>NC_051405.1:32897081-32897400 GCF_015228065.2 Penaeus monodon
ATTAAATTGAAACATTATATTAACGTACATACGGGTGATTTGTCTGAGAAAAACTTTGGTCGCAATATCATGTGGGTAATAAAGAAGAGATAAAAACATCTATAAACTAAGTAACTGAGGGAAGTAAAGCTGTTTGTAAAAGGTGAATGATAAAAACTATAAAAACAGTCATACAGTATAGAGTATTTCATCATTGGTGAAGCAATCATAAAGGGAATAACGTATAGTTGATGAATCATTTATAAACTAAATATTTGAGAGAGATAAAACAAAGATGAATGATACAAATCCAATAAAACAACCACAAAGGAAATTTGAC
>NC_051405.1:32897540-32898503 GCF_015228065.2 Penaeus monodon
CACGGAAAACTTAGTAGCACTTACCGACTTATCTCCCAGCTGACTGACGGTGCACGGCAGATACGCCACAGTGTCTTGGTGCACCGTGATGTTCCGGGGTTGTGGCGAGGGGAAGTAGGGGCCCATGTAAAGACCAGTGCCAGCGCCAGCAGGTGTCAACGCGCAAGCTGCAGGGAGACATGTGGTTGACATAGGCTTGGTTGACATATGTTAGGTTTATTCTGTTTGGTTGACCTATGTTTGGTTGACATATGTTTGGCTGACATATACGTGGTTGTTGTATGCGTGGTTGATATGTGCTTGGTGAATATTCGTGGCTGATAAATACTTGGTTTATCTATGTTAGGTATGTTATGTTTGGTTGACCTATGTTTTGACCTATGTTTGGTTGACATATGCTTGGTTGACATACGCTTGAATAAGGACACGTCTCTGATTAAGCTTATGGATGTGAATAAAAATGAAACTTGTAATTTTGAAATTAGGTTTTTATATATGCGTGTGAACAAAAAGGTAATTTTTTTCTGAACAAAATTGGAAATGAAATTGTTTTGTTTGTGTTTATAGGTGTGTAAAAATGTAAATTGGTTAGCTTAGTGTGGACAAAAAGGGATATTGTATATTGTACTTGTTTCTGCATTTGCGTGAACAAAATCATATAGTGTATCTATAATAAAAAAAAAACATTGCAATTAAACAGCCCACTTCAATCTGCATGTATTTGAACAAAAAGAAACGCGTATTTTCCCCTATATATGTGAACAAAAACAGAAACGTAAATGATCTGTGTAGAGATAAAGACAGCTAAAATACGAAAAGAAAAATTAATCATGACGTTTCTAAAACACTACAACACCTCATCAGACTAAGCATAGACCAGAGTGAATACTTGAACGAAATAACTCATATTATTCACTGATTTTTTTTTTTTCACTTCGCTTAATGAAAATTCCAGAGTGACTG
>NC_051405.1:32900018-32900159 GCF_015228065.2 Penaeus monodon
ATTTCAACAAAGATATCGTGTTGTCACGCACCTACGAACAGAAATACGATTTCCTAAACAGTTCTTTTGCGTGATAAATACATTTCTTCACATTCTGGATCTGCTTAAAATCATGTTCACAATTGCTAAGGAATGTATATT
>NC_051405.1:32901101-32901732 GCF_015228065.2 Penaeus monodon
CATTCGAATACGCATGGACAAAACGTATGCCTCTATAAATGACAACATCTATGAGTAGATGTCCATTCCGAATCCGGAGTGAAGTAAAAGATGGCTCTTGGTCCGGGCTATTCACGTCTTGAAGGTATAGAGCTGTATCCGCGACTGTAATCTTCTCGAGGCCAAATTCGTGTTGTGTTTTATATGCGTGTGGAGTGATTTTTTTCCACCCAAGGACAGGGACGGATTCTTTTCTAAGGGGTTCCATTTTGAAGGTTAAATTTTATCATTAATCACTAATGATAAATGGTATAAAGTACTAAAAACCATAATGAATATAGAGCAAAGGTCATTCCGATAGCGGTGAAAATAATGACAACCCATTTACCGATCGATTTAAACACTATATTTGTTTCCCAAAACCAGCGATATTCTCACCTTGAAACAGAAGTTCCCTAAATACATTTCATCCCAAACTACAGAGAGGGTCGATCTCTATTTGCAAGGTGAATATAAAGGAAGGAAAGTTTGCTTGTGAAAGTATAGTGTTTATCGGTGTAGTTGTCGGAACACCGCCTATATTGTTTACGTTCGAGGTACGGGCGGAATACAGATGATTGTGTGAAAAGGTGTAAATCCCGTGTTCTTTTCT
>NC_051405.1:32902204-32902440 GCF_015228065.2 Penaeus monodon
ACACATTCTTTCTCATTTTAACGCATTCGGCATGCTACAACACAGACACAGATCAAACGCATTAGTTTTTACCTTCGAGGCAACACTCTAATTGCAAACAACACAAACTAACAGTTACACATACAAAAATAATGAATAATTTTATTTTACATTGCACGATGGATACCAGTTGCATCGGAAGCTTTCATGTAACTATAATCCTAGTCAGTTCATTTAGCTCAAACTTGATATGAGTT
>NC_051405.1:32902548-32902686 GCF_015228065.2 Penaeus monodon
AAGGTGGCTATGATATTGATGTTGAATTCCAGATCCCGTGATAAACGAATGTCCAATATCATATTCTGTCTGCGTGCGGAGAAAAGTTTTAGATGAATTATTGTTTTTTTTAGAGTCTATTAGACGGATGTTTTGGGT
>NC_051405.1:32902766-32903121 GCF_015228065.2 Penaeus monodon
AAGGATATTAAACATTTTGAGGTGGTATGTACTGAAAACTGACAACGAAATGAAGTAATCAAAAGCATGTAGATCATATAGGAGTTCATGAAATGCATCAGGGTATTTTCTCTAGCCATACCAACGTAAGAGTCACACGGAAACTATATATGCACAACGTAGCTCAGAGGCAACCGCATGAAATTGTAGACACTTCAACTCGGGTACATACTTTGGCTACAAAAGCCAAAAAAGTCTTTACCATTTCTTTTTCCCAGAGCAAAATTACCCCTCGTGTATTATCAGAGCATCGATCCGTACCCACATCAACTGGATGTAGAATGGTAGTGTATTAACACTAATGCAGTAAAGAATG
>NC_051405.1:32903397-32903582 GCF_015228065.2 Penaeus monodon
ACCAGCCTTGCACTCCTGGCACTGGAGAGCCAATAACCAAGAAACCACGTTAAAAAACCGTCTCTATTATCCCCACCGCTCTCATTTAACCCTTTCTTCTCTACTCCGTTCCTTGTTCGAGAACAGCTAGCTATTTGAACCACAATCGGTGCAATTTTACATCTAAAAGAGCCACGGGTTTGCCA
>NC_051405.1:32903943-32904651 GCF_015228065.2 Penaeus monodon
CTTCATATTTCTCGAGATCCAGGTTCCCTCCGTTGCAAAGCAGTCACAAAATAAAAATTAAGAACCTACTCTGTTGCAAGGTGGGAGGAATTTTTGATGTGTCCTTTCATTTGCGAGACTACATTATTGCTTATAAAATTTGAGCTCGTATGGAAGGCCCTTCTTACCTATGAGAATGTTATAGCATTTAGACTTTTAAACACTGCAAAGGATTTTCCAGAAGCTTTTATGAATTTCACGAGGATAGTCACAAACGACAGATGATTAATAATGACAAGAAACATGCTTACAGCAACTGGGAAATATATAGAGTGTGGGGGGATTATGTAAATTATGCAAATTACTGTTCTTGGAAGCATTTTACATCTTAATGAATATTTACATAATTTTTTTTTTGTTCTTTTTTTGGACTCTTTATTATGAAGGAAAATGATCAGTTTTACAAGCTTGGTAATATGTGAAAGGTTATTTAAAGTGAACCGCTCCCCATGCCGGAAACACTGTTGAAATATGATTAAGCAGGAGATGCTACCTAGTATATTAATGTTCTGGTTGCAGGGAAGTAAAATATATGGTTTTGATTTCTCCCAGAGACACTCACATCCGCTTGAATTTGTTCTTTGTATTTTTACGATGCATGTAACCCTTAGAATGTATGCAAGTAATCACGATATTAAAATAAGATTGTTCATTTTGATTAACGAAAAA
>NC_051405.1:32904749-32905134 GCF_015228065.2 Penaeus monodon
AACGAAAAATAACTGTCTATTTTAATCAACGAAAATGGTCAAATATGCATACGTATAATAACTATCTAGTCAGATCAACGAAAAAGGTTAAATATGTAAATGTGTTGAGTCGATAATCGTAATAAGTCCCCAGTTTAATCAACAAAAGTCACTGAAATGAACCTGCAATTTCAACCAACACCTTATTTTGACCAAAGCCGAAACTGCACACAATATTCCTTCAGTCCTTCCTGTTCCTCACCATAAACACCTCCTCGCACTGTGACCGACTGTCAGCATCCCTTGCAAACTGCAATTGCAAGGCTGTCATTAAACCGGGAGACTGAACCTGATATTGTGGCCTTTCGGACTGTTATTTTGCTATGTGCGTATGTGTATGTTTGCT
>NC_051405.1:32905575-32905709 GCF_015228065.2 Penaeus monodon
CTCTGACCTCAAAGCATGCAACGACGATTAACCATGCGTTGAAATGCGTCGCCTAAGAGAGACTCTACTCACAGGCATCACTCATCGCAGAGGTGATGCGCGGCTAGAGCATTAAGAGGAGGAAGTCATGCGAG
>NC_051405.1:32907965-32908310 GCF_015228065.2 Penaeus monodon
GACTTAGCCCCAGCATGCAAGTGCAAGGAACAGCGCATTCACTAAGACAACAAAAGCAGCTGCAGAGGAATTACTCACCGGTAAAGATCGTGAAGACAATCTTTTTAAGTTGCGAACTCCGACCTTCCATGATATATATATATTTTTTCTCTCTCTCTTCCTTTTCTTTTAGCCTAAAGTTGGACTTCACACCGTGGGCGAGAGAGAGGATTTTTACCTCTTGCCTATCATATCACTTTTTAGGTTGTTCTTTTTTTCATTCATTTATCTCTCCCTCTGTGTTTATGACTTGTAAGTTTTAATCGTTCTTTCGATCTAGTTCTCTTCGTTTTTCCCATTCACTGA
>NC_051405.1:32908515-32908682 GCF_015228065.2 Penaeus monodon
CTTTGTCTTTTTCACATGAAATTCCTGTAAAGTTTTTTTTTCACATTTTTCTCTGTTTGGATCCTTAAAAGTGGGACAAGAAAACACGTTGATAACACATATCCAAAACAAAAATGATAAAAAAGATAATGATGTATATCTCACCAAGACCAAAGGGGATAAAATCC
>NC_051405.1:32909226-32910962 GCF_015228065.2 Penaeus monodon
TAGGCGAGCGCTTCTCAAAGACTATTAGAGAAGAAAACCCAGCATCCGACCGTACTTATCTTCCGGACAGACTCCTCATCCGGACCGGCCTTTCTGGAGAACCTGAGATCTATTCCGGTAATTGACGAGCCACTTGCGAGCCTCTTCTGTCCGACGGGGCTTCCCCTTCAGCCCCTTTGTAGCGAAGCCCTTCTCCAGAGCCTTGTGTCTTCTTTGGGATCTATGAATTCCCGTCTTTGAAAGTGAGGCTTTTTTTAAAGGTCATTCTTCTTTGCGTCCTTACCTTGGTTCTAAAGTCTCGCGTTGCGTCTGAGCGGCTCCGTGAGCTTTGGCTTTGCAGGTGAGCTTCTTTTAGCTTTCTCCTTCACGTGTCTCTTCATTTAACGTCTTGGGTTCCGTGATTTTCTGGGCGTCGGTTGAGTCAAGTCAGCTGAGTCTCTGTTTCAATCTCTCTCCTCTCGCTTCATCGGCCATTTGCATCGAGGAGTTTGTCGACACAGTTCCGAAAGTTTCTAATGGAAAATCTTAATGACTTGCGTTCTGTTCGTTGCGATGGTTCGGTATTCTCACTTGTTTCGTGTTAATTTCGAAGCTTTTTTCGGATTAGTATGTGTTGTTGATCGTATTTCCTTAAGGCATAATTCAGTTTTCACTTTTTTTTTGAAGGCGTATTGAGTGCAGTTCATTCATAAAATCTTTCCTGCATCGACGATTTGACGCTCTGCAAAAGTCCCTTGATTTTAACTTCGGGTGACCTTCATTCGGTGTTTGCTTTGTCACATATTACCTAACTTCTTGAAACAATCATTTAGTTAACATTTTTCCCTCTCTCTTTTGACCTCACTTTTACGCAGAATCTCCGGAAGCACATTCAGTATCTTGGGCTTTTTTTTAACTCTTTTGTTATTTTTTTTTCTTTGCCTTCTCAAACACACGATTCTTTCCGAACCCTTCGCCCCGCACGACCAGGGACTAACACAATTTCTTTTTCTAGTGCGTCAGTAATTCAGTTTGTCTTTTTCTTATGCATCTTCGCAGCCACGAGTCCGCGAAGGAGTTGTTGATTCAGCCAAAAAATACGAGAGCTTGGCCGTCAACTGCTCAGCGCGGAGCTTCGAGTTCTTTTCTTCTCTCCGGGATGAAGAAAGAACGAGGAGAGAAAGAACAGAAGGAAAAAAAGAACAGGAATGGAAAAAAGAACAGGGGAAAAATTGACGAAAAAGAACGGGACAAGAAAGAACAAGACAAGAGAAAACGGGGGAAAGACAGAACGTGACAGCAGATGTCGTGTCAAGAGAGAAGGGGAATGAGAGAATAGGGCAAGAGAAAACGAGACAAGAGAGAAGAGAACAAGAAAGAACGGGGCAATAGAGAACAAAACAAGGGAGAACGTGACATTAGAAACCAAGGCAAGAGAGAAAAACGAACAACACAAAAGGGAACTAAACAAGAGTGAACAAAACAAGAGACAAGACAAGAAAGAGCAAGGCAAAAGAGACCAGAACAAGAGAGAACGCGACAGGAGAGAACGGGGCAAGGAAGAATGGGACAGCAGACGTCGTCGGGGAGAAAACACGCTGTTGACGTCCTCGAAGACAACCATCAAACCCTGCAAAGGAGAAGATAAACGTCAGCGGTATAAACACATTTTTCTCCCTGAACGTAACACTCCTTCAAGTCACAATGGAAGGGGAATCATATCATTAACCTCGAAGGGACAATAAAGCAAAAAAGTT
>NC_051405.1:32911144-32911430 GCF_015228065.2 Penaeus monodon
ACACGAAAATAATAGCCGAAAAATCAGAAGACTACACCTGAGCGCGAGGAATGATTTAGAGGACATGCAATATATTCCTGACAAAGGAGGGTCCAGATGTCAGATCGTATGTTCCGTGGTATACTAGTCCTCAGCGACATATATATTGGGCCGGGAGGATGGGGAACAGGAGAAGAAGTCAAGTAATGTCTGCCTTTCATAACTCGGAGAACCGTGCGCTTGCCTGCATCTAGTTTTTGCATGTGCATTTATCTGCGTTTGAAAACTCTATGTGGGTGAATAAGAT
>NC_051405.1:32911866-32912410 GCF_015228065.2 Penaeus monodon
CTGCAATCTAACTTATAACAAGGACAATATATCTCCGAGCGACAAACCAAGTTATTGTCAAAAGTTGTAGTTCGGAAGTCCAGCCAAGAATTCGAAGGCTGCGGTTTATAGCGAGCATAACTTACGTACCGCAGCTCTCCCAAAACAATAGTTTACCCTGATAGTTTACTCTCGGGTTTATTAACCGTCGGCTTCTGAAGATCTTTTGGGTTTCGTCAGCTCGGTCCATTATGTAGATGAGGTAATGAAGCATGAAGCAGCAGGGTCGGATCTGCTTCGAAACAGCGGAGCAGTTTCGACTATTCTCTGCCTCGCTGTTTAATTGAGCAGGAACCCGAGGGGGAAAGGAATAAATAGGGTTTTATTTATCTCCTTATCTCCTTACTTGGAGGGCAAATGGGGCTCATATTTCTCGTTGTAATTCGCGGGAATAAAAGGAGAAGCCGGTTATGGTGTCTAGTGTGTCTCCAGTGCAACAAGCGATGAACGAATATGTGTAACAACCGGTATAATCTTGTACATACCTAGATACATAATATGTAAC
>NC_051405.1:32912676-32912844 GCF_015228065.2 Penaeus monodon
TTCAGTTTTTATTTATACCTATATATAAACAAAATTACAAGCAGAAAAAGAACGAACTAAGATGAAGAACAGGCACTTGGCGGATAAAAAAGAGAAAAAGAAAGACCGAATAAGAGAAGGAAAGAGAAAGAAATAAGACATCATACGAAAATCTTTGGGCATAAATCA
>NC_051405.1:32913389-32913578 GCF_015228065.2 Penaeus monodon
CTTTCTCAACGACACTCACGCCATGCCCGGGATTCGAACCCTGTGACAAAGCGCCGGAAAAGGCCTTTCGCCAGTCGTTTATTAAATGCCGGAAGACTAGGAGAAAAACAAGACGAAAGCGAGAAGAAAAACAGAAAATCTCTGGCAGCGTGTCTGACCTGATCGATGGCATCCGGGACATTCCAGTCA
>NC_051405.1:32914843-32915311 GCF_015228065.2 Penaeus monodon
GTGGTGACAAGATCCACTCATATAGATAAATGTTGTTGGCAACGCATTATCCTTGAATCAGTCACGATAATAATCATTTTCATTTTTCTTTGAGTCTGTCGTTCCTATGATATTTAATAGTTATTTTTTTCTATCATTCTACGGCAATTTCTTAGTAATAATGATAAAAATGGTGTTAATGTTGGAAATAGTGTCGCTTTCATTATCATGTATATTATTTCGACGATATTTTTATGCATAATATGATTATCAATGCTAATGTATTGTTATAAGATAAACTAGTTATTATTGTTAGTTTGTTTTTGTTTCGTCGAGCTGTGTCTCATTATGAAATATTCAGTACAGTTATTTATCACGTCTTTTTAGGCATTCCTTTCCTTTCTTTCTCTTTCTCTCTTTCTCTTTCTTCCTGTCTTCTTCCACACGATATTTTCCTCTGCCTTTCTTGTTTTTTATTGATTTTTTTTA
>NC_051405.1:32915721-32916376 GCF_015228065.2 Penaeus monodon
AATATGACAGAAAAGTCACTTAACTCTATCACTTTTTTTCATTCATTTCTTTTTCTTTATCCATTTCACTCCAATGGCCAGTCATTTCGAAACAGCTCATCTTATCTTGACCTTTTATTTCCTCTTTTGTTCTCTACCTCCTGTCCACCATTACTTCGTTTCCTTTCCTATATATATCTTTTATTCCGCTCCTCCATTCACCTATGTCCATTTTTGGGATATGTTTCTCCGTTTTCTTATCTATATCCTTTCACATTTGTTTCTTTGTTTAATATATGTTTTAAATTTCTTTTAATCTTTCAATGTATTATATCTGTTTACGTACGTACTTGTTCATAACTTTATATGCAAATGTTCTTAACATAAATTATATGAAGAAACAATTCAATACATTAATCTACATTCTATTCTTTTACGATATTACCATATTTATCAGTTCGATAGTTTATTTACTTAAAAGTTTAGACATTTATAAAGTCACTCATTGTTTCATATCTGTACCTATTTTACTTCGCAATAAAGAACGTCAACACTGGCGTACAAAAAATCGCTGTTATTTCTTGAATGAGGAATCCATAGCTGTTTCTTCATTGTATGGTACACACAAATGCAGACAAAGGGTGTAAACAGGCGAAACTATACTGCGAAATAACTA
>NC_051405.1:32916731-32916899 GCF_015228065.2 Penaeus monodon
ATGACAAGGTGGGTTTTTTACAGTCAATCTAGGGTTTGTTGGCGTAGAATGCGTTGGGTGTGAAGGTACGGAATCTGAAAAATAATATTACAGTTTATAGAGATGAGTAGTAGGTATAATAAGTACTACTGAAGAGCTGGGTATGAAATGTATAAGTTATAAGAGATT
>NC_051405.1:32916939-32917962 GCF_015228065.2 Penaeus monodon
TTAAGATATTGATATAGTAGTTATATATATGTATAGTAGTATGAGGTAGATAGTTAAGAATATAGTAAGATGATGTGAGATAATGTAAGTATTATAATGAGTTAGATTATATATTATTAAATGTAATGATTATTAATAATATATATGATTAATATATATATGTATTGACATATGAATAAGAATGGAAGATAATGAAATGAAAGATTATACTATAGTTATTAATATATCAGTATAAATATTAGATGAATGTTATGAATAAGATTACAGATCAATATATGAAGAGAATGATAAGATGATGATATACATAATGATATTAACATCAGTCTATTATATCGTACTTTATCATTATCTTGACCATTGTTATTGACTAGAGTCATAAACATCTCACCATTCGATACTAAATAACTAATCGATAGTAACATAACAATTATTTTTATATATATTATCATTATCATTACTTAGATCGACTAACGTCATAATTTCCAGTTTAATGACGATATAACAGATAATCTATTGTTTTAAATATATTATCAATTATCATCAGTCTAAGTTAATTTCCCATTAAATGAACAAAATCTCATGTATTATCACACACCACATCCTGTTATTACTGTTTACAAAACGCTGTAACTTTTGAGAGCATATAGCGTGTAAATTTCGATATTTACTAGTTAGGTGTTGACATGAGTAATTATATAATCATATTTGAATAAGTAATGTGAGAGAATATCATGCTATTATCAGTATCTTAACGTATTACATTATGTTAGACCAGTTATCATTATTAGACGACTACCATTGAAATAATAAATAACCATCCCACATGACAGAAAAAATATAATTACCAAACAGAATAATCCAAACTATTTAAATATTTATCAACTATTCCAGCCGCGCTAAAAAAAAATCAAAATTACCAAGTTGAAATTATGTACAATCAAGCGTTCATGTGTACTTACCGCCTCCCTCCCACACACACACACATCCTGTTTATGTACTGTTTACCAACGCTGTAACTTTGAA
>NC_051405.1:32918448-32918929 GCF_015228065.2 Penaeus monodon
TTTTTTTGTATTTTTAGGGTAACCCGGTACCTTATATGATAATGCAGAACCTATGACATAATCTTGGGCGCATATTGTAAAGGAAAAGAAAAGAAAAAATCCTTTTCAGATTAATCCTCACGTATTTCAAGAGACAACAACAAAAAAAAAAACTTTTCGAAATGGACTGAGAAATTAGATAAATCATAAAGCAATTATTGTGTTTTTTTATTCTCAAATGGACGGATAAATTCAATAAAAAAGGAAGTAAAACAAGAATTAAAACAGAAAAAAAGAAAGAAGAAATAGCCAGGTCGATAATGAGCTCCAAAACAAGGCGCTTGGCATAGCTGAGGTAAACATTAGCAGTCATTAAACTGCGAGAGTCAGTCATGAATGTTAATTAGTTTAGGGTTGGAACTTAATGAGGAGGAATCGCCCATGCAAGGCGGCCCCTCTCCCCATAACACCCACGTCTTGAAAAGAAATTACGAAGCGAAGC
>NC_051405.1:32919450-32920005 GCF_015228065.2 Penaeus monodon
TGTTTTACAAATCAATTCAATACAATTAGAATCTCTAGACATTATTACAAATACACCATTATCAATAAGTGTAACGATCCCTTGTGCAGGAGCGTTGCAGGAGTTTATCCTTTGCTTGGGACTTCGAGTAATGGAGATCAGCTGTGATCCTCCGCCTTGATTAAGCCTGCAAGATCTGGTCGCCGGTTATAACTTGCAAATGCACGGATTAATAGTTGATAAGATGCAAGGATCATGATGATTACTTGGGCGGGATGTGACGTGTTTGTTGAGGATGAAGGCTGAAACGGTTCGCAGGTGCTAAATGAGCCCCTGTCATTAACGCACAACTTCATGCGTTTGTGATGATGATGGGGATGATTTTCTGATACGAAAGAATGGAAGGAAGAGATTAAGGAAAAGAAAGAAAGAAAAGAAGAATGGTAATTTTCTGATATTTCGGAAGAAAGATGGAAAGAGAGAAAGAGAGAAAGAGAGAAAAAGACTGGAAGAACGGAAGGAAGGGAAGTCTTCGTAAGGAATCACATAGGTTTGAAGAATTATTCTCATTAAACC
>NC_051405.1:32920044-32920778 GCF_015228065.2 Penaeus monodon
AATCCTCGTATATAATTACGTAGGCGACGACGTTTTTCTTAAACCGTTTTTAAATTAAATATTTTTCGAAGTTACATGGATATAATGAGAAATATGATCATATATCGTAACGAATAGGACACCCATTATCGTAAATATCAGGATAAGAAGAATTTGAGAAGACGCAAACTTCCACATACAGCGGAACTGTAATCGTTAAACGGGAAATAGAGAGAGAAAGGTAAGAGAGATGACATTCAGAATAATTAGGAAAGACAGATGTACAAGAATAGCGAATAGCCAAGAATAACGCCACGGAAAATGCACAAGTGGAGGAGGGCAGAGAACAAAAAAAGTGATTTAAGAAACTAGTGTTTTATTATGATTGGACGCTGGCGAAACGGAAGATCAGGGGAAGATCAAAGTGAATGAACAATCCATCACAGACGAAGTTAAAAGAAAATATATGAACTTGGCGAGATAAGGGTCGGGCAAGATTAGCAGGGAAGAAGAGAATGAGGGGAGCAATGTACATTAGATGAGGGGAAAACGAGAGCGAGAAGGAGGTGAATAGAGGAGTGATGATAATCAGAAATCATAAGAAAAAGGAAAACGCCTTTTTACAAATGGAGTAGAAACATAAACAGATATGAAAACGATTGGAAAACGATTATATAAAAGCAAACACTACGGGACAGGAATTGAATTTGGAATTAGATAAAACAGAAAAAAAGAAAATAAGCAAAAGAGTAGAG
>NC_051405.1:32920961-32921113 GCF_015228065.2 Penaeus monodon
AACAAATAACATATAACTACGCTCTGACTCCTTTATCATATTCTCTGTCTCCGTCTCAAAACTTGCGTCCGGAGGGAATTTTGCAGAAATCATAGTTCGTCTTAAACAAAGGAAAAAAAAGTGCAAGTGCCATATGATGAAATGGCTAACAC
>NC_051405.1:32921350-32921531 GCF_015228065.2 Penaeus monodon
GCCACTAACGTTAGCCACTAATTTTCTTTGGTGTACAATCTCATTATGCAAATCAAGAGCGTTTTTTTTCCTTTTAGTTTTTTATCGCATTTTCTAATGCAAAAACAATAAAAGATAGAAACAATCTTGGCCAGGGAAAGAAATATTGATATGGTTGTATAGTTACTAACGAATCAGAAAT
>NC_051405.1:32924493-32924800 GCF_015228065.2 Penaeus monodon
GTGTGTACGTACACACACTTCTACACTTACACAGGGAACGAGTTGGCAAAGGAAGTCTAGGAGTCTCGTTACGGTCCAGTAATTCTCTTGTTAGCCGAGCGAGACCGCCTCTCATGCTCTGATTACAAAGGTTATCAGGATAAAAGGCAAAGAGAAGTTTGTTGTCTCAAGAAATTAAATCACGTTTTATCTGCAAACGACTCTCGTAAATGGACTTGTGATTGCTTTTCAAAATGTGGGTTTGTGCCTGTGCTGTTGAGCTATTTTTTGTGAGAAAGCTACAGGCATTAAATAGAAGGCTACTTGT
>NC_051405.1:32925063-32925147 GCF_015228065.2 Penaeus monodon
GGACAAGTAATCAGCTTGATCCTTGCATTTAGAGTTAAGCATTTCAGAGATGCATATAACATTTCATAATTGCATTCAACACCA
>NC_051405.1:32925376-32925604 GCF_015228065.2 Penaeus monodon
CGCAGCATCATCACTCGCCGCATCTCTCTCATTCATATTCATCACGCTTTCCCCAAGTCCTTCGTCGGTTCTTCATCTTCATCAGCTATTCAAACCTTCTCAAGCATTTCAATCACGCCTTATCTTTTTATCTTTTTCATACCATCACCTTTTTTCGGCAATTCCTCTCCACACCTTCCCCGTCTTCCTTGCTTTTCTCTTGTGCACATCTTTATCGGATACTTTCTT
>NC_051405.1:32926433-32927382 GCF_015228065.2 Penaeus monodon
ACACCCTCTTTATTCGTGACTTTGTGTACCTTTCCTCTGACACTTTCGTCTCTCTTCTATGCCATCTTCATTTAACGTTTCTTTGCTTACCTCTTTTTCATCCTTCTATTTTTATTATCTAACTCTTTCTATTTTCCCTTGCATTATCTCTTCACTCTTTCTTTCTTCAACCATTCTTTCTTACATTTTCTTGTCCTTCATCCAGACCTTCCTTCGATTATTATATTTCCGTGCCTCCTCATTCGCCACTTTCTATATTATTTCTTCACATCACACATTTCATTTTACTCTTCTACTCTATTTTATCCAGTTGATCGCTTTTTCTTCATCTCTAAGGCTCTATGATCACTTTTACCCAGTTTGTTTACGTTTTTCCCCTATATTTCCCTCGTGAAAATTTCACCCCAAACCCATCTTCTATATTCCTTATTACCAGCTTTGTTTCACACCTTCCCCTAAATTTCCCCAGCAATCAATATTCTCGTGAAAATTTCCCCTTTATCCATTGTCTGTAGCCTCTCTTACCAGCCTTGTTTCTCATATTCCCCTATATTTCCCCCAAAACAAAAGATCTTAAAAAAAATCCACTGTCTGCGTCCCTTCTTGTCAGGCAATTCAGGAAGAGATTTTTCTCCTGACAAATTTCCCCAAATCCAATGTTTGCGTTCCCTCTTACCAGCCATGTTTCCTATTTCCGAAATTAAGGATCTTATGAAAATTTCCCCCATCCCACTGTCTGCATCTTCACTTACTAGTCTTGTTTCACACCTTCCCCTGAATTTCCCCTGAAACTAAGGATCTCGTGAAAATTTCCCCCAAAATCCACTGTCTTCTCGGGTCTCCGGCGAACAGTGGAGGAGGATCTCTCTCAACTCGACCAAAATTAGAATGATTTGATTTGAGAAGGAAAGTTAGGCCTTCGAGGCTAAAAGTTATTATGATTACCCCT
>NC_051405.1:32927663-32927761 GCF_015228065.2 Penaeus monodon
TTAACCTTGTTCCCGTTCTCGCTTCGCTTTTCCCTGTTCCCTTGACCTGTCTCCTCCTCTCCTTGTCACCCGTTTTCCATTCTGCTTTTGCCCCTAAC
>NC_051405.1:32928132-32928789 GCF_015228065.2 Penaeus monodon
TCGCTAGTATCCTAGAGTGCTTGATGTCCATGCCATGAAACACAATGGCACACAACAATACAGGCTCCTCACTGTAAATCTCTCTAACATCTCAGACTTCTACAACTTCCCAATTAAACACGCAGGACTAAAAACAAACCGGAGTAATCATCACAAGAAAAAAGACAGCAGAATACAAATCACTTAATAACACTAATTTCAGGTTAATGAACACAAATGACCTCTTTCGACGAACATAAACGCGAAATTTTAGCTGTCAAAACATAATCGCATTACAGAAAATGTGTTTTCGTTACGGTCAATAAATTTTAACATAATTAGGGTCTGAAAAACGTGGGTTCTCCTGAAGATGCGTGACACATTTTTTTTCTTATCTTCGCGCAAGTTTGATATTCGTTGGCACTGGTCCTAATAATTCAATAATTTTCTCTGAATAATAAAAAAAAAAAAAAATCTGAACCAAACATTTTCATTGATTTTTTTTATTTATCCATTTTAGTTAAATTCTAGAACGCTGGTATAATGTCCCACTCGTTCAAAACAAAGGAAGAAAGTAAAAATATATTTATATTGTTTCTCGTGCCTTATAATTAGTGAATGTGAAACGCAACAGGATACGTATGATACTATTTTCCGAAATTTGGTAAATCGTATCAG
>NC_051405.1:32929047-32929270 GCF_015228065.2 Penaeus monodon
TACCACTAGAAAATTTTCCAAAGACGATAAATTTTACTTTCCCGAGTCAGCTTTGTCCCTGGATCGTATATATACCTTGACTGCCGTGAGCGATAAATTTCGGATCAACTTCATTAGACTCGTTCTTTCACATATTCTCAGTATTCTTTGGCAGGTTTCATAATGTCTAGTTCTCAGGTATTGTTTCGAACGGTTAAACTAACAGGGTAGCATACTCATTCAA
>NC_051405.1:32929310-32929632 GCF_015228065.2 Penaeus monodon
GCATGCATCTCGTCTTTCCGTAGATTTGAAAAAAAGGGTTGAAATTTGGGAGTTCTGGAATTTATTATTAATTTTCTAAAATGAAAATATTGACTGTTGATTGAAATATGACCGAACTGAGAGGTTACAAAAGGATGTATAAGTTGCCTTTGCAACCTGCAGGGGAAAAGGAGTAGGAAATATCGTCTGAACATTTCCTTCTATGAGTTTATTGATCTTCATCGTGATTTTGATGTTGTTGTACGTGTTTCTTAATTATACATGCATTAGTCCCTTCTCATACATCGCCAACATTATTTTGTTATTGTTGTTGCTGCTGTTA
>NC_051405.1:32930055-32930312 GCF_015228065.2 Penaeus monodon
CAGCACAAGGTGGTTTGACATGCCATCTACGACGTTGGTATTTGCGAGCAAACATCATCACTTGTTTAAGAGATCCGCCATGAATTTCCGCCACATACACCGACCCCTCATGTTTGTATGTATGTCGCTGCATTTATGAGGAGATATGTTGCGACTCATAAAGTGAAACTGAATGTAAGATATTGTTTATGGCTCTTGTTTACGGAGTCTTGTTTTCATTTCGGGGACACGGGAATCCAATTGACATAAAATGAAGC
>NC_051405.1:32930561-32930670 GCF_015228065.2 Penaeus monodon
GTATATGCGAATACATACACAAATATGTAGGTTCTGTCACCTAACCAAACACAAACATTAGTTTTCTCACTCACTGATACTTCTTAACAAATACATACAAAGACATATA
>NC_051405.1:32930868-32931627 GCF_015228065.2 Penaeus monodon
CCTCCAACATGGGAAAGCGCAAAAATAACCTCAATACACTTGCAGATATTAATTAATTCACTTTTTCATTCCTTTTGCTTGGACTAGAAGATCAAAAAAACGTATATTTGTATTGCGCAGTTATAAAGATTTAATTCTCTTTTGATGTTTAATTAATCAGATCCTTCAGGCGATACATTAGGACGCCACCTGACCTTTGAGCTCAATTTCATCTACTTTAGAAACTGATCTTGGAACAGTAATTTTCCCATGTTCACTGTAACAATATAGAAAACAAGGTATGGCTATTTTAACATTGAAGGAGGCGTGCTTGACACGTTTCGAGTGGTATATCTTCACCAGTGAGATATATACGTAATATATTTCTGGTGAAGATGTATATGTAACCAACCAAAGATTTCTTTTGGCTTGGGAAGATTTTCCTTCCCCATCCATAACCTCTTTTTCCGCAGCAATTTCCCGGCTCCTCACAAACAAACGCAGCACTTACGAGGCAAGTTTATTCCTTAATTTTAGAATAATTAGAATATATATATAAACTCGGGCAACGTTAGTGAAACCTCATCATCATTCCACAACTAAACCCTCGTTTGCTAACCTTGCAAACAAACATTGCAGAATCCTCGTGCATTAATATTTCACACCATGACGCAACGAGACACAAAAGGAGAATGAAGAAAAAAAAGGGGAGGCAGAAACGTTTGCAACACATTCAACACATTTTTGTGTCTGTTATCATCCTTTGATGGGAAAATATAT
>NC_051405.1:32931746-32932108 GCF_015228065.2 Penaeus monodon
TATGCTTTGCGCATGTTAACAGAAAGTATCCACACATTCATCCACTTTTATGATATACAACTACTCCCCGCAAAGAAGTTTGTTTCACCGAAGTTGAATAATGGAACAAAATGATAAAAAAAAAATTAAACTGCCAGGCCATAAAAATCTCGCCATTTTATAATCGAACGAAAAGAGGCACAGATTCCGTATTATCTAAATTACACGGGAAAGAAAAGTGCGAGCATATTTTCCTTCCTTATCTTTCTCCCTGTATAATAAGCATCAAGTGGAGAAAGTTAAGCCAGTAAAAGTGATGGCCATTATAAATGATTACTGACATACGCCTTGCAGTTTTGGTTAAGGGGATCACGTGCAGCAGT
>NC_051405.1:32932278-32932721 GCF_015228065.2 Penaeus monodon
AAGGCATAAAAAGAAAGAGATAGATTTAACTGGACTTTCCTGAAAGCTTATTTACATAGCAAATTGCACGCCCGGCAGAAATGGTAAAACTGCTTAATTTAGTTGACTTTGCTGGCCAGTATCTATTGAAGAAATCAAATCATGATATAACATTCATTCTATAATTATCTCTTGTTAAGCATATCACAGATAATACAGTTACACAAGTTGTGAACGAGAATGAAACAATACAACAATGTCAACTAAAAATGTAAAAATCAGGTAATATTATTGCCTATCAGCTGATCTTGCCTCTCAACCTCGAAAACATCATTCTGGGAGTTTACTTTTGCATCAAGGTTCCATTTCCCTCCATTAGATTCAATGGAAAGTCCTTGGCAAGTCATTCTAAGATAAAAGATGTGTCCTAAGGGGAGATAGTTTCCCATTATATGTCATTGACT
>NC_051405.1:32933224-32933298 GCF_015228065.2 Penaeus monodon
TACCTTCACTAAACATCTTATATACATTTTTTTAAATCGAACTTTTGACGAACAAACACATTCTACCTAGACGT
>NC_051405.1:32933334-32933704 GCF_015228065.2 Penaeus monodon
CGCCTCGTACAAAAGCTTCGTGTATAATAACCCATCTTCGGATACGCTTTTCTTGCACATCCCAAACACTCCATACGATCCGTTTTAAGATGCAGCGTCCAAGGAGAAAATGTATCCGGAAAATCTGGACACGGATGCCGGATTTTCGGATTTACGGATTTTCGGATACACCGTCATACATATCCACCCAGTAGCTTCAGCTTGGCTCATAAAAATCCCTCTTTCGGCTTACAACACATAGTAAGAAGGGGCAATAAATATCGCAACTTTCTCCTAAAATGAAAAATAAAAATATAGAAGGAAGGAAAATAGGTCGAAAGAGGAAGAATAATAAAGAGTGGGAGGAATAAAAGGAGAAATGGAATTCAAG
>NC_051405.1:32934184-32934272 GCF_015228065.2 Penaeus monodon
CACGTAATTGGCTTGCGGGACAGTAAAGCCATAACATAACATAACAAGGTGGAATTGAGTTTCGTGTAATTTCCTCTCAGCGGCGTCG
>NC_051405.1:32934555-32934756 GCF_015228065.2 Penaeus monodon
AAGAAAAAAGCAAAGTCTTCGAAGGATAGATGTTCACAAGACACAAAGACACCACAAAGGAGGTCGGGCGAGGGGGGGGGGGGTGAGTGGGGATATGGACTTTGAAAGCAGATTTTATATTTTTCCTCATCCGGGAGATACTTCCCTTGTGTTTTTGAAATGAAACGAGGAAATACATCCCCCCCCCCCACACGCACGCAG
>NC_051405.1:32934975-32935159 GCF_015228065.2 Penaeus monodon
TTCTTACAATAGGAGTAGCAATATAAGTACTCTTAAACATGGAAATCATGCTTTTTGGTGAAGACTTATCCAGTATCGTATAAACCAGTAATCACAGAATATACACATTTATGAATTTTCTTCAAGCGCGGCGCGTATTGATTAGTTTTTGTCACTCTTTTAGAATTACACAAGTCACCGTACG
>NC_051405.1:32935460-32936223 GCF_015228065.2 Penaeus monodon
ATGTTAAACTGCTTAATAAAACACACAGAATGGTATAAAAGAATGACAGAAACAACTCATATATTCAATAATGAAAAGACTAAATCACAATTTTCTTTTTTCTTTTCTCATCCCCACAAAGAAGCATCAATATAAATCGCAATAAAAATTATATTCTCTCCATTTTTAAACCATTTTTTTCAACCCTGCTGTATCTGGAACAGTGATAGAAATCTAGCAACAGAAGAATGCAATAAAACCTTGCTTACATTTAGTTAAAAAATGGGGAAAAAATGAAATTCAAATAATCTTTGCAATGCATACATACAGCATTGCAAAAGGCTTATACGATTCGAGTGCCTGAATAAATAGAGGGCATTTGGTGGCATCACTGACGCCCACGACGGATCTTGGGCGTGAGAGCATTAAAACCAACAAAACGTACATAAAGGACTATGGGCGTGCATACTAACATGAACCTCGTTGTCTGGCCAGCGTGAGCGTCGGACGGAAATAGAAACGATAAATGTAAATGTCATTATTTTGTCCACGAAAACAAACGCTCATAAACATATTATGAATTGTTATGAAATACCTGACTTGAATCGTAATTCATGCTGATGGTTCTAAAATTTATGGCTTAATAATTTCGGAATAGCAGAAGTGTTTCGATATTGCTGTATAACAAGGGTAAACATATCAGTCTAAGGGATAATGCATGTTTCTATTATGCAAAGGTACTTCGCACAAGGATGCAATTTATTTTGCTTCACTATAAATGTGT
>NC_051405.1:32937798-32937945 GCF_015228065.2 Penaeus monodon
AAATCCTGTCATTGTCCCTTCCTCCCCCTTGACACACTCAGAGCCCAGAGTGCTGTTCATATTCTCTCTTGGAAATGAAGTTCACTGCATAATCCGTCTCTCGCGCCCTCAACGGCACTTAGAAATTCTTGGAAGTCGACGCTGAAA
>NC_051405.1:32937992-32938106 GCF_015228065.2 Penaeus monodon
GGATATTTGCTGCAGTGACTTTTATTCTTCTTTTTTTTTGTTTGTCACTGGATATTTACTGCAGAATTGGTATCGTGCATTTGAGAATGTTATTTTATACGAGTTGAACGACCC
>NC_051405.1:32938329-32938622 GCF_015228065.2 Penaeus monodon
TTCCTTATAACGCACAGGTGGCATTTTCAGTTTGAAGTTGAATTCATTAATCGAAATGTCGCAGCGGTTTCAACTGCAAAGTGGAAACGCGATGAACATTCGAGTCAAAAGACTTGTAAAAGAAGGGCGATACACTTGGATTCGAAGGCATATCGAAGTCGATTTCTGATTTTCTTCTGGAATATTTACCTCGTGGAAATAGATTTCGCATAATTTTTTTTTTTCTCTTCGTATCATGTGTACTGAGAAGGTACGACTTATTCTCTTATATTTTTTCTTATATTTTTTCTCTT
>NC_051405.1:32938814-32939480 GCF_015228065.2 Penaeus monodon
GACGTTTAATTCAAAGCTCTGCGAAATACATCGGGCTTTTAACAATATTGCAAATGAATGCTGCGTCTTTTTTGCCAGCAGTCTGACTATTATTAAATTAATTATGATGCATAATTCTCTCTGTATGTTCCATATCATACTATACTCTCACGACAAAAAGTAGAAAAAAATATACAAAAGACAAAAAACTCGAGCATAATGTATTTCAGACAAGCAGCTATTCTGATATTCAATTTCTGTGTCTATGTCTTTCACAGTCTTATCGATAATCTTCGCTTTTAACACATTTTCCTGGTTCTGTTTCTTTATCTTCCATTTTGAAATTCTTTTATTCATTCATATCCATCGTCATCATCTATCGACCTCATTCTTTCTTCAAGAGATCTGATCCTAGCAATATTTTTTTTTTTCATGATTTATGCGCACACATGGAATAAAACCCGACGCCACACTGCATAAACTATGAGAAAAAATAAAGAAGATTTTATTTTATTGCGAGTGCCTTTTAAGCTAAACTGGAAAAAAAAACAGCCAGAAGCATTTTTTTCTCAGTCTTGTCATGAAGTTGGTGTCGATGATGCCGATAGATATTGAATGATGAATAATACAGAACAAATTCGGAAACCGAATGCAGTTCGCGTGGATCTAAGATATTGAACGTTAAAC
>NC_051405.1:32939549-32939912 GCF_015228065.2 Penaeus monodon
ACACGTATCTTACTGTTTTTCTCACCTGTTTGAATATACTCTGAATTTCTCGTCAAATATTCTTGAGAATATTTTAATAATATAGGATCCATTTTCAGATAAAGGAAAAGAATCTTGGTCCTGCATCCTCATTTCCATGCACCAAGACCCAAAAACATCTTTTTATCATTGGTAATTGCATTTTGCTGTTCTTCAACGCTGCAATAATACATATTGTTATTGTTCACTAAACTGAATTCATTGTGCGTTATCATTTCTATTGAAATATCACATCAGCATGAATTATCTACATACTTAATGATAATATTAATTACGAAAATACATTACGGTAGTTATATAAGCTTGTTGTATGAAATTCAATTA
>NC_051405.1:32940356-32940578 GCF_015228065.2 Penaeus monodon
TCACGGATAAGTGTCGGTCGTTTTCCTAGCTAAGAATACATGAAAATAACGGGATGATTTATTTTCATGGAAGGCGAACAAGCAAGGAAATAATTAATTGGAACTAAGTCTTTCTCTAAATGCCACATAAATTCTCTGCACCAAGATCTGTTATAAAATGCGGAATAACGCAGTGAATCCTAATGAAATACTGAATTTAAACTCCTGTAAGTTCGTAACACG
>NC_051405.1:32942586-32942927 GCF_015228065.2 Penaeus monodon
TAAATGAAGATCAACTTACAACTTACAAAAAATCTAAACGAGAGAAAACTATCAGTCTACATACATATAAATTCTCTAACACTTTGGCGAATTCTCTCAGGTTAATTAATATGTGAAATTGTCTTCCATTCATGTGTTGTTAATCGCCAATGCAGACGGATATTGATAAACTGTTCTCAAAACCAAAAATGAAATGCACTTTAATTCACCTGCAGCCCGCATGAGTTTCCGAGAAAGTGTAGAATTTATTATTTGAGATTAGGGTCAGTCTATACATCTGCCACACCTGTGCGGGAAGTTAACGGCTACAGATCTATAAATGATATATGTTGGATTTTGAA
>NC_051405.1:32943020-32943381 GCF_015228065.2 Penaeus monodon
GGAATATTTAAATAGGATTTTCATGTCCTGTTATTAAAACAATTGCAAGATGTTAGCATGCAGTAAACCTTGAGAAACACTTAAGTTTTTAATGCAGGGTATAATTCCTCCGCAACCTAGTCAGCTTATGCACAATTCTTGGGGAAGATTTTACGTATAGTTACCGTAATTAGAGTTTGTCTTTCGCATTGTTCTTATGAAAACATAACTGTTCTTTATGGTAACTATGCAGGACACTTGTCTTCTGAAATTAAAACAAAGTTATTCTTTATTGTTTATGACGCGAAAAAACAACAGCATAAACCGTAGGTCATGCTTCCTGATATATACATTCAGAAAATTTGCCTGTCGTACATTCTTT
>NC_051405.1:32944112-32945314 GCF_015228065.2 Penaeus monodon
ACGGATCTGCCAAGTATTTTTTCTCATGATTTACATGTTCATCTTTGCAAAGGGCTCTTAAAGTACCTATATAATAATTACATTTTCTTTACAGTTTTCTGTGTTTAAAACCAATATTCAATGTTCTAAATGTATATTTTTATATCCTTAATACTTTTTTACATGGTTGTTGATAAAAAATATTAGTCATTAAATGTGAATAAGTTTCTCCCTAAAATTTTTCATTCGGCAGTCGCACCCGTTTGAGCGAAGGTGCGTGACGCCGGCGGAGCACAGCGTACCGTCAACACTCAATCACTTTCCAAGGCGCACTGATGGCTGGCCTGGGTTGGGTCGCCGCCCCCTCCACTGCCTCTCGCTCGCGCCACTGTTGCCAATACGCGGTATACTGCCACTGCTTGTTCCCTCGAGTGACCAGACCAACACACATTTTCCAATAGCCTTTATAAAACAACAAATCAGTTGATTACATTTCCTTGAGAACGCAGTGCCGAAATTTGCAGATGGATCAGTGTTTATGATACCATTTACTCTGATTTGTTCCTTCCGATTTCTGGTCAGGTGAGACGGCAGTGGTGGTAACGCACCCTTGCGCAGCTCACAGGGAGTCTGCCGTCATCGCCCGGTGTGTTCATGCTATCCCAAACGCTGAGGAGTCTCCGTCGGGAGCGGTTGTAGCAGATCTGCGTCAGGGGGAGGCCCGGGCAGTGCGAGAAGTGCATTCGGAAGTGTTGCGCAAGGCACGACAGCAGATTTTCTATTTTGGCATTTGGATAAGGAAACAATAGGTTCCCTTCTGTACTGTAAAGATAAAGACCGGGATTATTATATCATATCCAAAGTGCTGGAAAAATATTTTTTTAAGGCTTATGTTATGGTTCCTGGGCTAGGTGCTAAACAAAAGTTATAAAACCGCAAGCGAGGCAGCCCAAGGCAAAATCTGTGCAAATTCCCTTGTTGGTAGAGACTAATCAAGTGGTTTACGGTAACAGGCTTCCGCTGTTGTCAGGTTTTCAATAGAGATTTAGCTGTTGCCTGCCTCGGTAGTGGTGAGGAAAATGTTAAAACTTTGAACTAATTTAAGGAGAGGTGCTGAGCGATTAGATTTATGATTATGGCGATGGTACCTTGTTATACTCATTCTCTCGTGCTCGTGTTACGGCGAGCAACTCTATCGTCTTGCTTCATTTTATATTTATAGT
>NC_051405.1:32945343-32945558 GCF_015228065.2 Penaeus monodon
AAGGTGAGAAAAAGCCGCATTACTGTTTTAACCTTTTTCTCTATATTTAGTCACCTATTTGGCAATGATATCGCTCATTACCTTTGAATTAAATATGATTCCAGCAAGTCCTCAAGATACTTTCATGTGTCATGCGATTGTCACGAACGCTCTTTTCTTACTCAGAAGTCATACATTTTACGAAAGCACGAACTTGGCGATAGATGAATTCACTT
>NC_051405.1:32945743-32945940 GCF_015228065.2 Penaeus monodon
AACATACATAGCGGAACGAAGAGTATGTTGACAATAACGTTCATTAAGGACCTCATCAGCTGTTGCTTTGTTGCATAGGCCAGGCAGCAGCGTCCTGGGGGTACTTAGGCCGTTGTAAATGAATACATTAGTGCAGTAAGGGAAGCGAGAGAAGCAGAAGCTTGCTTTGAATGAATTAGATCGATCGGACAGTTAAC
>NC_051405.1:32947471-32947636 GCF_015228065.2 Penaeus monodon
TTCTAACTTGACAGCCACTATGTATACAACAATATTATCACTAATATATTGCAATTCAAAAGATACTACAACAATTTAGAACTTGTATTTAAAAAAAATAATTATTATAAATTGTATTATATAAATATGATATAATATATATTGTTATATTAGATAAAAAAAAAT
>NC_051405.1:32947661-32948231 GCF_015228065.2 Penaeus monodon
ATGTGATAGTTGCGTTGTTAGCTATGTTGTTACTTTCATATCAGAACATGAAAGTAGATAAACCAACAAAAACAGAGGGGCCATCAATTTGCTGAACTTGACGCCTTGGTGTACCATAAGGTATTATCATGCAATTTGCATTTCAAGTGCTGACAACGATTTAGACTGTATCGAAAAAATTTCAATCTGATGAAGAGGATATAAATATATGTTTTATCTGGAAAAAAAACATAAGCAGAAAAGACAGACCTTCACAAAACAAATACTGTTGACTATGTCTATCTTAGACGATAGTCGATGCTCTTCGTATATTTCTAAAAGAAGGACCTAATAACGATATTACATGTTGTTGCATTGTGGTTTTTGTGCAAGTGGAGGTTCATTACACTGCAGAGAAAAAGTTTGATGACTGAACGTGCATAAACAAATATCAAAACAAATAGTGGTTAGCAGTTTATCGCACTATTAGATAAACCATTTCGCAATACAGATGTAGCTGTATTTGCAAGCTATGTGTCTCTGTATGTGATACTATTATTATTCATGTTAACGTATCTCACATGAGCACGA
>NC_051405.1:32948625-32948950 GCF_015228065.2 Penaeus monodon
CATGCTTTCTTCTGAACTGGATATAATTTGCTTTTTTCATTTTTTTTTTAAATTAGGCTTTATTATGTCGGTTAATATATTCTTCTCTTCACAGCAAATATCATATATACTCCGTCCAATCTCAGGAAAGGAAAAACTGGCAACTCAACCGGAATCTGGACCACTCCTAATCGCTGTCTCTTAAAAAAAAACTAATGTATTTTAATTGAAATAATAAATTTGGACTAAAATTTGAACAGAATATAAACCTGAAATAAACATGCACAACTTCAATCCTTAAATGTCAGCTGATTACAATAAAGGAAAAGAAAGAAAGAAGGAAATA
>NC_051405.1:32949030-32949428 GCF_015228065.2 Penaeus monodon
TGGGCGAATCGGAGCATCACACAGCCCAGCATGAGTTGCCAATTTGTTATAACAAGACCGTTATATTCATATAACCTGTGCGAACACTTACTTTAATTAATTGTTAAAACATTCTTGACTGTAGATGAATAAAAAAAAATCTATAAATACATTGTTATTACAAGTACATCATTACTAGTTTCCTTTGAATTTCAAATAATTCGATAGCACAATAAGAAACATTTTAATGAGCGTTTTAAGAAATATGTCTTCGCTCCCATCGTAATTTGCACATGAAATTCAACTTAAACATATTTGATCCCTAAGGAAACACTTGGCAGTACTTCTTCAACTTTTGATAGCCATGGCAGTGTAATATGAAGAAATTTACGAAACACATAGAGTATATGAAATCTAAA
>NC_051405.1:32949547-32949909 GCF_015228065.2 Penaeus monodon
CCGTGTGCGTCGTTGCGTATCCGTACGCATGTTTATGTGTGCATGTTGATCCTGAATTTATCCAAAGTCATAAATAACACCGACATGTCTGCGATTTATTTTCCCGCCGGAAACATAAATTCGACAGAGATGCTAAAAGTCACGGCTGTCAATACAGTTACGGAACACAATAAATTATTTGAAAATTTCCACAGGCAGGATTTTACTGGAAAGCACTTTGGTGCGTCTGCGTTCAATCTAGACACATTTGTCTGAAATGGCTCGCGGAATTTTCGACTTTTCCAGATGGCTTCAACCTGTGATGTCATATGCTATTTTTCTGTTTCTGTAGATTTGGGAGAGTCACTTAGTATTACTTTTTA
>NC_051405.1:32950153-32950411 GCF_015228065.2 Penaeus monodon
GATAGATAGCCAGATAGCTATTAGTTCCGTACTTTCCCCCTGACTGTACAGCCCAACCTCCCTATTGTCTATCTCCTTTTGGGCCAAAAAATCTGGCCTTTGGCAGTCGGCTACTTTTTGCGTCAGACCACATTTTTGACCTCTACTGATCCGCAGGCCGTGCAGGGGATGCAAAAAGAGTTACGGTTATCAAAAGAGGGAGATATATTTTTCCTTTCGAGGTTTTCTGTTTTTGTGGCAATGTCTAGAAGTTAGAAC
>NC_051405.1:32951044-32951202 GCF_015228065.2 Penaeus monodon
AAATGTTTCTGTAAAAAGATATTTCTTTTATTCCATGTTCAACCCGATCTATCAATTAGCTGATATTCTAACAATTTTCATTTAATATAAATTATATTGATATCGTCCTTTCTTTCCTTACATTATTATTCTCTTTATTTTCCTTTTTTCTTTCCCTC
>NC_051405.1:32951772-32951854 GCF_015228065.2 Penaeus monodon
CCGTATGGGATGTTTCATTTAACTGATAAGGCTTAATGAATGCGAAGAAAAAGGCATAGAAAATAAAACAATCTATATAAGC
>NC_051405.1:32952023-32953035 GCF_015228065.2 Penaeus monodon
ATGCCAATACAGGTTTCAACAAAATTTGCAATTTTTGATGTCACGCAATATTCAGACACCAACGAAGTCAACAGAACAATTAGCCAGAGTATCGTGCACTGTGTCCAAACACGCTATAATTGACCGGTTTGGGCCACGTAACTCTAATTACGAAGGGGAGGCTAGTTGGGAAAGGGAGGAGGGGCAGGCAAATGTTGATCTGTGCATTTGCAATGGATGTTGCAGAGCGTCAATATATGAAAAAAACCTGAAACGTGGATTGGAAAGAGGTGTGAGGGGATGAGTGAGTTAGCTTTGTTTTGCAATTGCAACCGATGACGTAAGTGGCAATTGATTTTAAAGACTGAAAATCTATAGGATAAGGGTCCCCTTTTTCTTTTTAAAAAGAATACCAGAAAAATATATATCAATTATTCAAAATAATCATAGTGCAATAAAAAATACATAATCATCACATGATATGACAAGAAACACATGTCATTACCACTATTTGGCACCCGCATCAGTACCAAACCGGTTATCAAGTATTTATCACACAGATTTATCTCCAGGAACTCACCCACCTCAACACAATCATTACCAGTCATCGACGGGACACATGTGATTGGTTGAACAAATCGCCAATCCTCTTTAAGCCATTTAGTAAAAGTTTACTCGTTTTCACTCAAACCCTTCTTCCTCTGAAATACCGTTGTGAATAGGTATATATAATTAATCAAAATCCGTTATAGAAATCGAGAAAAATGGCATCTCGCTCTCGCAGTTAAAGAGTTTCATCAGCAGTAACACAAGAGGGGAAAAACTGTTGATACGTTCTACCCACAGATAATATAAAGCGGTGATTCTTAACCTGAGCAGTGGCGCCATCTTGGAGCCGCTGTGAAAACCAGAATCCTGGTGACGGGAACGCTAGAGGGCATTGTGCTTGCGATGGTAATAGTCTTGTAGTTTATATATGTTTGTGTGTACAGGTCGTTCACATATACATCTCAATATATGTTTTATTTATTTG
>NC_051405.1:32953975-32954175 GCF_015228065.2 Penaeus monodon
TTTGGAGAGATCCGAAAAAATATATATATATATAATAAAATAAATTTTAATTAATTTAAATATAAATATAATAAATATATATAAAATTTTAAAAATAAAAAATAAATAATAAATAAAAAAATAAATAAGAAAAAATTTTTATAATATAATTATTATATTATATATATAATTAAAATATATAAAAAAAAATATTATATAAA
>NC_051405.1:32954899-32955184 GCF_015228065.2 Penaeus monodon
TACAGAATTATAAGATATATATGACTTTATAAGAATAAAAATGTATAAATATTATACAATCAATATACAGTGTACTGAGGTCGCGCACTCCGCCGCAGACTCTCTCCCAAATGACAAAGGGAACAACATAAAAATAAGGAAGCAGCCTTTAAGTTCTCAACAGGTAGCTTTCATGGTCACTGTGTTGATAAAATTCAGTTGTGTCGCAAAGGGACTTATCTGGAAACTTAATTTGGTTTTGCTCGAATGAGCTATTTCTGAATTCAGAGACTAAAGCAACAGGTG
>NC_051405.1:32955481-32955711 GCF_015228065.2 Penaeus monodon
AATCAAATATATCTCACTGAGAGAATAGAAATAAATATAATGAAACCGAAAAGATTTATTTCCCTTCGCATATGTACCCTCGCCATTCTTCCTCCGAGCCTGTTGCAAGATTTTAGCCCTAAAAATCCCCTTTTGAATAGGACTGTTTTTTTTTGCCGTAGCTATTCACGGCAGTACAACCACAGCCTCTTGTTTCGTAGCAGGAATAGACGTGGTTTATTTTGACCTCG
>NC_051405.1:32955743-32955979 GCF_015228065.2 Penaeus monodon
AGTGTTTGTGCAGTGTTCCTATTATCCATTTCACCTAGGCAAATGATTGTTATTTTGTTTTAGTCTTCAGTTAATGCAGCATTTTATAGCGACTTTGATTAGGATCGAAATATAAAGCCTTGCATTTCGAAATCAAGTCCATTTATCATATGAGCACAAAATTTCTTGCATTTGAATTCTTGGATAAGCAGTTTTGAATACACATCTAAGCAAATACTTGCGTATCAACACATACA
>NC_051405.1:32957332-32957777 GCF_015228065.2 Penaeus monodon
CATGTGTGCTGGTGTACGTGTGCTGGAGATAAGTGCATACGGATGCATGTACGTACGTATATATGCAGAGATAATTCACAAAACTTGTTAATCGCAAGAAATAACACATGCTCTGTCGGAAACATAAGTTGAAGAGAGATGCATAAAGTTGCGACATAATTCAGGTGTGGAACGCGGTACATTAATTATTTCCGCGCGAAATATTTCACTGAAAGCACTCATCCTCGATACCTCTGGCTAACATTATGGCAGATAACCCCGAAGGTTACGTGTTGAAATGGCGAACGTGAAATGAGCGCAGACTTCCGAGTGAACGAATGAACGAGAGGTAAATGCGGAGAAATGTAATAGAAAAATACGAAATATAATGAAAATTATAACCCCCCCAAAAAAAAAAAAGAACATGGCTAATGAAAGTGAACCAAATTTTAAAGAAATTGCTGTG
>NC_051405.1:32957823-32958142 GCF_015228065.2 Penaeus monodon
CAAGAGAACTTGTTTTCAGATACTGTTATTTATTACATCCCTTTACTCTATTGTCCTAGTACCTAACAGAGCAGTATACGAGTAGATTCATGTATTTATTTAATAAAAATTATAACTATATACAGTTGTGTTTATTCCTAAATTTCCGTGCATAATCTAGTGGAGTTATTTTCCACAGCAATATATGGCGCTGATACTATTAAATCAGGCTAGTTTGCTTCCATAAATAAAGGGCCGACTGACAAATGAAATACAACTTTGAGAGCAGTTCATCTGACTGGTTACTATACGAATGATTTCTTCTAAAGGACTATATTTT
>NC_051405.1:32958382-32958914 GCF_015228065.2 Penaeus monodon
TCGACGTCACGTATATAATCTACATCCCCCTGTGTTACGGATGACATTTCACAGTTATATCAGTTATAACAATCTCCAATTCCATTCTACCTTCCACCTCCTCCCCTCTTTCACTTCCCAGCCCACACCCCGCCCACACACGTCATCCTCTCCTCTCCTTCTTTGTATTCTGTAGAAGTCGAGGACCCTGGGCTCCATAGGTTGTCGGGAGCTTCAACTCAGTCTCGTATTCAGGGGGTCGAGAGCTGGTGTCGAATTCCGGGCAAGGGATGCGAGGGAGGACGCCTTAGATTTTTTTGTCCGTACTGAGGTAAACTGCTCTATGTGTCTTCATTTATACCGCTTGTGTAGAGTTGCCAGACAGGTAAATATTTGTTATATATATATACACACCTCTTACTTAGTGTTTTCATTTTCCTTTTTTTTTATTGAGATCATGTACTGGATAGCCATTCTTTATCTGCATTTGTTTTAGTGCAACTTACACAAAAATAAATAAATATAACGGTACTTCCGTCAGTTGATATGGAGA
>NC_051405.1:32959654-32960313 GCF_015228065.2 Penaeus monodon
TGTTTCTGAAGAACCTTTGCAGGTAATAAAGACGTACAGAAATAAACTTTTAAAATGTTCTCTTTCTAATCATATATGCAAATTAACCCACAAAGCCTTCTCTGGCAGAGGACCGAAGAAAATACATGCATAAGAGTATCGTATCCTGGCGGCCGTACATTTTTCAGATGTTATGCTACCAGTAATTTCCCATATTTCTCCTCTACGCAAACATCTCCTTTGTAACTTAATATAAAGGTGGAAATTTTGTGTTTATTTTGCTCATTATTAATTAACTATTTCTTGCTTTAGGCGATTTTGTCAAAAAAACCCAAAAAACAAGGAGGTCACAAGGAGGATTTTGGTTTATAAAGTGGGATACCGATTTTCTATTTTGGTTTATGATCATTATTTTATTTATTTGCTTTTTTTATGTTTTTAAAAAATAAATGATCTTACTTGTTTTGCCTAAATCATCACTTATCAACGCATAGTATAGAAAAGGGATATATGCAATACTGCGTGGCGTTTATGCATTAATCTAGATTGTTCGACCGGATTACATAATAAGGAAAGGCAGAGGGAAGTCATCAAAGAAGAAGCGCCATCAAAGGTGTGTTGTGATTAAGCAGATTTCTCGTCAGAATTTAGCTGCATTAACGGCGTGCAGAAAAACAAGT
>NC_051405.1:32962453-32962610 GCF_015228065.2 Penaeus monodon
CAACCTTCGTTTCGTCTGCGAGGCTGAGGTTTATTTATATAGCCAAGGAACAGAACTGCAATGTAAACAGAAGAAATAGGGTTCGACGGAAGCCAGAGTCAAGCACACAAGGGCAACGGCAGGGCAGGAGAAGGGCTGCAGGAGAATGGCTGGACGA
>NC_051405.1:32962976-32963362 GCF_015228065.2 Penaeus monodon
CCCTTCTCGATGAGTCCAAAAACCTAACTTTCTGCATCTCTTGAATAGTAAAGGGGTCATGCAAAAGACTGTCTATTTGATAATCTGCAAGAAAACGGAATCTGTAGTCATACTTCTAAAACTGCATCCAGAAAGGAAATGTTGATGGTTTATCTGTCTCAAGAACTGCCCCTCTCGCCGGCCGTGCTGCTCTTCGGGATTGCCAGGACCGTTCTGGACAAGGGAATGGCATCAGACGTGGGAACGACAGGATCGGCGTGGGACAAAGGAAAAACTTGGTATTGTCAAAACCGTTTTGACGAGGGAACGTTCTGAACACGGGAACGGCATCAGAAGTGGGAGCGACAGGAATAGCATGGGTCAAATGAGAAACTGGGATTGTCAGG
>NC_051405.1:32964495-32965112 GCF_015228065.2 Penaeus monodon
GGAAAATATGATTGACAGTAAACTAAAAGTTCATATGTTGTTAGCATTGTTTTATCAAAATGTAATGCATAGAGTAAAGGTGGGCGTTAATCAAAGTAAAGCCTGCGTGTTATGTTATATTAAAGGCATGCATCACTTAATTAAATTCAACCTCTTTGATTAACCATTGTTACAATGATCAATGTACAATATGTCAATATTTTCAAATTTAAAAATAAAAAAATGGAATTCAACTTAATCACAAGAGAAGATAAAGCTTAAATAAGCATAAATGATAAGATAAGCGACCCGTACTGAACGATCTGTAAAGCGAGGAGGAAATGCCAAGAAAATGAACGAAACTTAATGAAAGTGAAGTTTATAGAATCAATTAAAGTCTCGATGATTACTAATATCAAAGGGAACTTAATACTTGACGATGGCTATGTAAACAGTCTGCCAAGAAGCATATGTTTTAGGTACGGTCAAACGTCATATTCGAGGAGCTAATTACTTGGATGAAATATGATATTTTATATTTGCATACTAACCCTGAAGATATTCCATATGTACACTATTACACATACTTGGATTATGTTCTTACCGGTAATTCACAGAATTACATTTCACATTACACG
>NC_051405.1:32965708-32965976 GCF_015228065.2 Penaeus monodon
TGAATATATGCGGTTATTATCCTTTATTAAATTGTTTCGGCTACCTGCGTGGCGTTTCGCTATGGATTCGGTGGTCGAATCCAGGTTCGGTGGTCGAATCACGGTTCGAATCCAGGTTCAATCCTGAGTTCGGTTGTTGGGTTGAGGGCTTGTGGGGTCCTCACTCGACTCGACCATAGCCGTAAGGTGAGGTTCTCTTCCCATCCAAGTTTTGGGAATTTTGTTGTTTTTCTTTGCTAAGAATCTGTCCTTAACTGTGCAATGTATA
>NC_051405.1:32966106-32966336 GCF_015228065.2 Penaeus monodon
TACGCCTCGGTCATGCAGTGAATGTGATTAGGGTCTTATCTTCATTTACTTATATTCTTATAACCTAAAGAACTTAAAGTGAACTAAAAGTGCATGGGAAAGTGACTGAAAAAATGAACATTTAGATATTTTGGAACTTTATATTTATATCTATATCCATTAATAAACTTATCGACTGTTCTATTTGTTTACTTGTAATTCCTCAGAATTGGTAAATCCTCTATGAAACT
>NC_051405.1:32966597-32966859 GCF_015228065.2 Penaeus monodon
GTAGAAACGAGTACCTTAAAGTAGGCTTATGGAATCTGACTGACATTGCTTAAGAGAAAACTTGTGAATTGCTTATGAATGTAGACGATGGTTGAAAGATCGACCGTTTTGTTGTAGCAATTGTAGACTGGAAATACAAAAGCGAAAGATGAGGAGAACCAATTCAAAATGTTCACCTTATTATTCTTATTACTGTGGCTATATCTCAACGAAATTCTGTACAGGCACGCAGTATAAGCTATATGCACTATACATCTCACTC
>NC_051405.1:32969068-32969150 GCF_015228065.2 Penaeus monodon
AATATAACCAATATTTTTTAGGTATGATAAAGTTAAATCATTCAAGAAAATATACATCAAAATCTCAATTAGAATTGAACAT
>NC_051405.1:32969247-32969843 GCF_015228065.2 Penaeus monodon
CACATACACACACTTTTTTTTTTAAATAATTCACCAAATGACGAAAATGAAAATGCGAAAATGTATTATATACTAGTACATAAATGTATTCACAAAAAGAGTGAGAGAAATTGTAAATATAGAAATTGTATTACAAGTGATCGGTGAAATTATTCATTGCTTTTATCAACATACGACCTGCCCTTAGGTAGAAGCACAAAAGAAAATTTGTGTAAGGACATGATAGATATTACTGAATATCAGTTTCTTCAAGTAAAGCACACAAATGTTCAACATTGAGAACAAACAACAAAACTGGCAAACATAGAGATTAAATCAATATATATTTTATTTATGCAATATATAGAGAGAAATAATTGCTAAAAAAATAGATCTTGCAGCAAACAAGACGGAAAAATCTAAGCATTAACACAACACAGGCCACATTTAAGACTTACAAAACTATAAGTAGTTCCGGATACCTTTTTTATATAAATAATCAAATAGTCAGGCTGGAAACCTTGTATTTGCATAACACTAAGCTTACAAGCTAAATCATAATCCAAACACATATTGCACACCGCGCGTCTCACCTCCACCAAGTTCTGGCTCCATCT
>NC_051405.1:32972661-32972754 GCF_015228065.2 Penaeus monodon
AACGATGAATGATCAGATAAAGTATAAATCAGGCATATACGCATAAATTGTCTTGGATATAGTAATATAATAAAGACACACAGTTACATACCC
>NC_051405.1:32974432-32974613 GCF_015228065.2 Penaeus monodon
CCGCCTACATGCGAACTGCTCTGTGTAAGTGAATAAGATATCAAAAACTTAATGTATGCTCCCCTCGAGCAAGAACATAAATACATAGTGAGAGCGAAGCTTTTATCGCTGTCACACAGGCTACCCTTTTCACATTATTGCGAGCTATGATATAAATTGAGCGGCAGAAATGTTTTAGTTA
>NC_051405.1:32976834-32977079 GCF_015228065.2 Penaeus monodon
TTGTAGTCCCGAGAAGACGTCCCTGACGCATTGGCTTTACATCCGGGTCACTCCCCAGCTACCCCCCTCCCCCCCAAGTCGAGTCGGGTCCTCGGCCTCACTTCCCCCGAGACTGCATCATGTCCTGCGGTGCCTTTGCAACTCGCGCAAGTGGGCCGCAACGTCACGGGATGACAGTTAATGCAGATAAAACGCCAAATGGATTCGCACACATAAAAGGACGCTGTTGAATATTTATCTAAGTG
>NC_051405.1:32977273-32977380 GCF_015228065.2 Penaeus monodon
GGAGTCAAATAAAGGGTGTAAAAATACTAAAAGAGGAGACAAAGCAAAGGGAGAAGCAGTGGGAGATGATACAGTGTAAGAATGATGGACTGGAAGCAGATAATGAA
>NC_051405.1:32978310-32979032 GCF_015228065.2 Penaeus monodon
TGTTTGTTTGGTACTGTCGGTATGAGTTGATCATCGACAGAAATTCAAAACATTCTTACATAACATTACTTATATAATATTTGCAAGTCTGACTGACCCATCCATAAGTGAATGGAATGGAATGGAACCTTGGACATTGTGTTGAAATTTATTGGAATAAACCAGAATATTGTTATTGAGAATTTAAATAATGTGACGGCCATGTGGACGCAGATTTAGCTGTGGCGTCGTGGTCCAAGATGTGTGCCTTGGGGAACAGGCACAGGAGATCTTTTATGTTCATAGGAAGTTTCATAGAAGTAAGCTTATTATTGTGTTTTCTATTTGTAATACATTTGATGAAATGGAAATATCTGATGTTTGAAATTGGAAATATAGGCTTATACTATGAATTTATAATCATTTGGTATTATATGAATAAATGATACTTCTGTATATGAAGTGTGGAATATTCCACGCTTATACTGATTATGTGATATTGTTTAACTGGATAGCATTTTGTTATTTGAAGTCTGCAATATTACTGTATAGGTTTATAATATGGGTCCATAATTATGTGATTAGTTGATATAACATTTATGTTTGGCAAATATGGTAATATTTGAAATTATATTTCAAATCCAACTATCTATATCTGATATGCAATTAACAGATGATGATTTGTTTATACTTTAGCATTTGTAGTTTATAAATATTTTTATCTTCACTAGGTTGAATAATAA
>NC_051405.1:32980269-32980605 GCF_015228065.2 Penaeus monodon
ACAATGCCTAAGCAAAGTAAGTGTCAGCCTCAGAACGTCCTATGAATAGTGGAATGTTTTATCTCGCTCTCACTGTGCCTGAATGAACCGGAGGATTCCTACAGCAAGGGGTGAGCTCGGGGAGAAAGAAGCGAGGGAGATGCATCCTGGGAGACACAAACAACTGTAAGTGAGGAAATGAAAAGTCACGGGCAGACGTGGCGAAAAATTAACCGGAAGACTTATGGGCTTCGTTTGAATTAGCAGAATTCCAGCGAAACGTACTTTCTGTGGGAACGTAAGAGGTGGCTGCGCTTTGGGACAGCGTGGGGTTTGCATTGTGATTTTTGGTTTTGA
>NC_051405.1:32981095-32981423 GCF_015228065.2 Penaeus monodon
AAATAAACTTGACCCCGCCTCCCCTCTTCACCAAAGTGAATTTCATTTACGTCTCATTGACATCCTATTCAGTCAGCTGTTCAGTCTCGCACTGAAAGCTTTCGTTCAGAACCTTATTTCACGGAGGAGAACCACAACTCCTTTTCATTAAAGAGTAAAATATGGCGAATGACAACGAGACAATTACTGTAAAATTACTCAAACCCATGTAAAATGGCGTCATTCAATTAGTGTCCTTGCTAGAATATATGATGGCAGTTGTCATTAGAAGCAACCGTTATTCTGGATCCAAAGTGCATGGACATCATCACATAAGAATTGGATATAT
>NC_051405.1:32982010-32982469 GCF_015228065.2 Penaeus monodon
GTCGGTGGTGGCAAAAAAAGAAGACTGTACAGTACAAAGAAAAAAGTATGTTTATTTATGACTTGATGACTGACAGATACAAAATTACCATACATATACAAGATTAAATGGTACGTTATTTATAATTATGCATACCAAGTAAATGGTGACCTACTGGTGTTTTTCATGACAATTACCGCTATATGATTGCAATATTGCACTGTATGTAACGCTTAATACTGGCAAAATCTTCCACCGTTTATGTTGATAGTGTTATTGTGAGGGTAAATTAAAGCTATTATCCATTTCGGTAATTTAGGGTATAGTATGTGAAGAAAAATGACAGTACGATTTATAGAAATCCATGGCTTTTATATTCTCTCATTGATGATTTGTTTATCTGCATTTAATGACTTATTTTGCTTATGAGACAAAATGTATCCAAGTTCTCCATAAACCCAGTTGCCAAAAAAACCCAGA
>NC_051405.1:32982507-32982706 GCF_015228065.2 Penaeus monodon
AACTGGTGACTCTGACTTGCAAAAAGCATTAACGCAAAATCGAAATAAAAAGATTTCTTAGACAAATTACAAAGGATGTAAAAATGTCCCACACGTGCCTAGGAACGGGGAACGAGGACCAAGAAGCTGAAGACTCTTAAGTAATACAAAGACTACACACGCTACCCTTCTTTCTATACGACAGCAAGGCTTAATGCAA
>NC_051405.1:32982849-32983052 GCF_015228065.2 Penaeus monodon
TCAACCCTTCTGGACAGGGCAGCGGCGTGTAAGTCCTCGGCCTCTAGAGAACAACTAAGGGCGTCGCCAACTTCGAGTGTATTGCTAACCCGCCGCCTATTATTCTCGACGAGATTGAGTGGAGCCCCGAAGTTTCCCGAAACTGATAGTGAGCCACGAGCAACAATCGGTTGGGTGAACACTTGCTCTTATATTGTTTGGGT
>NC_051405.1:32985172-32985656 GCF_015228065.2 Penaeus monodon
AGTTCTGAAAAATATGACTTTTAGCTATAAAATGAAAGCCGAACTCAGTTCAATTAATTGATGAAATGCGAATAATTTTTCTCGGTTTGATGTCAGAGGCGTCGAATAAGGAGGGGAAATTTGTTCAGTGATTACTTTTTAGCGGTCTAATAACCGGCCTATTTTTGTGTTGCTCAATGCTATCCACTGGTAAAATAGGTAATTTAAGTTTTGATGCAACTTTTTCTCGCTTGTCATAAACAAGATTTTATTCAGATTTTCTACTTGTAAGACTGTGACATTTGCCACTCTAAATCTATATTAACGTTTCCGCAACTTCTGTAGTCAGGAAAAGACTGTTCACACAGGGCTTGTTCTCAGACAAGCATGAAACTGAACCCTGTTTGCGCTTCATACAAACTCCCCGACAAAAGCTCTAATATTTCAAAGACTTGACTTGCATTTCGGCGTTTCCTTACTCAGGGATATTACGTTTACTGATGAG
>NC_051405.1:32991546-32991624 GCF_015228065.2 Penaeus monodon
CCCAAAAACCCCACCACCCAAACCCAAAAACCCCCAACACACCCCCACACACACCCCACACCCATTATTATAATTTAT
>NC_051405.1:32992914-32993381 GCF_015228065.2 Penaeus monodon
CCATGTGTGCTGGTGTACGTGTGCTGGAGATAAGTGCATTCGGATGCATGTACGTACGTATATATGCAGAGATAATTCACAAAACTTGTTAATCGCAAGAAATAACACATGCTCTGTCGGAAACATAAGTTGAAGAGAGATGCATAAAGTTGGAAAATTTCAAGGTGGAACGCGGAATTAATTTTTTCCCACGCGAAATATTTCAAAAAGCATCATCCCGATCCTTGGCAAACCATTAGGGCAGAAACCCCAAAGGTTTACGTGTTGAAAGGCAAAAGTGAAATGGCGCAATTCCGAGTGAACGAATGAACGAGAGGAAATGCGGGAAATGTAATAGAAAAATACGAAATTAATAAAAAATTATAACCCCCCAAAAAAAAGAACTGGCAATAAAAGGAACCAAATTTAAAGACATTGCTGTGTACCCTTTGGGGTTTTTTTTTAAATTTTGATTTTGTTTTAAATTT
>NC_051405.1:32993403-32993695 GCF_015228065.2 Penaeus monodon
TTTTTTAGATACTTTTTTTATTTATCCCTTTACTCATTGCCTATCCCTAAAGAGCAGTTACGAGTAGATTAGTTTTTTATTGAATAAAAATTAAACTTATCAGTTGTTTTTATTCCAAAATTTTCCCGTGCATAATCTAGTGGAGTTATTTTCCACAGCAATATAGGGCTGATACTTTTAAATCAGGTATTCTTCATAAATAAAGGGCCGTGACAAATGAAAATACAACTTTGAGAGCAGTTCATCTGATTTAAAGAGTGATACTATACAAATGATTTTTTTAAAGGGACTA
>NC_051405.1:32993887-32993968 GCF_015228065.2 Penaeus monodon
TCGACGTCAGTATATAATTACATCCCCGTGTTCGGATGACTTTTACAGTTTATACAGTTAAACAATCCCCAAATTTCCATT
>NC_051405.1:32994046-32994435 GCF_015228065.2 Penaeus monodon
TTTTTGTATTTGTAGAAGTCGAGGCCCTGGGCCCATAGGTTGTGGGGAGTTTTAACTCAGTCTCGTTTCGGGGGGTCGAGGCGGTGCAAATTTCGGGCAAGGGATGCGAGAGAGGACCCCTTAGATTTTTTTGTCCGTACTGAGGTGAATGCTCTTGTGTTTTCATTTATACCGCTTGTGTAGATTTGCCACCCCGGTAAATATTTGTTGTATATATATCCCCCACCTCTTCTTAGTGTTTCTTTTTTCCTTTTTTTTTATTGAGACATTATGGAAAAGCCATTTTTTATCTGCATTTGTTTTAGTGCAACTTCACAAAAAAAAAAAAAAATTTAAAAACGGTATTTCCGTCAGGTATGGAGATAAACTCGAACCCCTGGTGTATTTTA
>NC_051405.1:32995320-32995636 GCF_015228065.2 Penaeus monodon
AACGTCCAGAAACTTAGACTGTAACACTGTTTTGAAGAACCTTTGCGGGTAAAAAAGAGTACAGAAAAAAACTTTTAAAAGTTTCTCTTTCTAATATATAGCAAATTAACCCACAAAGCCTTTCTGGCAAAGGGGGGACCAAAAGAAAAACATGCATAAGAGTTCGTATCCCGGCGGCCATATATTTTCGATGTTTGTACCATTTAATTCCAATTCCCCTCTACCCAACTTTTCCTTTGTAATTAATAAAAGTGGGAAAATTTTTGTGTTTTTTTGTTTATTTTTAATGAACTATTTTTTGCTTGGAAATTTTTGG
>NC_051405.1:32995748-32996028 GCF_015228065.2 Penaeus monodon
AAAAAAAAAATTATCTTATTTGTCTTCCAAAAATCATCATTATCAAGAATAGTATAAAAAAGGGGGAATAGAAATACTGCGTGGCTTTTTATGCATTAATCTAGATTTTTCGCCCGGATAATAATAAGGAAAGGCAGAGGGAAGTCACAAAGAAGAAGCGCCATCAAAGGGTGTTGTGATTAAGCAGATTTCTCAGTCAAAATTTTAGCGCATTAAGGGCGGAAGGAAAAAAGCTATCACAAAGTCTTTTGTTAAACACCACACACAACCACCAACACCC
>NC_051405.1:32997705-32997831 GCF_015228065.2 Penaeus monodon
CATGCCCGACAATCAAGGACCAGGTTTTTTAAAGGTTTTAACGTGTGGTGCAAGTGGGGGCATTTAACAAAAAACCCAATGTGCGCGCGGCACATGAGCCGACACTAGTTGACATCATGGACTTAT
>NC_051405.1:32998716-32999040 GCF_015228065.2 Penaeus monodon
GGTGAATAAAAGTTACTGAAAGTTTGTTGACCCAAACGAGGCAACTGGGCAAATATCAACCCTTTGTTTGTCGCGAGGTGGGTTTATTATATAGCCCAAGGAAAGAACTGCAATGTAAACAGAAAAAATAGGGTTCGACGGAAGCAAGTCAAGCACAAAGGGCAACGGAGGGAGGAGAAGGGTGCAGGAGAATGGCTGGACGAAGGGGAAAACTTTCTCTCAATTCGGGGCAGGCACGCGCTGTCCCCCTACTGTCACGTATAATGCATGTATTTATAAAAAACACACACAGACGCAAAAAACATAAAGCAACATGCACAAAAC
>NC_051405.1:32999266-32999777 GCF_015228065.2 Penaeus monodon
ACACAAAAAAAACACACACATTATATACAACACAGGCAGGGTATATTTTTGACACTCCTTTCATGAGTCCAAAAACTAACTTTTGCACCTTTAATAGTAAGGGCATGCAAAGACTGTCATTTGTAATCTGCAAAAAAGGAAACGTAGTCATATTCAAACTGCACCCGAAAGGAAATGTTTAGGTTTTCTGTCTCAAGAATGCCCTCTCGCCCGGCCCGGGGTCTTCGGGATTGCCAGGGGGCCGTTCGGACAAGGGAATGGCATCAGACGTGGGAAAGAAGGAATCGGGTGGGACAAAGGAAAAAAATTGGGATTGTCAAAACCCTTTTTACGAGGAACGTTCTGAACACGGGAAAAGGCATCAGAAGTGGGTGTACAGGAAAGCAGGGTCAGATGACAAATGGGGTTTCAGGACCCCCCCCCCCCACACACACCCCACTACAGTATACACACACGCAATATATATACACACAAAGGATAGTTTTTTTGCCTCCCGCGCCCAGTCCCCCAA
>NC_051405.1:33001567-33001792 GCF_015228065.2 Penaeus monodon
ATTGATGGTTGATACAAAAGTTTTTGTTTAGATGTGTTTAAAAAATGTTACAAAAAATTCAATGCAAGAAATTTTTTGCTCATATGTAAATGACTTGATTTCGAAATGAAAGGGCCCTTTATAACGATCTAATCAAAGTCGTTAAAAAATGCGCTTTAACTAAAAAAAACAAAAAACAATCATTTGCCTACGTGAAAGGATAATGGGAACACTGCCAAAACACTG
>NC_051405.1:33001820-33002053 GCF_015228065.2 Penaeus monodon
CGAGGCCCAAAAAAAACCCACGTCATTCCTGTACGAAACAAGAGGCTGTGGTTGTACTGCCGTGAATAGTTTTACGGCAAAAAAAAACAGCCTTTTCAAAAGGGGGTTTTTTAGGGCTAAAATCTTGCAACAGGCTCGGAGGAAGAATGGCGAGGGTACATATGCGAATGGAAATAAGTCTTTTCGGTTCTTTTTTTCGATTTCTATTCCTCTCAGTGGAAAATATTTGATTG
>NC_051405.1:33002255-33002427 GCF_015228065.2 Penaeus monodon
AAAATTTTAATAAAATAAAAATTCTTTTAAATTAGAAATGCTTTTAAAAAAAAATTAATAGAAAAAACACCTGTTTTATCCTAAACCAAAAAAGCTCCTTTGAAAAACAAAAATTCCAATAAGTCCCTTTGCGAAATGAATTTAAAACTCCCAAAAAGTATTTGGAATTAAA
>NC_051405.1:33003448-33003530 GCF_015228065.2 Penaeus monodon
TTTTTCGGTTTCTCCCCTAAGTTCGCCACAGCGGATCTTCCCTCTCCAGGTCGTTCGATCTTGTGTGCACATTCTCCCCGTC
>NC_051405.1:33004253-33004596 GCF_015228065.2 Penaeus monodon
CCGCGGCCCGCCTTTTTTTCCCTTCCTTTTTCTTCCCCGGCTTTCCATCTCGACATCCTTTTCCCCCTGCATCCTGTTTCTTTGGTGTCCCCCCCCTCAAGTCTCGCCTCTCCCGCCTTGTCACCCCCCCCCCCCTTTCCTTTGTTTTTTTCATTTGCCCCATTCCGTACTCCAAAAAAAACGCAGCTTTTTCCTTTTCAGCGACTTCCAGCCTACTTTTTTTTTTTTTTTTGCAGTGGGGCATCTCATCCCATCGATACCCGGCCTCCCACGGTCTAAAGACCTTCCTAATCTCGGGGAAACCCCTTTTTGTCGATAATAAAAATGGTTATTATATATTTTA
>NC_051405.1:33004781-33004859 GCF_015228065.2 Penaeus monodon
ATGAACACCTCGGCTTAATTATATACTGACTAAAGAAGTACAAATGATTGGAAATCATTGCGTTGGTGGTGGGGGGGG
>NC_051405.1:33005032-33005984 GCF_015228065.2 Penaeus monodon
GTGCAATAAATAAAACATATTGAGACTATATGTGAACGACCTGTAACACAAAATATAAAACTACAAGACATTACCATCGCAAGCACAATGCCCTAGCGTTCCGTCCCAGGTTTCCCGGTTTTCCAGCGGCTCCAAGATGGCGCCAGCTCAGGAAAGAATCACCGCTTTATTTTATCTGTGGTAGAACGTATAAACTTTTTTTTCCCCCCTCTTGTTTCTGCTGATGAAACTCTTTAAGCGAGAGCGAGATGCCCCTTTTTTCGATTTTTATAAGGATTTGATTAATTATAATACCTATTTACAACGGTATTTTAGAGGGGGAAGGGTTTGAGTGAAAACGAGTAATTTACTAAATGGCTTAAAGAGGATTGGGGGATTTTTTTTAACCCAAACAAGTTTCCCGTGATGACTGGAATGATTGTGTTGAGGTGGGTGAGTTCCCGGAGATAAAACTGTGTGATAAATACTGATAACGGTTTAGACTGAGCGGGTGCCCAAATAGGGTCTGACATGTGTTTCTTTTATATATGTGAGATTATGTATTTTTATTTCATATGATTATTTGAATAATTTTATATATATTTTTTTGGTTCTTTTTAAAAAAAAAAGGGGACCCCATCCTATAGATTTTCAGTTTAAAACAATTGCCCCTTACGTCATCGGTTTCAATTGCAAAACAAAGCTAACCACCCATCCCCTCACACTCTTTCATCCACGTTCAGGTTTTTTATTTATTTACGCTCTGCAAACCATTTTTCAAATGCACGATCAAATTTTCCGCCCCCCTCCCTTCCCAACAGCCCCCCTTCTAATTAGAGTTTCGGGCCCAAACCGGGCAATTTTAGCGGGTTTTGGACACAGTGCCGTACTCTGGCTAATTGTTTTTTGACTTCGTTGGGGGCTGAATATTGCGTGACATCAAAAATAAATTTTGTTTTAAACTGTATTGGAT
>NC_051405.1:33006110-33006245 GCF_015228065.2 Penaeus monodon
GTTATATAGATTTTTTTATTTCATGCCTTTTTCTTCGCATTTATTAAGCCTATCAGTTAAATGAAAACCCATACGGTATTTATTATCAAACGAATTTTTTATCAACTACTAAATACTACACTATTATATTATCAT
>NC_051405.1:33006289-33006484 GCF_015228065.2 Penaeus monodon
ATCATTATTTTTAATATTTTTGTTGGCAGTGTAGTAACAGCATTATTTAAAACTTATTATTTTGGGATTGTAATATTATTGATATCAATATCATATTATTAGATATAGCATTTCTTTTGTGTTTTTGTTTTTTTGCGTTTCATTATGTTTAAAATAGTAGTTGTATCATGACGGCATTGTTATTGTCTCGCTGCT
>NC_051405.1:33006567-33006715 GCF_015228065.2 Penaeus monodon
TAATCCCGGTGCTGTTATTCAAACGGGTGCTATTATTAATTAAAAGGAATGATTTTTTGATACTTTAATCATCACATTTTTTATTTAACTATTACCTTAAAACATATAAAAAAAAATTTCCTTTTTATACCTTTTTTCTTATAGAGGG
>NC_051405.1:33006747-33006966 GCF_015228065.2 Penaeus monodon
TGTAAGGAAGAAAGGACGATATCAAATCATTTTTATTAAATGAAAATTTTTAGAATTCAGCTAATGATAGATCGGGTTTAACATGGGAAAAAAAAATATCTTTTTTCAGAAACATTTTTTTTATTCTGTACACTTCCCTGTGTACATGGAAGTACATTTTACTATAGTACAATGGTTGAAATCTATGAGATAAACACAAAAGTCACACAACACATAAAG
>NC_051405.1:33008962-33009115 GCF_015228065.2 Penaeus monodon
ATTTAAACTTTTAATTTTGGGGTTTTTTTTTTTTATGAGTAATTTTTTTAAAACCCGGCACGGGCCCTTGGGTGGTTAATGGTAGATAAATATAATTTTAAAAAAAAAATATAATAATAGTTTCCCTGTAATTTTAATATTAAATTTGGAGGG
>NC_051405.1:33009352-33009797 GCF_015228065.2 Penaeus monodon
TATTTTTAAAATTTAAAAAAACTGGTTTCGAAATATACGCCCCTTTAAAGGCATAAGCAAATGAGAAAGAAAGAAGAAGAGACAGCACCGGGGGGTTTATGCTATTTGCCCTATTCTTTTTAAAGGATCTCATGGGATGATAGCTTATTTGGGGTGGGGAAATCGGTGGGTGTTTTGTCCCTATAAGTTTTTTTAACTGGACGGCAAATATTTTTGGGGACTGATGAATATTTTAAAAATTATGAAAATTTTTTTACTTTTTTTTATGTGTCGTGTTGCGGTGTTTTTTAATTTATAAAATATATAAAATAAAATATACAATATATATAAATTATTAAATTATATATATATATATAAAATTATATTTTAATTTTATATACAATTAAATTATTATTTTCAAATTTATTAAATAAAATAAGAAAATTTTCCCCCTAAAAGGGAAAGG
>NC_051405.1:33009853-33010030 GCF_015228065.2 Penaeus monodon
CGGCCCATAAATAACCCTATTTTAAAAATAAATATATTTTAAAATTTTAAACAGCGGGGATCCCCAGGGGCCGCGGCGCGGGTTTGTGGGTGTGTGTGTGGTTGTGTGTTGTGGGTGGTGTGTGCCTTTTGGTGGGGTTTGGGTTTTGGGGGTTTTTTGTTTTGTGTGTTTGTTTTT
>NC_051405.1:33010099-33010204 GCF_015228065.2 Penaeus monodon
TGGTTGGTGTAATAAAATTTAAAATCTTTTTATTAAAATCATCACCAAGGATTAAAAATTTTTTTAGAAATAAGAAAAGGGGACAATTTAGTATACATAAACCCC
>NC_051405.1:33010285-33010354 GCF_015228065.2 Penaeus monodon
GACCAAGGGAAAAAGTACAGGTGAGTAGCATTGGGGATAGAATTGTGGATTTGCTTGTAAAAGAGGTGG
>NC_051405.1:33011410-33011675 GCF_015228065.2 Penaeus monodon
CGTGCGTGTTATGTATGTATGGACGTAAGTTAGTATGCAGTTTATACATCTTTCTAATTATTTCCGCAGGATCAAAACCATTTAACAGATAGCGTGAGAAATACGACGAGAACTTTCCCAGAGAACATATGGAACGTCAACAGTTCCGAAGTCGTGTAAAGGGATCGATTAATTGAATTTCCTGCTCGGCTTGCATCATACTGAGAATCCCGCGTTCACTGGAAACGATAAGTTAAGGGGATCAAAAGACAGACCCAACAATTTG
>NC_051405.1:33012649-33012748 GCF_015228065.2 Penaeus monodon
ATAAGAACAGATGTTGGAGTTTAGACACTGAATATTTGAACTTATGTTCCGTGATAACTAGAAACGCAATTGTCTCCGCGTAAAAAAGAGGGTGAAAAG
>NC_051405.1:33012908-33013093 GCF_015228065.2 Penaeus monodon
CTTGGATCAGGTAAATGTAAATCAGATTGATCGGGAGCGAAACACGACCGCGCAAGGGAGGAAAGGTAAGAGAAGAGGGGAGTAAGGAAAGGAATAAAAGACGTAGAGGGGAATTGGACGAAAGTGCCAGAGGGAATACGAGAGGAAGTGGACAAGCAGAACTGAGAGTAGGCAAACTAGCGGAG
>NC_051405.1:33013713-33013827 GCF_015228065.2 Penaeus monodon
TTCGGCGTGAGCGGAAGTCCCAACGTGGGCGGAGTGTCTCGGCATGGGCGCGCAGGAAGAATCGCATGATTGAAATTCCGTTTTATCCCTCGACCCCATTGCCTGTTCTGCATG
>NC_051405.1:33014471-33015215 GCF_015228065.2 Penaeus monodon
ACTTTAGACAAATGAGCAACTTGGGTGAAACATGTAGATCGGTCTATATACAAGAATATAAATAAAAAACACTCACAACCCTAACGGAAATATACATTTGACTATCATAAAGAAAAGAGCAATATACATACACCCAAAAACAGAGAAATAATCATACAGACACTTCACACATAAAAACAAGTAAACAGATGCTCGTAATCACAGTAATAGATACACAGATACTAAGAAATGGAAAATTAAAACACATACACTCACAAACAAAATATAAATATACAGACAGCAGCAAACCAAATAAAAATGCGTATTCAGAAAACTCATATAAAGTAGAAATAAATATACAGAAACTCACAAACACAGAAATAATAATAGATACAGTCACAAACAAAAAATAAATGTACAAACATCCATAATCTAACAAGAATTTGAAGCACTAAGCAATACACCTCATTAGACCGTAATTATAGGAAAATAATAAAATAACTTTTATATAAAACAAAAATTTTCTGAAACGGGAACCGGCAATATAATTTTCTCTACCGGATAAATTATAATATTATTGAAGATTCTGAAATACAGCACAGAGTGCGCATTTACACGATTTATGTTGTGATAAGTTTATAATGCAGAGAACATAAATCTTTGGGAAATGTATAAGCCCATTATGCTCTTATGCATCTAGATATTATAGGCTGTAAGAGACGATAGATCATCTGGTGGTTTCTTTGAATGAGAGAGCATATAGAC
>NC_051405.1:33015759-33015840 GCF_015228065.2 Penaeus monodon
TTATAGCTGAACTTTTCCGTTAAAAACTCTCTCCGATCTATTAGGGGGGGGGGGGGTAAATGAATTAAACCATGAGTAAAT
>NC_051405.1:33015890-33016149 GCF_015228065.2 Penaeus monodon
ACGTACTTAATTTTGATGCGTAGCGGTCTTTTCTGAAGTCTTTTTCATTGTATTTTCAAAGTTGGTTGTGGATGAATACCAGAGCAGATTATCCCTGGATGCACCAAATGCTTGGCTAACATGTAAAACTTTTCGCTTTTAGGTGTTACTAAACAACTTCAGATCTTCACTGATAACTGCTGCTAACAAGAAGCTCGAGTTAAATAGTCATTACCTATTTTAAGAGTTCAGTCGGCTAGTTTATTGATTTTTGTTTTTG
>NC_051405.1:33016345-33016639 GCF_015228065.2 Penaeus monodon
GCTCAATGTATAAATGTAGATACAGAAATACACTAGGAAGGAACAATGTCTCTCGCGACAGCAGTTTAATGCCAAACCCGATGCGGCGATATCATATTAGAAATTCTTTTTTGTCAATATTTTTGCAAGACAACTTTACAAGGGAGAAGGAAGAAGGCTAGACGTGTGTGAGGAATTGTGTGATTATTTAGAATTATCTATCATTTCATCATCGTAGTTGCGTATTCATGTAGAGCCATTAAGATGCTAGGAATATAAAATAGGTACCCTTACTTTATGTAGAATATTAGGAGC
>NC_051405.1:33016847-33017038 GCF_015228065.2 Penaeus monodon
CAAGAGAGCTTGATTCCATGCGTGAGGGAGAAAGCTTTGCATGAGTGTGGATTTTCGGCGCTTTTGTGCGTGATATCGCTGGACAAACTCCAGAACTCGGCGGGAAGCTTTTAAAATGCATGGTCTCTTTAAATTTTTGGAGAGGTTTTTTTTGCTTTTCTTGGGGGTGTGGGTTTCTTTTCTTTTGTGGT
>NC_051405.1:33017099-33017262 GCF_015228065.2 Penaeus monodon
GTGGGGGGTTGTTGTTTGGTTGTGTGTGGTGTGGTGTTGGCGTGTAATGTGTTTTTACCTTAAATTTTCCTTTATTTTCCTTACTCTCTCACTGTACTTATTTCCATCTCTCCCTCTACCCAAAAAGTAAAAATAGTTTAGCAGAATAACTCCATTTGGATTG
>NC_051405.1:33017629-33017732 GCF_015228065.2 Penaeus monodon
ATTTTAAAATTTTAAAATATCTTTCCTCTTCCCAAAACAACTAGTCCCCAAAAAATTTTTGGTCAACCCTCAAACCCCTGAAAACATCTATTATCTGTTGTCA
>NC_051405.1:33017987-33018251 GCF_015228065.2 Penaeus monodon
TTTTTTATATACCATTATATGTATTCATGCTTTTAGCATCCGATATCAAGAGCCCTGAGTGAAATAGAAAAGACCAAGTTAAAAGCTTCGGCTTCTATTTACATTACAAACAACAAGCGGTAAGACTGAAAGAGAATGTGGGAACCTAAAGTTTTTTGGATCGTATGGTTTCAAAGGGGGACTTAAAAATGTAGAACACATACATACATACAGCAAATACGTATATTAACATGATCGTGTGTCTTTTCCTTTGTGTGTGTATAA
>NC_051405.1:33018431-33018859 GCF_015228065.2 Penaeus monodon
ACTAAGAATTTAGTAAATGCCTTCAGTTCATGCAGAACTGTGCAGTTTAGAGAGTATTAAGAAGGATGTTTGTGGTGTTTTTTATCTTTAATTTGTTTTATTCTAAATTTACAACCAGTGAAGTCGTAAAACTGTACTTCCTTGAGTGAAGCTAAAATGATGCATTGGCTTAGTTAACTTTTCTACAATAATGTATCTTAATATCCTGAATTTCCTCCCGTCAGCTTCCACTTACCTATTCAAATCTGATTAGAGGTCAACTAAAAGATAAACGGTCTATTTAAGCGGATGTTCTTGAGCTGTCCATTTTGACTGTGTCTACGCTTTTAAGTACTGCATATGTGTTTGTTTTATAAAGGCATATTCGAACAAGGAAAATACTGTGAAAGACAACACTGTGTTAAATGTTATATTATTAACGAGTGTCC
>NC_051405.1:33019240-33020560 GCF_015228065.2 Penaeus monodon
TGTTGCCCGCTATCATAACACGCAGGGCATCGATAAAAGACACCAGCCAACTAAATGCAAATTTTCGTTTACATAATGTCACAGTATGCAGAATTTCGAAATTAATATATTTTTGCAGTCTCTCATTCGTAGAGCAACAATATTTAAAAGGGATACGAAAGCACCATAAGTTGATGGAATGGAATGTAAACACACGCATGAAGAATGTTACTGCTCTAATATTTTCACCATTAGAGCATCTTCATGTCTGTTTTTTATTCTGAAATGGAGGTCGTAATTAAATATCCTGGAAGAGAGAAATTCATCGATGTTTGTATGTTCGCTTGACATGTATGTATATATAATTGATAATTCATGTATCTAGAATTAATAACGTATGTATCTAGGATTGATAACATTAATGTATGTCACTTCCGCATATCACGTCAGTCCGGAAAAAATAGAAGAGAAAAGGACACATGGACAATGTGGATGCGACAAACAGCGTTAATCCCGTTGTTCCCTTTAGTTATTTCTAAAACATTGTATATTTTCCTTTCACGTGTTCTTTATGTATATTCCATATTGTTCTGTTGTTGTCTGATGTCCGCCTACCCACGCGCGGTTATGTTCAGTGTTAAAATTTCCTCGCTTGTGTTTACATATGCCTATATACTTTTTTTTCGTCTTTTTTTCATTTCTTTTTCTTCGCTTTTGTTTTCCATATACGTTCGGACTCCCATATTCAGCATCTGATTCCTTTTTCTTTTTCTTTTTTCTGTCCTGTTAATGATTTACAGGAAAGATAGCTGAAGAAGGGTGCTTTGCAATGCAGCATCACCGCATGAAACACAAAGCTTACGGGAATCTTTGGATTCCAGACTTGCAACGCGTCCCCGGCTGCAGAATGGCGGAAGGATGGAATCAGATTTGTGCGCTGGGGAACGAAATTGGTCCATGAATGTTTTGGGCGCAGAGACCAGGCGAGCCATTGTTGCTGTCACGGTGGGTGAGGCTGGCATGTGTGTCATTCGGACCTTAAAACCACGAGAAAACCGCATTGAGAATAAGTCTTTCAGTTCTCTACTTTGGAAACAAATAAAATAGTTTTCAAATTCTTTTATATGCATAAAACCGTCTCTCTCTCTTTTTCTCTCCTTTCTTTGAAAAAAATAAAAATAAAAATCACCTTCATCGTTTCTAAAAATCAGTCTAAGAAGCTTTTATGTATTCGTTTTCTTTTATTGTAGAAATATCTAAAACCTTTCTTTAAATCTATCACTACCGATATTTGCCCTTGTTATTTGCTGGTGTAATTTGAATTCATCTCTGACATATGTA
>NC_051405.1:33020646-33021175 GCF_015228065.2 Penaeus monodon
TTTATCCTTGTGGGTGATACTGTTGTATTATCGTAATGCACTTATTGTTGTAATTATCATCGTATATTTGCCTTTATTTTGATGCAATTCAAAACCAAAATGAACACATGTTTCAACCATTTCACATTTCCAGTTCGTATATCTTTTTCATACTATATGTGATTTTCGTCGTTTTAATTTTTGGATTTTCTCTTTCATTCAGATTCGTTCTCGCTTTAAATTGTATCTTTCTTCTTTTTGATGGTAATCGTGTTTCTCTCTCATTTCTCTCTCGTCCATACCATTCTTTCTCTCCTTCCTGTGCACCGAATTAAAATACATACTGGCCAATGATTAGCTTGTCATGATGATGAAAGATGAACCTCGTGACTAGAGATGAATGTGGATATCAGGACTAGCGTTTTATGGGCGTCGACTCCGTTGGTGTCTGATCATCACGCCCACAAATAAACACACATTACTTCCATCACATTTATGATCTGTGTCGTCGTTCCAGCCCCCCCCCCCACCCGCTATTACTGCTTTCTTC
>NC_051405.1:33021221-33021502 GCF_015228065.2 Penaeus monodon
GCGCAGAAGAATACCCGCGTTTATAAGTCCAGAAGTAGGTACACACGGTAATACATAAGATAAATAACAATGATGGATAATCATCATCCATGTCAATCGTATGAATATAATGATAGATTCTGAGAATTTATATGAATTTGTCGGCGTGTATGCATATGTACAAATGTACAAATGTACGATATACACACATATACAGACCCAACTTAGGTGTTGGTGTGGTGTGTGTTTTGTTTTATTTGTATTTTGGGGTTTGTGGTGTGTGTTTTTGGGTTTTTGGTTGT
>NC_051405.1:33021602-33021680 GCF_015228065.2 Penaeus monodon
GTGGTTGTGGGGTTTTTTTTGTGGTGTGTGTTCTTGTCTGTGTATATCTTTATTATTATAGATATTTTATAATAATTT
>NC_051405.1:33022077-33022173 GCF_015228065.2 Penaeus monodon
TTTGGTGTGGGAAAATTTTGTATTTATAATATTTTTTATAATATTTTTGTATATTTTATTAAAATTTTAAATATAATTAATTTGTTATATTTTATT
>NC_051405.1:33022433-33022592 GCF_015228065.2 Penaeus monodon
TTTTTGTTTTGGGGGTGTTGTTGGTTGGTTGTGTTTTGGGGTGTTTTAAAATATATTGTAATTTTTAAAATATAAAATGTATTTTATATATATTTTTAAAAATTTTTAAATTTTTAATATTATATATTATTATTATTATTATAAAAAAATAAAAAATAA
>NC_051405.1:33022729-33022813 GCF_015228065.2 Penaeus monodon
CCCCACAAAAAAAAAAAATATTATTTTTATAATTATATATAATATATAAAATTTATTATATATAATATTTTATATATTTTTTTT
>NC_051405.1:33022960-33023203 GCF_015228065.2 Penaeus monodon
TTCTATTATATATAATATATTATTTTAAATTATTTATTTAATTTTTAATATAGAAAATAGTTATATTATTTTTAAAAATTATGATATTTTAAATAATAAATATTTTATAAAAATATATATATAAAAATATATATTTTTTATACATATATATTAAATAATATTTTATTTATATAAAAATTAGATTAATTTATATTTTAAAATTTATATTAAAATTATTTTATATATTAAAATTTATATTTTTTT
>NC_051405.1:33023257-33023804 GCF_015228065.2 Penaeus monodon
GGGTGTGTTTTTTTTTGTGTGGGGGTTTTTTTTTGGGGGTTTTGTGTGTGTGTGTGTTTTTTGGGGGTTTTGTGGGTTTTGTGGGGGTGTGGTTGTGTGTGTGGGGTTTTGTTTTTGTGTGTGGGGTTTGGTTTGTATAAGGAAACCAAAGGGTTCATTTTCAAGCTTGCCTGAAAAACAACCCCTGTGTGAACAGTTTTTTTCCTTTACTACAGAAGTTCGGAAACTTTGATATAAAATTTAGAGTGGAAAAATGTCACAGTTTTAAAATAAAAAATCTGAAAAAAATCTTTTTTTATGACAAGCGAAAAAAGTTGCATTCAAAACTTAAATTTACCTTTTTTAAACCAGTGGATCTTTGAGCAACACAAAATGGGCCCGGGTTTATTAAACCGCAAAAAAGTAATCATGAACAAATTTCCCCCTCCTTATTCGACCCCTCTGACATAAAACCCGGAAAAATTATTCGCATTTCATCAATTAATTAAACGAGTTGGGCCCTTTCTTTTTTAAAGTTTAAAAAGTCAAAATTTTTTCAAATTGGTAG
>NC_051405.1:33025644-33026263 GCF_015228065.2 Penaeus monodon
AAATAAAATTATATTATATTTCATTTTTCCCATGATTTGATAGAATACCCAAACAAGATAAGAGCAAGTGTTCACCCAACCGTTTGTTGCTCTTTGGTCACTATCATTTTGGGGAAAACTTCGGGGCCCCACTAAATCTCGTCGAAATAATAGGCGGGGGGGTTACCCAAAAACACTCGAATTTGGCCGACCCCCCCTTTAGTTTTTCTCTAGGGGCGGGGGACTTACACGCCGCTGCCCTGTCCAAAAGGGGTTTGATCGTCTTTTTCTTCTCCCCCCCTTCCTTCGCTTTTATCGTGCTTTCTTTTTTTCGTTTTTTCTTCTGCTTTCCTTTTTTTTTTCTTTTTTAAATTGTTTTTTTCTCCTTCCCCTTTTTTTTTTTTTCTTTTCTTCTTTTTTTTTTCTTCTTTTGCTTTAAAAGCCTTCCCTTTTGTATTAAAAAAGGGGAAACCTTTTGTGGGTCTTTGTATTATTTAAAGAGCCCTTCATTTTTCTTGGTCCTTTTCCCCCGTTCCTGGGCACGTGGGGAAAATTTTTTTAACGTCCTTTGCAATTTTTCTAAGAAATTTTTTTTTTTTTTCGTTTTGGGGTTTATGTTTTTTGCAAGTCAAGTCCCCAT
>NC_051405.1:33026304-33026844 GCF_015228065.2 Penaeus monodon
TGGGTTTTTGGGGGCCCAACGGGGGTTTATGGAAAAATTGGGGATAATTTTGTTTTAAAAGGGCAAAATAAGTCTTTAAAATGCGGGATAAAAAAAATCATAAAGGGGGAGAATAAAAAAAAGCCTGGTTTTCTACAAATGGGTACTGTTTTTTTTTTCTTCATATACAAATACCCAAAATTTCCCGAAAGGGATAATACCCTTTAATTTACCCTCATAATAACCCCTAAAAAACATAAACGGTGGAAGATTTTCCCGTTTTAAAGGGTTTTTAAACATATAATGAAATTTGGCAATCATATAGGGGAAAATTGCCCCAAAAAAAACACCAGAAAGGTCCCCTTTTATTTGGGTATGCATAATTATAAAAAAACGTACCTTTTAATCTTGTTATGTAGGGTAATTTTGTATCTGTCGTCCCCAAAGTCAAAAAAACAAAAATCTTTTTTCTTTGTACTGTACAATCTTCTTTTTTCCCACCACCGAAAAAAAAGAAGCCCGGGTACGTATAGATATTTTATAAAAAAACCCCAAATTTAA
>NC_051405.1:33027525-33028001 GCF_015228065.2 Penaeus monodon
GTTTACCCTTTTTCCCCCACTTAAATTTTAAAACGAACTGCCACGGAAAACTCAAGCTCCTATAAATACTGCCCCGCTTTATCATATCATGTGTGGATTTTGGGTTTTGGGTGTGATATATCCAATTTATGTGATGATGCCCAAACCCCCTTTTGGATCCAGAAAAAACCCGGTTTGCTTCTAATGAAAAACTGCCATCATATATTTTAGAAAGGACACAATTTGAAGGGACCCCATTTTACAGGGTTTTGAGAAATTTTTAAACAGTAATTGTCTCTTTGGTCTTTCCCCCAATTTTTCACTTTTTTAAAAATAAAAAGGAGTTGGGGTTTTTCTCTTCCGGAAAAAAGGGTTTCTAAACCGAAAGTTTTCCCCCGGGTGCGAGACTAAACAGCTAAAGAATAGGAGGGTAAATGAGACGTAAATAAAATTCACTTTGGTAAAAAGGGGAGGCGGGGTCGTTTATTTTAAGCAGG
>NC_051405.1:33028531-33028990 GCF_015228065.2 Penaeus monodon
CCTTCCAAAAAAAGTCCTCAAAACCAAAAATCACAAGGGGCCAAACCCCACGCTGCCCCAAAGCGCGGGCCACCTTTTTACGTTCCCACAGAAAGTACGTTTCCGGGAAATTTTTCTGCTAATTCAAACAAAAGCCCAAAGTTTTCCTTTTAAATTTTTTTCGCCACGCCCTGCCCGTGACTTTTCTTTCCTCACTTCCCTTTTGTTTGTGTCTCCCAGGATGCATTTTCCCGCTTTTTTCCCCCCGATTTCCCCCCTTGCTGTGGGAAATCCTCCGGCTCTTCAGGCACAGTGAGAGCAAAGATAAAAAAATTCCACTATTCATAGGACTTTCGAGGCTGAAAATTTTACTTTGCTTAGGCATTTTTGGCGTGCATAGTATGTAGTTTATTTTTTAAGGTGGGGTGTGTTGTTTTTGGTTTTTGAGAGGGAGGTAGAGAGAATGTGTGTGTGGTGTTT
>NC_051405.1:33029945-33030800 GCF_015228065.2 Penaeus monodon
GGGGGGGGGGTTACGTTTGGGGTTATTTGGGGTGGGGGGGTGAGTTTTTTATTATTCAACCTAGGGGAAGATAAAAATATTATAAACTACAAATGCAAGTATAAACAAATCATCATCATTAATTGCAATAGATATAGATAGTTGGATTTAAAATTATAATTTCAAATATTAAAAATTTTTTTCCCAAAAACAAAAATGTTATACCCAAAATTTTAAACTAATCACATAATTATGGACCCATATTTAAACCTTTTACCAGTAATTTACAGACTTAAAATAAAAAAATGCTACCCAAATTTTAAAAAAATATCCATAATCAGTATAAGGGGGGGAATTTAATTCCACCTTCTAACAGAAGTATCTTTTTATTCATAAAATACAAATAAATTAAAAATTTCATATTTATAAGCCTATTTTTTTCCCAAATTTCAAACATCAGATTTTTCCATTTCATCAAATGTTTTACAAATAAAAAACACAAAAAATAACTTATTTCTATAAAACTTCCTATAACATAAAAAAATCTCCTGTGCTGTTCCCAAGGCACACATCTTGGCCCAAAGACGCCACACCAAAACCCCGGGTCCACAGGGCCCCTTCAATTTTTTTTAAATTCTCAATAACAATATACGGCTTATTCCAATAAATTTAACACAATGCCCAAAGGGGCCCCACCCCCATTAAAATTTCACTTAGGATGGGCCAGTCAGACTTGCAAATTTTATGAAAGTAATTTTTAGTAAAATGTTTTAAATTTTTCTTTTCGTTTATCAACTCATACCGAAAATCCCAAAACAAACAAAAAAAATGGCAGGGAAAAAGGCAATTTCACATTTTAGTGTTCACGAAATAAAA
>NC_051405.1:33031097-33031249 GCF_015228065.2 Penaeus monodon
TAAAATTTTATAATTTTCCATATATTTACTTTTAATATAAGCATTTTATAACTATAAAATATTATGTGAAATGCATTTAAAATTTTACTTTGAAATATAAAAATTATAAAAGATGGGATAGGAAAATAGAAGATCTTTTGACTTTTTAAAAT
>NC_051405.1:33032274-33032491 GCF_015228065.2 Penaeus monodon
TTTTTTTATGAAAATTTGTGTGTTTTTAAATTTTTTGTGTATGTTTAGGGGAGCATACCCCATGTATACACTCATTTTAAATTTAAAGGTTTTAAAAAATTACTATATTTCATTATCTGCTTCCAGCCCCATCATTCTTACCCTGTATCATCTCCATGCTTCCCCTTTGCTTTGCCCCTTTTTTAGAAATTTTTCCCAACCCTTTTTTTGGGAACTC
>NC_051405.1:33032548-33032639 GCF_015228065.2 Penaeus monodon
ACCATCCCCTTTTTTTTAAACCTTTAAGCATAAAAATACCCACCCTGTTCTTTTTCCCTGGGCTTTCTGGGGGGACGCAACATCAATAATA
>NC_051405.1:33032671-33032864 GCF_015228065.2 Penaeus monodon
AAAGGAGAGAGGAGAAAACTTAGAAAAAATATTAAAACAGCGTCCCTTTTTAGGGTGTGCGAAAAATTTGGCGTTTTATCTGCATTAACGTCATCCCGGACTTTGGGGCCCACTTGCGGGGATTTGCAAAGGCCCCGGCAGGACATGATGCGGGTCTGGGGGGAATGGGGCCCCGGGGAACCCGACTCGGCTT
>NC_051405.1:33033785-33033857 GCF_015228065.2 Penaeus monodon
TAAAATAAAATTATTATTCACATATAAAAATTTTAACATACAACAGGCATATTTTATTTTAATAAAATAATA
>NC_051405.1:33037637-33038074 GCF_015228065.2 Penaeus monodon
GTATTTATATCTGTCTAAAAATAGGGGGGGAAAAACAAAGGGATCTGAAGAATTTAAAAAACATTTTTTCCGCTCAGTTTAAAACATAGCTCAAAAAAAAATGTGAAACGGTAGCCTGTGGACAGCGATAAAATTTTCCCCCTTCATTTATGTATTTATGTTCTTGCTCGAGGGGAGCTAAAATTAATTTTTTTGATATTTTTATTCACTTACACAGGGCAGTTGCATTAGGCGGATATATTCACCCCAATTCATTACTTTTCACATACCCTGCAGTGTATTATTCATAAAAACAGAAAAATAGATAGAAAAAAAGAAACAGAAAGATGGGAATGGATGATACATCTAGAGTGATAATGGTTTTTTCGATATGCCAGATATTGATAGATAATAGAAAAACGTATATAAGTAGATATGGGTTTTTAAACATAAACGCA
>NC_051405.1:33038133-33038280 GCF_015228065.2 Penaeus monodon
CGTCAATTTTGGCAAGAAGAGATGAATAATCAGATAAAGCTTTAAAATCAGGCGTATGGGCAAAAATTTATTTTAAAGATATTTATGATAAAGAAAAACCCAAAAACACACACAATATGTTGTTATTTTGTTGTGTTTTTTAAATAG
>NC_051405.1:33039219-33039334 GCF_015228065.2 Penaeus monodon
CCCGTAGGGGAAATGTAACTGTGTTTTTTCTTTATTAAAATTACTTATCCAAGACAATTTATGCGTATATGCCTGATTTATACTTTATCTGATCATTCATCGTTTATTATATAGG
>NC_051405.1:33040550-33040660 GCF_015228065.2 Penaeus monodon
AAAACCCGATGAATGTCAGAAAAAAGTAAAAATCGGGCAATACGCAAAAAATTGTCTTGGATATATTTAATATAATAAAGACCCCCAAAATTTACATACCCGTACAAAAC
>NC_051405.1:33041662-33041744 GCF_015228065.2 Penaeus monodon
AAAATATCTAAGTTAATTTATGCCATCCCCCTGATTTTATGCTTTATCTGATTTTTTCCCTCTCTTTTTGGGCCACTTTAGA
>NC_051405.1:33041797-33041907 GCF_015228065.2 Penaeus monodon
GGGCGTTTCTATGTTTAAACCTATATCTAACATATAGGGGTTTATCATCTACTATCAATATCGGGTCTAAAACCCGAAATCCCATTATCACTCTTGGGATGTATTATCCA
>NC_051405.1:33041947-33042225 GCF_015228065.2 Penaeus monodon
AAAATGAAAAAATACATCGGGAACCCATGTGAACGTAAGAATTGCGTAATATATCCGCCTACATGCGAACTGCTCTGTGTAAGTGAATAAGAAAATAAAAACTTAAGTAGCTCCCCCCAAAGCAAGAACAAAAAATACATAGGGGAAAGCGAAGCTTTTATCGCTGTCACACAGGCTCCCCTTTTTCCCACATTATGCGAGCTTAAAAAACCCTGAGGGGCCCAGAAATGTTTTTAGTTAAAATCTCTTCAGATCCTTTTTTTCTTTCCCCCCATTTT
>NC_051405.1:33047050-33047361 GCF_015228065.2 Penaeus monodon
AAAGCCGAGTGGGGCCTCGGCCTCACTTCCCCCGGGGACGGAATCAGTCCTGGGGTTTCCTTTTTGAAATTTCGCGCAAGGGGGCCCAACGCCCAGGAGGGACGTTAATGCAGATAAAAACGCCAAATGGTTTCGCACACAAAAAAAGACCTTTTTGAATTTTTTATCTAAGTGCTCCTCCTCCTTTTTTTCGTTTTCTTTTTTCCCCCTTTTTCTTATTATTTTGATTTGTTGCGCCCCTATGAAAGCAGGGAAAAAAAAACAGGGTGATTTTATATCGAAAAAAAAAGGTGATGGTAGAGGTTTAAAAG
>NC_051405.1:33047398-33047568 GCF_015228065.2 Penaeus monodon
GGGGTAAAAATAAAGGGGGGTAAAAATACAAAAAGGAGGGAAAAAGAAAAGGGAAAAAGCAGTGGGAGATGATACAGTGTAAGAAGGGAGGGACAAGAGAAAATTTGAAATATAGAAATTTTTAAAACAAAATTAAATATGAGTGAAATACTTTGCGTAGCATCCAAAAA
>NC_051405.1:33049062-33049876 GCF_015228065.2 Penaeus monodon
TCGTAAAACATTTAAATTTGTGAAAGGGGGCGTTTCCGTGCCATTTTTTTTTTTTGTTTGGTATTGTCGGAGGATTTTTGATCATCGACAGAAATTCAAAACATTCTTACAAACATTACTTACATAATATTTGCAAGTCTGACTGGGCCCCTCCATGTGGGAAATTGAAAGGGAAGGAACCTTGGGCTTGTTTGAAATTTAGGAAGAAACCAGTATATTTTTTATTGAGAATTTTAAAAAAATGTGACGGCCCCTGTGGACGGGGTTTTTTGGCTTTTGGCCCTCGTGGTTCCCCAAAATGTGTGCCTTGGGGAACAGGCCAGGAGATCTTTTTTGTTAAAAGGAAGTTTTATAGAAGTAAGCTTATTAAATTTTGTTTTTCTTTTTTTAAACATTTGATGAAAAGGAAATATCGATTTTTTGAAAATTTGGGAAAAATAGGCTTTATACTATGAAATTTTTAATCATTTGGTATTATTTTGAAAAAAATGATACTTCTGTAAAATGAAGTGTGGAAAATTCCACGCTTAACTGGGTTTTGTGGAAAATTGTTTAAAAAGGATAGCATTTTTTTTTTGAAGTCGGAATAATTTTTATGTTTTTTAAAATGGGTTTCCCTAATTTTGTGATTAGTTTAACTGTTGATATAACTTTTTGTTTTGGCAAAAATGGTAATATTTGAAATTTTTTTTAAAATCCAAAATATCTATATCCCGATATCAATTAAAGATGAAAGATTTTTTTATACTTTTGCATTTGTAGTTTATAAAAATTTTTTTTTCTTCCCCTAGGTTAATAATAAACACTCCCCCCC
>NC_051405.1:33050196-33050292 GCF_015228065.2 Penaeus monodon
AAACCTTTTCACATACATACTACACATAGTATGTATTTTATGTAATTTTAAAACATATGTTAAAAATATCAATATATGCATTTTAATTTCATATTT
>NC_051405.1:33050783-33051380 GCF_015228065.2 Penaeus monodon
CATTTAAACATTGTCATTATTTCTACTATTATCATTTAAAATGAAATTTTTATCAAATTATCCTTTTTACCCATCATTACTCAAACCCCAACACACATTTTCTCTACCTCTCTCTCAAAACACAAAACCCCACACACACACCTTTACAAATAGCCTTTCCAAAACATGCACGCCAAACAATGCCTAAACAAAAATAAATGTCCCGCCTCAGAACGTCCTATGAATAGTGGAATGTTTTTAAAAACCCCTCTCACTGTGCCCGGGAAAGAGCCGGGGGATTCCCCACAGCAAGGGAAAAGCCCCGGGGGGAAAGAAGCGAGGGAGATGCATCCTGGGAGACACAAAAAAACTGTAAATGAAAGGAAAAGAAAAATCACCCGGGGAGACGTGGCGAAAAATTAACCGGAAAAACTTATGGGGTTCGTTTTTAATTAGCAGAAGAATTCCCGCGAAGTACTTTCTGTGGGGAAAGAAAGGGGGCTGCGCTTTGGGGCAGCGGGGGTTTGCATTGTGATTTTTTGGTTTTTAGGACTTTTATGGGAAGGGTAAAAACACATATATGTTTTTTATACCTACCATATACACAACCACCATAAA
>NC_051405.1:33051741-33052254 GCF_015228065.2 Penaeus monodon
TTTAATTAAATTTTCACAAACAAACATACATTCATGCTTAAAATAAACTTGACCCCGCCTCCCTTTTCACCAAAATTTAATTCCAAATTTTCGTTTTCATTGACATCCTATTCGTCGCTGTTCAGTCTCGCCCCCTGAAAAACTTTCGTTTAGAACCCCTTTTTTTCCGGGAAGAGAACCACAAATCCTTTTCATTTAAAAAGTGAAATATGGGAAAGACAACGGGGACAATTTCTGTTTTAAAAATTTCTCAAACCCTGTAAAATGGCGTCATTCAATTAAATGTCCTTTCTAGAATTTGATGGCAGTTGCATTAGAACAACCCTTTTTCCGGATCCAAAAATGCATGGACATCATCACATTAAAATTGGGAAAATCACACCCCACACAAACATCCACACATGAAAGATATGCGCGCAGTATCATAGAGAAGCTTGAGTTACCCTGGCAGTTCGTTTGAAAATGAAGTGGTAATAAGTGTATACAATACAAACAAATAATGCAATTTTAAAA
>NC_051405.1:33052857-33052941 GCF_015228065.2 Penaeus monodon
AAACCCCCCAACAAACAACCCCACACACCCCACATATGTTTTTGTTTGGGTTAACGTTTTTTAAAAATTTTCATACACACCCCC
>NC_051405.1:33052969-33053273 GCF_015228065.2 Penaeus monodon
TTTTTCCCAAAAACAAAAACCAACAAACAAATTAAATGGGAGTTTTTATAAACTAAAATAAAAGGGGTTTTTTTAAATTTTTTTTTTTTAAATTTTCCCCATAGTTCAATTTCTTTTTGTCGGTTTTGGCAAAAAAGAAATTTTTGGGGTTAAAATAAAGGGGAAAAAAGTAGTTTTATTTTTAATTTGGGGTGAAGAAAAAAATTACCCTCATTTTTAAAAATTAAAAGGTTTTTATTTTATTAATTTGTTTTTCCAATTTTTTTGACCTTTTTTTTTATGGGCAAAAAACCGCTATAAATTG
>NC_051405.1:33053314-33053488 GCF_015228065.2 Penaeus monodon
GGTTTTTTATTTTATTTGGGGAAAAAGCCATTAACCCTTTTGGAAAAAAAAGTTTGAGAAAAATTTACAAAGGGGTAAAATCCCCCATTCCTAGGGAAGGGGGGGGGAACGAAAAAAGACTTTTTTTGTTAAAAACAAAATTTTCCCAATTTTTTTATAACCCCGGTTGGCCCC
>NC_051405.1:33053586-33053735 GCF_015228065.2 Penaeus monodon
GGGGGTAAAAAGTCCCAAAACCCCCTTGGCCAGGGGGCGGGGAACCCGGGCCAAGAAAAATAACTCCCCTTAGGGAATTCCAAAGGATACCACAGGGGGCCCCTTTAAAAATACCACAAAAACAAAAGGGGGGCCCCAAGGTTTTAATC
>NC_051405.1:33053837-33054155 GCF_015228065.2 Penaeus monodon
CACACCCCTTCTAAATTTTTTATTTCCCCCTTTTAAAAATAATTAATTATATTTAATATTTATTTGAATTATAAAAATTTTCCCAAATGTTAGGGGGCCCCCGGGGAAAAAATTTGTTTTTTGGGGAAACACTTGGCCTCTTGGGATTTTTTTGGGGGCTTCAAATCAAAAAAGTGTAATATTAAAACTTTCTATTTAAAAAAAAATTTTTAAAAATATAATATATAATATATAATACCAAAAAAAAACAAAAACAAAACACCAAAAAAAACAAACAAAAACAAAACAACAAAAAAAACCACAACCCAAAAAAAAAAA
>NC_051405.1:33054267-33054450 GCF_015228065.2 Penaeus monodon
CCACAAATTTTGGTTTTAATAAATTCTATTATAATATAAAAATAAAACCACACACTACTTTTCATTTAAAATTAAAAAACCCCCAACAATAATTTTATTTAAAAACTTTGGTTTCTTTTACAAAAAAAATTTTAAAACTTTTAAAAATTTCTAAAAATTTTTAAAATTTTTTTGGGGGGAAAA
>NC_051405.1:33054863-33054939 GCF_015228065.2 Penaeus monodon
TTAATATATATCAAAATTTATTTTTCCCCCGGGTGTGGGGGTTTATATTATAACAACTTAAACCCAACAACAAAAT
>NC_051405.1:33055012-33055411 GCF_015228065.2 Penaeus monodon
AAAGGTCTTCTTATTTTGGGGTTTTTCCCTTACTTTTTTTCATTCAATTTTTTAAAATAATAAAATATGTTTAAAATTATCCCAAAAACACAAGTTTTAAAAATTTTACTTTATATAAAAAGAAAGGAAAACCATTCAAATTAATTATAAATAAAATTTTTTTCTTTATTACCTTAAATGGGGGAAATTTTCATATTATTTTTCAAAACCCCACCCCACACCACCAAAAATTAATTTTTTTTATAATTTTTTTTATAAAAAGTTTTTTAATTTTTTATTTAATTAATTTTTTAATTAAAATTTTTAAGGAAAGAGAGGAAAAAGAGAAGGGGTTTTGGAAGGGAAAATAAACCCCCGTTTTTACCCAAAAATTTTCCCCCCACACAAAAAAATTTAAAC
>NC_051405.1:33055468-33055892 GCF_015228065.2 Penaeus monodon
AAAATTATAATTTTACCCCAACAAAAAACACACCAACCCCCAAACCCCAAAACAAACAAACCCAACTTTTTTTATTTTTTTCTATTTCAAAATTTTTATATAAACTAAAATTTTATTTTAAAATTTTAAATTAAAATTATAAAAAATATTAAATTTTTTACCCCATAAAATTAAAAATAGTTTTTTTTTTAATTTAAATCAATAATTTTTTTTTATTCAACCTCCAAAAATTAAATTTTATAATATTTTTAATTAATAAAATATTTTTTTTCTATCCGAAAAACCCTTTAAAAATAATTTTAAAATTTAATTTTATAAGTTTATAAAAATTTTTATTCAATTTTTATTTTTAAACTGGTACATTTTATCTAAACAACAACCCCAACCACCACCCCAAATTTTTTTAAATAAAAAATTTGGTTAT
>NC_051405.1:33056048-33056176 GCF_015228065.2 Penaeus monodon
GTATTTATATATATATTTTATAATATATTTAAAATATTTATAAAATACTACATACAAAATTATAAAATATATATATAATATATATATAAAATAAATATATAATATAAATAATTTCCCTTAGTACCCCC
>NC_051405.1:33056224-33056371 GCF_015228065.2 Penaeus monodon
CCCCTATATATTATATATTATATATAATTTTTCATATTTTTTAAAACATTTTTCATTTTCAAAAAAAAAAAAATATATATAATTATAATATATATATTTTAAAATTTTATATATATATATATATATTTTACAAAAAATAATAATAAA
>NC_051405.1:33057350-33057438 GCF_015228065.2 Penaeus monodon
TGGGGTATTTAAAAATATTTTATTTATTTTATGTAAAATTTTTTTAATAATTGGGTTATAATATTTTTTAATTTTAAATTTTTAAAAT
>NC_051405.1:33057491-33058015 GCF_015228065.2 Penaeus monodon
TAATTTTAAAATTTTTATTTTATAAACACCAAAGGATCAGCCAAAACCTTTTATATAATTTATTAATTATTTTATAATATACAATTTTAAATTCCCTTTTTATTTAATTAAAAACAAACAAAAAAAGAAATATCTAAAAAAGGAAAAGGAAAGGCCAAAATTCCATCAAAAAAAAGAAAAAACAATTTAAAAAGAAAACAACAAAAAAAAACCAAAAAAAACACAAACCCCACAAAAAAAAAAACAACAAAAAAAAAAACACAAACAAAAAAAAACAAAACAAAAATCAAAAATAATCAAATTTTTAAAAACATAACCCCCCACAAAAAAACACACACACACACCCCAAAAATTTCCAAAAGGGGAAAAAAAACAACAAACACAACCCACCCCCAAAAACATTAAATTCCGAATTAATTTAAATTCAACAAAAAAAAAAGGGCAAAATATTGGTTTTTTTAATTTAAAAAAATTTTGTGGGGTTTCCCACTTCGGAATTTAAAAGCCGGGATTTTTGCGATTAA
>NC_051405.1:33058035-33058314 GCF_015228065.2 Penaeus monodon
AAAAAAAAAAAAAAACGGTTTTTCTTAAAAATTTAAAAAATTTTTTTTTTCCAAAAAAGGGAAGAAAGGCATAATGCGGTTTTTGGGGGTTTGGGGGGGGAAGACACAAAATCCATAAAGGAGGAAGAAATGGTGTTTTTTGGGCCAAAATTCCCGACCCAACCCTTTCCCCCCCAAAAACGTTATTTCCTTGATTCCACCACCTTCAAACTGGCCGTTCCCGGGGGTTTTTTTATTCATTCATTTCAAAACAATCTTCGTATTTTTTTGAAAAAATTA
>NC_051405.1:33058401-33059119 GCF_015228065.2 Penaeus monodon
CGGAATGGAAAATTTTAAAAAAGAGGGAAATTTCCAAAAATTAAACGACAAAAAACAAAAATATGGAAAAGAAAAAAAACAATGAAAGGGGAAAATGGTTTGAAAAAAAAAGGGCAGGGGAAGTTTTAATTTGCATCCCCAAATTTAAAAAGGCCAAATTTTCATTTTTTCCAAAATAGTGATTCGGGAATACAACATTAAAACCCCCCAAGGGTAAAACAAACCAAACAAAACATTAAAAACATTCAACAAAAACAAACACATAAACCCCCAAAAAACACCTCCAAATTTTAGAATAAAAAACAACCCTTAAATTCCAAGGGAAAAAATTAGGATGATTTTAAAAAAGGGTTTTAAATTTTTCCAAAACAAAAAGGGTTTTTTAAACCCCTTTTAAATATTTTTTTAGAAAAACTGAAAATATTTTTAAATTTTTTTTTTTTGAAAAAAAAAAAAGGGGGAAAAAAAGAAAAGCTTTAATGGGTTGTTTTTCTTTTTATTTGTTTAAGTAAAAGGGGGGGAAAACTTATTTCAAATCTTTTCTCCTTTTTAATCCGAAAACCCCACATCCAACCCTCACCCACCTACCCCACCCCAAACTCCCTTTCCCTCCCCAAAACCCTTCCCCTACATTTTTTCCCCACCCAATCACCACCCTTTTCCCCATTCCCCCCCCCCCAAAAAAATTTTTTTACATCCCACCATTTCCACCCATTCC
>NC_051405.1:33059162-33059276 GCF_015228065.2 Penaeus monodon
CCAATTCCAAAATTTTTATCAATTTCCCCCTTAATATCATCCAAAAAAACGTTTTTCCATTAATTTTTAATTTTCCGGCCCCCCCCCAAACGGGGGCATCCTTTTTTCATTTAA
>NC_051405.1:33059319-33059651 GCF_015228065.2 Penaeus monodon
TCCCTAACCCCCGGGCCCCTTTTGTTTTCCCAAAATTTTTTTTTAAACCCCAATTTTTTTAACCCAAAGGGGAAAAAACGTTATTAAATTGTTTTGAAAATTTGAACGGGGGTTTTTTTATGATTTTTTATGAAAGGGAAAAACCCCGTTTAATAATATAACATTTAACACAATTTTTCTTCACCCAATCATTTTCCCTTGTTCAAATTCCCCCCTTTAAAAAAAAAACCCAACCCTAAAAAACCCCCCCTTACTTAAAAAGCTTTTTGACCCCCATTTTTTAAAAAAAATGGACCAGCCCTCCCAAGAACAAAACCGCTTAAGAGGAACCC
>NC_051405.1:33059685-33060827 GCF_015228065.2 Penaeus monodon
ACAACCTTTTTTAATTCAGATTTAAAAATAAAAGGGTTAAGTGGAAAGCCTTTTTTTCCGGGAGGGAAATTAACAGGGAAATTTATTAAGATACATTTTTAGAAAAGTGTTTTAAATAAGCCCAAAGGGTCATTTTTGCTTCACTCAAGGGAAATACATTTTTTCGACTTCCGGTTTTAAAATTTTTTGAAAAAAACTAAATTTAAAAGATAAAAAAAAACCCCCAAAAAATCCCTTTTTTAAAACCTCTTAAACTGCAAAAGTTCTGGGATGGAACCTGAAAAGGGGTTTTTTAAATCTTCACGTAACGATTTTTATTGCGTGAAATTAAATATTTTAAATTTAGCCCTTTGGGATTCGGTGGGCGCAAAAAGGAATCTCGTAAAAATTAAATTTAAAAAAAGGGAAAAAATATAAAATTTGTCAAAGGGCAGGTGTTATGGGGTTGTTAGCTAATATTTTCTAAACCACAAAAACTATTGTCAATAAAAATATTTTACCAAAATGGAGGAAAAGTTAGGGTTTCCGGGTTTTTTAGGAAAACTCCAAACAGCAACATATAGTGAAATGTGGGGACAGATCGAAGACTTTTTTCAACCAAAATTTCCAGCGGAAGCGTATCGGCAAGGGTTTAAAAGAGATTTTTAAAAAGATCTCAGAGGCAAGAAATTTTTTGGAAATCTTTTTTAGCAAAGTGTCCAGCAAAATTTCCCGGGATAGTAAAGTTCCCAATCGACGGCCGTGAATAAAAAAGAATCAATTCGCCCCCCCCCGGTACCGCCCCCTTCTGAATAGAGGTTAGAAACTGAATCCCCTAAATAATAAAAACAAACACAGGGCAACAAAAACCCGCCCAAAGGGGACATTCCTACATTATCCAAAAATTGTAGAATATCACGCATACGTGTTTTATATAAAAAAAGAAAATAAAAAGGGATGAAAAAAACTAAGGTACGTATTTTCATGGGGAAAATTAGGTCATAAAAGGGAGTGATATGTGAAAAGCGCTGATTGCTTTTTGAAAACCTCTAATAGCGAAGTAGATTCCCGCGGTAAGGCAATTTAAAAACGAAGGTATGGATGAAGACATTTAATTTTTTCAATTTTTTTTCAACGGAACTCAGGGACTACCCCCCATTTAT
>NC_051405.1:33061169-33061306 GCF_015228065.2 Penaeus monodon
CAAAATATACACCACCTTTTTTGCCCATTTCACCCCCCCCCAAAAAAAGCGGCCCCCTGATCCCCTTAGCATTACCTTTTGGGAATTTATACCTCATATAGTAAAAATTAAGGCCCCGGTGGCCAATTTTGGGTTGA
>NC_051405.1:33061623-33062127 GCF_015228065.2 Penaeus monodon
ATTACATAATCAATTGGGAAAAAGCCCCAAAGGGAAACATTCCCAAAATTTTTTGCATTTTTTGTCAAAAATATTTTATAAATTTTGTATTTAAACTATTTTCAAGGGATCTTATATACCTTTTAAACTATTTTTTTCTGTCGATTATATGATTAAATTTTTTTTTGGGGTTTCCCTGTGTTCATTTTGGCCCCCCCCCCTCAAAAAAAAAGAAATTTATACTCTCCCTTTTGCATATGTAAAAATTTGTGTGCGTCGACATTTTGTCAGGGAGAAAGAAAAACCGAAAAAAAACATATTTTAATAGCATAAACCCGACAATTTATAATATCCACATTTTGCCAAAATACAACGATAATCATCGTTTACTTTTAATCTCGAGACATTTTTTCTCCCGAATCCTTGTGCCGCGCAATCGACATTTGGATTTTTATAACGTCCCTTTAACGCGGTTTTCGAGGGCCATGAGGAAAGGCTGAGGGTAGGAAGTTTTATCGGGAACAA
>NC_051405.1:33062159-33062759 GCF_015228065.2 Penaeus monodon
TTGAGAAACCATTTTAATTTTTAGATTTTTCCCGGGTTTTTTAAAACATGCCCCAAAAACCCGTTTTTAAGCTGATGGAGGCAAATGTGTGAGCCCCTCCGCTTTCTTGTGGGGAAATCTGTAGGGATTTATTTGCTTTTGATAATGACCGAAGGGGTACGATTAGGATACAATGCTACCTTTCCTTGCTTTTCTATAGTGATCGGCATCTGATTTAAACTATTTTTCGGAAATAAAAAAAAATGTTTTAAGTTTTTTTTCATAAAAAATTCATTTTGAAATGCTGAGAAGACACTAATTGGGTCCCCTTTTCCCTTTTCTTGGGTTTTTTACGATTTTCTTGATTATTCGTTTGTTCGTTTTAAAAATTTAAAAATTTAAATTTCGAAAAAAGTAAGACTATCTCAAATATATAAACCCAAAATCATATTAAAAAAAGCTATAATTCAAAATTGAGGGTTTTTCGGGAAGGGACTGGATAAAAAATGATGTACACATAAAAATTTTTCCCAAAAAGAAAGACAAAATGGGCAAACATTAAAATCAAACGGGAAATCAATACCTAAACCGGGTTTTTTTCTGTCGCTCCTTTTCCCTTTT
>NC_051405.1:33062806-33063013 GCF_015228065.2 Penaeus monodon
TTTTTACCCTCCCCCCAAACCCCGCCCGTTTTCCCCCAATCTCCCTTCTTTGACGGCTTTTTTTTTACTTTGTTTCCCTTTCGTTTTCCCTTTTATTTGGGGTTTTAGCGTGTGTCGCTTTTTTTTTTTGGGGTATACACGCAGACAATCTGTTTTTTCATACTTAGAAAAACACACAATAAAAGTCCCCTCCCTTGCACTCAAAAA
>NC_051405.1:33063161-33063548 GCF_015228065.2 Penaeus monodon
TTTCATAAATAGAAAACACCCCCATAGAAAAAACCCCTCCCCCAACCCCCCCCCAAAACAGAACCCCCCCCCCCCACACAGAAACCCCAAAACACAAAACCGATCGTTTTTCCCCCAAATTCCCCCCATTTTTTTTTCCCCTTTAAAAATCTCGTACGCTTTTCGTTTCCCCCCTCGTTCAGTATTCCCTTTGGGCAAAATTTTTTTCTTAAACACTTTAAAAACTTTTAAAAAAAAAAAAAAAATTATCCCCCCCGGAAAAAAGAAGAAAAATATTGTAAACAAAAAAAGGAAGCCAAGAAAGGATAAAAAACCTTTTGGGCCCGCCCTTTTTCATCTCCCGTCTTGGGGCGGAAGCCTTTATTTAAAATCACAGCCAAACAAAAA
>NC_051405.1:33063654-33063725 GCF_015228065.2 Penaeus monodon
TTGCTAACTATTTTGGGTTTTCTTTCTACCTTTTCCCAAAAATCTATCTTTTTAAAAAAATTTAAAAAAGA
>NC_051405.1:33064432-33065003 GCF_015228065.2 Penaeus monodon
AGGTAAGTTTTGGGAAAGACTTGACTGATAAAGATTAAAAGGGAAAAATGTAATTTTAAAAGACTCAAAAGCCATAACTTGGGATACGGGAAAAGCAAAATTTTATCCTCAATTTAAACTACCATGCTTACATTAAATCTTTAGGTCCTGGCAGACAAACCCTTTTATTTCGTGGAAAGGGGCCCCTTGCGAACCCTAAATAATTAATGAATTCCAAAATACTTTATTTTTCCCCAAAAAGGAGATTGCTGAAAAAAACCCTTGGGATTATTAGGGAATGAACGGGGATTGTAAACCCTCCTAGGAGTGGCCCCCATTTTATTTTCTAGCGCGGGGTCTTAGGGTCTCCCCCCCAAGGGAATTAGATTGTTTAAAGGGAAAACAGCGGGGGTACAAGGGGAGAGAATCCATTTGTCTCTTAGCTTTGTTCATCTCCTCTAAAGGTTGGCTATATTTGCAAAAAGGTTGGCTTTGGGGTTTTGAAAAATCACTTTTTTTTTGAAAGTTATGGAAATAAAAGAAAAAAGAGTGTATGGTATTATAAGAACGTTATGATTATTGTGTCATAATA
>NC_051405.1:33065090-33065171 GCF_015228065.2 Penaeus monodon
AAAACTTTAGCTGGGGGCCAAAGAAAAACGAACGAAATGTAAATAAGAATAAGATCTTAAAGGGGGAAAAAAGAGAGGAAA
>NC_051405.1:33065304-33065459 GCF_015228065.2 Penaeus monodon
CTAATAAAATGTTGTATGTATATTTTCCAAAACTTCACTTAGTTTTCCAAGGTGACCCTGTGGAGGGCGACAGAGGGGGGCGTGCATCGCGCTCCAAGCTTTTAATTCATCACTTCCTACTACAAAATGTTGCTATGCTGACGTTTTCCCGTTTG
>NC_051405.1:33065875-33066229 GCF_015228065.2 Penaeus monodon
TTTTTATGTTTCCCCTTTCCAGTATTTTAAATTTTGGGGGTAACTTTATGAAAGACAAACTCATCCATTCCAATCCATTTTTATTTTCTTTTTTTTTACCCTCGAAATTCTTACTTTCCCGGGGTTCTTTCAATGGGTTTTCTCTTCTTTTTTTGCGAATGTATGTTCTATTGAGCTTTAAAAAGCGTTTTTATGCTGAAATAGGTTTTAATCGGTTTTTTTTGCGTTTTTAAAGATTAAAAAATTTTCGTTTTGGGTAAAGAACTGAGGCAGCTTCCCCTCTGAACGTGTGCGCCTTTATCCGTTGGCAAAAAGTGGGAAAAAGGCCCGTCGAAAGAGATAGAACCGCTCATG
>NC_051405.1:33066382-33067823 GCF_015228065.2 Penaeus monodon
TTCATTAAAATTTTTTTTTCGAAATTTTTCACCATGTTCTTGTAAATGGGATGGGGAATATTTTTTCAGCTTTATTTCCCAAGGGCATAAATCTTGATAATAAATTTCCCTTTTATCACCCACATTCTTTAAAAATTTTTCCCCCTTTTTAAATGATTTCCTTTCCCCCTTCCCTCTCAACGTGAAAGCCTTTACCCATTAAAAAAGCCCCTATTTATAACTGACCAATCAGGCACTATCAGCAAAAAAGCAGTTAAAACTTTGGGTTTGGGCAGAGCCACGAGAGAGCATAAAGGAAAATTTTGTGTTTAAGGGGAGAAATTCCCCAAAAACGAGGGGGGAGAACGGTCTCGGGGCACGTTCATGCAGGGACTGGCAATAGCGGGGAGGAAATACGGGTTTGGGTATTCTGAGGGCCCGGGTTTGAGGGGAGATAAAGGGTTTTAAGCAAAAGGTCGATAACCCCACACGCTAAACAGGGCAAATTTTGGGAAAGGGCGTAACCCCCTAGCAACTTTATGACTTTACATAACTCGAGAATACTAATCCCAATTAAGTAAAAGTGATTTATGATACTATTTCTCATGATGCATTTTAAAAATCGTTTTTTGGGGGGAAAACGCGCCACAAATTTCAAATTACATGGGACAGTCCTTTTGGAAAAAGGGGGGAAAAAGGGACGCATATATATATGAAAACACCATGCTAAAGCCATTTTTCGCTTTTCTAAAATTTCAGGCCATATTTCTATTTCGATATACTTTCTCCTAAAACATTTACTTTAATTTTATTGAAATTACCATTTCTATTTCTTGCGCAAAGAAGTAAAACCCCGTGTTTTTTAAATTTTCTCTTAACTTTTTTATGTCCCCTTTTTTGGAGAAAGGGGTAAATGTCTTATGATAGGGATTTAAAACCCGGATAGTAATTTTCCCACTACGAATTATGTAATTATGCACTACGATTATCCGTGTTTTTATGCATATTTGCGCAACTCGTTTGTTGTTTAAACCCCCATTTTTTTTTCAACGTATCAACCAGGATTTTTTTGGAACCCGGTTTCATTTTTTTTTTTAATTTTGGGTGTTTTTAAATCTCCTGTAAGTAATAAAACCCCTGCTACTGACCTATTTTTCTTCTTTTTCTTTTTTAATCACCTCTTGAACAATTATTTTTTTGCGGAAAGGGGTAAAATGATAAATAACTTTGGGTTTTCGATTAGCCCGTGGCCGGGTCTCATGAATATCAGCGTAATTCATTTTTTCTTTTAAAAACCCCAGATGTTCAGCTTTTCAAGCCATTTACGAAACATCTGATTACATTTCCCGTAGATTGCACAGCTTTTAAATTTTCGGGGAAACACGTTTTTGTTCTCAGGAAAAGCAGAATATTAGGGGGTAAAAAAAAAAAAATCGTTAGTGGGAAAAGCGAAAAAGTGAAA
>NC_051405.1:33067847-33068263 GCF_015228065.2 Penaeus monodon
CAGGAAACAAAGGACATTTTTTTTTCAGAATGATTTTATTTTCATTCACTTTTTTAATACCTAGAGATCTAACGTAAGACAAAAAACACCGAGACAAAAAGTTTATAATTTTTTTTAAAAAAATGATAAAAATGGTTTAAATAAATTCCCCTCGCTTACTTTGTTACCGCTAATTTTCCCCGAAAAAACCCCTCTAATTTTTAATTTAAGAGTGTATCAAACTTTCTTTGGGGATTCTAGTTAAAAGGGGATTTTTATTCCATTTTTTTCATGAACAATATTTTTGAAAACTCAGCTTAAATCGCATCAAACTTCAATATTCTGCCAATTTGAAAAAGTAAAATAAAAAGGGAAAAAGGGATCCCTGGGACTGGTACTTCGGGCCCACCCATTTGTTTAATCTATTACATAAAGTG
>NC_051405.1:33069002-33069235 GCF_015228065.2 Penaeus monodon
ATGAATAATACATCTGCAGGCTATGTGAACGTAATGAATTGCGTGAATATATCCGCCTACATGCGAACTGCTCTGTGTAAGTGAATAAGATATCAAAAACTTAATGTATGCTCCCCTCGAGCAAGAACATAAATACATAGTGAGAGCGAAGCTTTTATCGCTGTCACACAGGCTACCCTTTTCACATTATTGCGAGCTATGATATAAACTGAGCGGCAGAAATGTTTTAGTTA
>NC_051405.1:33073085-33073305 GCF_015228065.2 Penaeus monodon
GACGCATTGGCTTTACATCCGGGTCACTCCCCAGCTACCCCCCTCCCCCCAAGCCGAGTCGGGTCCTCGGCCTCACTTCCCCCGAGACTGCATCATGTCCTGCGGTGCCTTTGCAACTCGCGCAAGTGGGCCGCAACGTCACGGGATGACAGTTAATGCAGATAAAACGCCAAATGGATTCGCACACATAAAAGGACGCTGTTGAATATTTATCTAAGTG
>NC_051405.1:33073360-33073443 GCF_015228065.2 Penaeus monodon
GAGTGTTGCGTCCCTATGAAAGCGAGGGAAAAAAGAACAGGGTGATATTTATATCGAAAAAAAAAGGTGATGGTAGAGGATTT
>NC_051405.1:33073486-33073606 GCF_015228065.2 Penaeus monodon
GGGGTCAAAAAAAAGGGTGGGAAAAATACTAAAAGGGGGGACAAAACAAAGGGAAAAAGCAGTGGGAGATGATACAGTGTAAGAATGGGGGGACAAAAGATAATTTAAATATAGTAATTT
>NC_051405.1:33074882-33075651 GCF_015228065.2 Penaeus monodon
CACTAAATTGTGAAATTGCGCTTTCCGTGCCATCTTTTTTGTTTGTTTGGTATTGTCGGTATGAGTTGATCATCGACAGAAATTCAAAACATTCTTACATAACATTACTTACATAATATTTGCAAGTCTGACTGACCCATCCATAAGTGAATTGAATGGAATGGAACCTTGGACATTGTGTTGAAATTTATTGGAATAAGCCAGTATATTGTTATTGAGAATTTAAATAATGTGACGGCCATGTGGACGGAGTTTTGGCTGTGGCGTCGTGGTCCAAGATGTGTGCCTTGGGGAACAGGCACAGGAGATCTTTTATGTTCATAGGAAGTTTCATAGAAGTAAGCTTATTATTGTGTTTTCTATTTGTAATACATTTGATGAAATGGAAATATCTGATGTTTGAAATTGGAAATATAGGCTTATACTATGAATTTATAATCATTTGGTATTATATGAATAAATGATACTTCTGTATATGAAGTGTGGAATATTCCACGCTTATACTGATTATGTGATATTGTTTAAATGGATAGCATTTTGTTATTTGAAGTCTGTAATATTACTGTATAGGTTTATAATATGGGTCCATAATTATGTGATTAGTTTAACTGTTGATATAACATTTATGTTTGGCAAATATGGTAATATTTGAAATTATATTTCAAATCCAACTATCTATATCTGATATGCAATTAATAGATGATGATTTGTTTATACTTTAGCATTTGTAGTTTATAAATATTTTTATCTTCACTAGGTTGAATAATAA
>NC_051405.1:33076549-33076928 GCF_015228065.2 Penaeus monodon
CTTCACAAATAGCTACATACTATGCACGCCATAACAATGCCTAAGCAAAGTAAGTGTCAGCCTCAGAACGTCCTATGAATAGTGGAATGTTTTATCTCGCTCTCACTGTGCCTGAATGAGCCGGAGGATTCCTACAGCAAGGGGAGAGCTCGGGGAGAAAGAAGCGAGGGAGATGCATCCTGGGAGACACAAACAACTGTAAGTGAGGAAATGAAAAGTCACGGGCAGACGTGGCGAAAAATTAACCGGAAGACTTATGGGCTTCGTTTGAATTAGCAGAAGAATTCCAGCGAAACGTACTTTCTGTGGGAACGTAAGAGGTGGCTGCGCTTTGGGACAGCGTGGGGTTTGCATTGTGATTTTTGGTTTTGAGGACTTT
>NC_051405.1:33077359-33077749 GCF_015228065.2 Penaeus monodon
TCATGCTTAAAATAAACTTGACCCCGCCTCCCCTTTTCACCAAAGTGAATTTCATTTACGTCTCATTGACATCCTATTCAGTCAGCTGTTCAGTCTCGCACTGAAAGCTTTCGTCAGAGAACTTATTTACGATGGAACACACTCCTTTTCAAAAGAGTGAAATATGGGAATGACACGAGACAAACTGTAAAATACTCAACCATGTAAAATGCGTCATTCAATAGTGTCATTCTAGAATATATGATGGCATTATTAGAAGCAACGTATTCGGATCCAAAGTGCATGGACATCATTCACATAAGAATTGATATATCCAACACACAACATCCACACATGATATGATATGCGCGCAAGTATCTTAGAGAAGCTTGAGTACCGGGCAGTTCGTTG
>NC_051405.1:33078230-33078700 GCF_015228065.2 Penaeus monodon
GTCTTCTTTTTTGTCGGTGGTGGCAAAAAAAGAAGATTGTACAGTACAAAGAAAAAAGTATGTTTATTTTATGACTTGGTGACTGACAGATACAAAATTACCATACATATACAAGATTAAATGGTACGTTATTTATAATTATGCATACCAAGTAAATGGTGACCTACTGGTGTTTTTCATGACAATTACCGCTATATGATTGCAATATTGCATTATATGTAACGCTTAATACTGGCAAAATCTTCCACCGTTTATGTTGTTAGTGTTATTATGAGGGTAAATTAAAGCTATTATCCATTTCGGTAATTTAGGGTATAGTATATGAAGAAAAATGACAGTACGATTTGTAGAAATCCATGGCTTTTATATTCTCTCATTGATGATTTGTTTATCTGCATTTAATGACTTATTTTGCTTATGAGACAAAATGTATCCAAGTTCTCCATAAACCCAGTTGCCAAAAAAGCAAA
>NC_051405.1:33078788-33078935 GCF_015228065.2 Penaeus monodon
ATTTCTTAGACAAATTGCAAAGGACGTAAAAATGTCCCACACGTGCCTAGGAACGGGGAACGAGGACCAAGAAACTGAAGACTCTTAAGTAATACAAAGACTACACAGGCTTCCCTTCTTTATATACGACAGCAAGGCTTAATGCAA
>NC_051405.1:33079081-33079262 GCF_015228065.2 Penaeus monodon
TCAACCCTTCTGGACAGGGCAGCGGCGTGTAAGTCCTCGGCCTCTAGAGAACAACTAAGGGCGTCGCCAACTTCGAGTGTATTGCTAACCCGCCGCCTATTATTCTCGACGAGATTGAGTGGAGCCCCGAAGTTTCCCGAAACTGATAGTGAGCCACGAGCAACAATCGGTTGGGTGAACA
>NC_051405.1:33080867-33081244 GCF_015228065.2 Penaeus monodon
AGTTCTGAAAAATATGACTTTTAGCTATAAAATGAAAGCCGAACTCAGTTCAATTAATTGATGAAATGCGAATAATTTTTCTCGGTTTGATGTCAGAGGCGTCGAATAAGGAGGGGAAATTTGTTCAGTGATTACTTTTTAGCGGTCTAATAACCGGCCTATTTTTGTGTTGCTCAATGCTATCCACTGGTAAAATAGGTAATTTAAGTTTTGATGCAACTTTTTCTCGCTTGTCATAAACAAGATTTTATTCAGATTTTCTACTTTTAAGACTGTGACATTTGCCACTCTAAATCTATATCAACGTTTCCGCAACTTCTGTAGTCAGGAAAAGACTGTTCACACAGGGCTTGTTCTCAGGCAAGCTTGAAACTGAA
>NC_051405.1:33083063-33083188 GCF_015228065.2 Penaeus monodon
TCTCAGAATCTATCATTATATTCATACGATTGACATGGATGCTGATTATCCATCATTGTTATTTATCTTATGTATTACCGTGTGTACCTACTTCTGGACTTATAAACGCGGGTATTCTTCTGCGC
>NC_051405.1:33083234-33083764 GCF_015228065.2 Penaeus monodon
GAAGAAAGCAGTAATAGCGGGTGGGGGGGGGGGCTGGAACGACGACACAGATCATAAATGTGATGGAAGTAATGTGTGTTATTTGTGGGCGTGATGATCAGACACCAACGGAGTCGACGCCTATAAAACGCTAGTCCTGATATCCACATTCATCTCTAGTCACGAGGTTCATCTTTCATCATCATGACAAGCTAATCATTGGCCAGTATGTATTTTAATTCGGTGCACAGGAAGGAGAGAAAGAATGGGTATGGACGAGAGAGAAATGAGAGAGAAACAACGATTACCATCAAAAAGAAGAAAGATACAATTTAAAGCGAGAACGAATCTGAATGAAAGAGAAAATCCAAAAATTAAACGACGAAAATCACATATAGTATGAAAAAGATATACGAACTGGAAATGTGAAATGGTTGAAACATGGTGTTCATTTTGGTTTTGAATTGCATCAAAATAAAGGCAAATATACGATGATAATTACAACAATAAGTGCATTACGATAATACAACAGTATCACCCACAAGGATAAA
>NC_051405.1:33083843-33085165 GCF_015228065.2 Penaeus monodon
TACATATGTCAGAGATGAATTCAAATTACACCAGCAAATAACAAGGGCAAATATCGGTAGTGATAGATTTAAAGAAAGGTTTTAGATGTTTCTACAATAAAAGAAAACGAATACATAAAAGCTTCTTAGACTGATTTTTAGAAAACGATGAAGGTGATTTTTATTTTTATTTTTTTCAAAGAAAGGAGAGAAAAAGAGAGAGAGACGGTTTATGCATATAAAATAATTTAAAAACTATTTTATTTGCTTCCAAAGTAGAGAACTGAAAGACTTATTCTCAATGCGGTTTCTCGTGGTTTTAAGGTCCGAATGACACACATGCCAGCCTCACCCACCGTGACAGCAACAATGGCTCGCCTTGTCTCTGCGCCCAAAACATTCATGGACCAATTTCGTTCCCCAGCGCACAAATCTGATTCCATCCTTCCGCCATTCTGCAGCCGGGGACGCGTTGCAAGTCTGGAATCCAAAGATTCCCGTAAGCTTTGTGTTTCATGCGGTGATGCTGCATTGCAAAGCACCCTTCTTCAGCTATCTTTCCTGTAAATCATTAACAGGACAGAAGAAAAAGAAAAAGAAAAAGGAAATCAGATGCTGAATATGGGAGTCCGAACGTATAATGGAAAACAAAAGCGAAGAAAAAGAAATGAAAAAAGACGAAAAAAAAGTATATAGGCATATGTAAACACAAGCGAGGAAATTTTAACACTGAACATAACCGCGCGTGGGTAGGCGGACATCAGACAACAACAGAACAATATGGAATATACATAAAGAACACGTGAAAGGAAAATATACAATGTTTTAGAAATAACTAAAGGGTACAACGGGATTAACGCTGTTTGTCGCATCCACATTGTGCATGTGTCCTTTTCTCTTCTATTTTTTCCGGACTGACGTGATATGCGGAAGTGACATACATTAATGTTATCAATCCTAGATACATACGTTATTAATTCTAGATACATAAATTATCAATTATAGATACATACATGTCAAGCGAACATACACACATCGATGAATTTCTCTCTTCCAGGATATTTAATTACGACCTCCATTTCAGAATAAAAAACAGACATGAAGATGCTCTAATGGTGAAAATGTTAGAGCAGTAACATTCTTCATGCGTGTGTTTACATTCCATTCCATCAACTTATGGCGCTTTCATATCCCTTTTAAATATTGTTGCTCTACGAATGAGAGACTGCAAAAATATATTAATTTCGAAATTCTGCATACGGTGACATTATGTAAACGAAAATTTGCATTTAGTTGGCTGGTGTCTTTTATCGATGCCCTGCGTGTTATGATAGCGGGCAACA
>NC_051405.1:33085436-33086793 GCF_015228065.2 Penaeus monodon
GAGACTCCTAACGACCTAGTTTTCCCAATAATAACAATAACAGAAAAAAACGTTATTATTGTCTGAATGACAGCTATGATGATGAGGACACTCGTTAATAATATAACATTTAACACAGTGTTGTCTTTCACAGTATTTTCCTTGTTCGAATATGCCTTTATAAAACAAACACATATGCAGTACTTAAAAGCGTAGACACAGTCAAAATGGACAGCTCAAGAACATCCGCTTAAATAGACCGTTTATCTTTTAGTTGACCTCTAATCAGATTTGAATAGGTAAGTGGAAGCTGACGGGAGGAAATTCAGGATATTAAGATACATTATTGTAGAAAAGTGTTAACTAAGCCAATGCATCATTTTAGCTTCACTCAAGGAAGTACAGTTTTACGACTTCACTGGTTGTAAATTTTTAGAATAAAACTAAATTTAAAGGATAAAAAACACCACAAAACAGCCTTCTTAATACCTCTCTAAAATGCACAGTTCTGCATGGAACCTGAAGGATTTACTAAATCTTCACGTAACGATTCTTATGTGCGTGAAATTAAGTATTCAGTGAGCACCTTTGTATTCGTGACGCAAAAAGGAATCTCGTAAACTATGAATTCAAAAAGAGGGAAAAATATAATAGTCTAAAAGACAGGTGTTATGGCTTGTTAGCTAATATTTTCTAAACCACAAACACATATTGTCAATATGAAATATTGACAATATGTGAGGAAATGATTAGGGTTACACGGTTTTGTAGGATAAACTCAAGCAGCAACATATAGTGAAATGTGGGTGACAGATCCGAAGACTTTTGCAACCAACATTTCCAGCGGAAGCGTATACGGCAAGGGTAAGAGAGATCTTAAGAGATCTCAGAGGCAATGAACTTGGTTGGAAATCTTTTCAGCAAAGTGTCCAGCAAAATTTCCAGGGATAGTAATGTTCTAAGTCGACGGCCGTGAATAAAATGAATCAATTCGCTCTGGTACCGCCACCTTCTGAATAGAGGTTAGAAAACTGAATCCCCTAAATAATAAAAACAAACACTGACAACAACACAGACAATGGTGACATTCCTACATTATCACATATTTGTAGAATATACACGCATACTGTAGTTTTATATAAAAAAAGAAAACTAAAAGGTAGTGAAAAGAACTAAGACTACTGTATTTTCATGGGTAAACTTAGGTCATAATAGGGAGTGATATGTGAAAAGCGCTGATTGCTTTATGAAAGCCTCTAATCAGCGAAGTAAGATTCCTAGCGGTAATGGCAATGAAAAACGACGGCTATGGATGATAGATCATAATTTGCAATTTTTTTTACAACGGAACTACAGGCACTACCACCATCTTATGAAT
>NC_051405.1:33087150-33087241 GCF_015228065.2 Penaeus monodon
CACACACACCTTTTAGCCTATTGCACGAACAAGCGACCCGTGATCCCCTTAGCATTAACAGTCTGGGAATTTATACCTCATATAGTAAAAC
>NC_051405.1:33087586-33088627 GCF_015228065.2 Penaeus monodon
CAATTGGAAATAAGCCAAGGAATCTATTCCTAATGCGTGTGCATTTGTGTCTACATATATTTCTATAATTTCGTATTTAGCTATTATCAAGGCATCTTATATACCTTGTAATCTATTTATCTGTCGATTATATAATAATTTATTTGAGTGTTAATTCATGTGTTCATTTGGCAGTCAAAAACAGAAATTTATACTCTCCCTCTTTGCATATGTACAAGTTTGTGTGCGTCGACATGTGTCAGGCAGAAAGAAAAACCGATAAACATATATACTAGCATAAGCAGACAATTTATACTATCCACATTATTGCACAAAATAACTACGATATATCACTCGTCTTACTGTACAGTCTCGAGACATCTCTCCCGAATCCTTGCTGGCGCGCAATCGACATTTGGATTTGTATAACGTCTTGAACGCGGTCTCGAGAGGCCATGAGGGCAAGGCTGAGGCTAGGAAGTTCATCGTAACAAGGGGGGGGGGGGTGTAGCAGGTGTGGTGCGAGAATCCATTAATTTTCAGATTGTCGGATTTTGAATCATGCAAAAAACGTTTCAAGCTGATGGAGGCAAATGTGTGAGCCCCTCCGCTTGCTTGTGCGAAATCTGTAGGGATTTATTTGACTTTTGATAATGACAGAAGGTGCTACGATGTAGGATACAATGCTACCTTGCCTTGCTTACTATAGTGATCGGCATCTGATTTTATCTATGAGCGACTAAAACAATGTTCAAGTTGTTCATAAAAGTTCATTTTGAAATGCTGAGAGACACTAATGATCATTTTCTTATCTTGGTTTATACGATTTTCTTGATTATTCGTTTGTTCGTTGTAAAGTTAAAATTAATTACAGAAAACGTAAGACTGATCTCAAATATATAAAATAAAATCATATTAACGAAAGCTATAATTCAATTAATTGATGCTTTGCGTAGTTACTGCATAAAAGTGATGTACACATACAATTTTCTCAAAAAGAAAGACAACATGACATCATGAAACTCGAACGCAGTCAATACGCTACCGTTTATTTCTGTCGCT
>NC_051405.1:33088693-33088782 GCF_015228065.2 Penaeus monodon
GCAGTTTCCTCGATCTTTCCTTCTTTGGCGGCTTTTTTTCTACTTCGTTTCCTTGCGTTTTCCTTCATTTGTTTCGCTTTTCTTTTTGG
>NC_051405.1:33089024-33089366 GCF_015228065.2 Penaeus monodon
ACCTCTCCCCACCACCCCCCCCAATACAGAACCCCCTCCCCCCACACAGAACCACACACACAGACCGATCTGTTTCCCCCAATTCCACGCATTTTTTTCCCTTCAAATATGTCGTACGCTCTCGTTCCACTCGTTCAGTATTCTTAGACAAGTTATTTTTTTCTTAATCACTCAGACTTCAAAAAAAAAAAAGTTTATCTCCCGCGAAAAGAGAAGAAAAATATTGTAAACAAAAGATAGGAAGCCAATGAACTGGATAAACACTTGGCCCCGCCTCTTTTTCATCTCAGTCTTGGAGCAGAAGCCTTGATGAATATCACAGCCAAACAAAATCATTTCACT
>NC_051405.1:33090329-33090902 GCF_015228065.2 Penaeus monodon
GGAAATATGTAATTTAAATGACTCAAATGCCATAACTTGGTATACGAAATGCAATTTCATCCTCAATTTCAGCTACCATGCTCTACATAATAAGATCTTGAGGTCTGCTGGCAGTACACCATTTATATTCGTGGACTGCCTCTTGCGACATAAATAATTCATAATGAATCTCAAGTACTTTATTTCCATCCCAAATAGGAGATCTGGCTGAAACATCCTTGCATTATTAGGGAATGAACGGAGATTGTAGCGTCCTAGGAGTGCCTATTAGTATTTGCATAGCGCGGCTCTTAGGCTCTCCACCCAAGGAATTAGATTGCTAAGGAACACAGCGGGATACAAGAGAGAGAATCCATTTGTCTCTTAGCTTCGTTCATCTCCTCTAAATGGTAGGCTATATTTGCATAAGGTTGGCTTTGCGTTTTAGAAAGTCACTTTTTTCTTATATGTTATGGAAATAAAAGAAGAAAGAGTGTATGTGTATTATAAGAACGTTATGATGTATTGTGTCATAATATTTTATATTTTTTTTAATTTTTAATTCATTGTTTCTAGAACATCATGCAGCAACAG
>NC_051405.1:33090933-33091012 GCF_015228065.2 Penaeus monodon
AAGACTTTAGCTGAGCCAAAGCAAAGCGAACAGAACATGTAAATAAAAAGTAAGATCTTAAGGAGAAAGAGAGAGAGAA
>NC_051405.1:33091123-33091211 GCF_015228065.2 Penaeus monodon
TTTCCAAAGCTTCACTTAGTTTTCCAAGGTGACGTGTGGAGGGCGACAGAGGGCGGCGTGCATCGCGCTCCAAGCTGTAATCTCATCA
>NC_051405.1:33091623-33092005 GCF_015228065.2 Penaeus monodon
ATATATTAATACATATATTTATATATGCATGTATATATGTTTATTATGTTCTCACTTTCCAGTATTGTAGTTGTTGGTGTAACTTCATGAAAGACAAGCTCATCCATTCCAATCCATTTTTATTTTCTGATTTTTATTTACCGTCGAAATCTCTTACTTTCGGGCTTCTGCAATGTTATCTCTTCATGATTTGCTGAATGTATGTTCTATTGAGCTATAACGCGTTTGATGCTGAAATAGTTCAATCGGTTTTGTGCGTTTCAAAGATTAAACATTTACTGTTGGATACGAACTGAGGCAGCTTCCACTCTGAACGTGTGCGCCTTTATCAGATTGGTCATAAAAGTGAAATAGCTGTCGACAGAGATAGAACACGCTCATG
>NC_051405.1:33092105-33093185 GCF_015228065.2 Penaeus monodon
TTCATAAAATTTCTTTTCAGAATTTATCACCATGTTCTTGTAAATGGCATGGGTAATATTTATTCAGCTTCATTCCCGAAGGACATAAATGCTTGATAATACATTGCGTTTTATCACGACATTCTAAAATTCCTTCCCACTTTTTAAATGATTCCATTCCCATTACATTCTCAACGTGATGCTTTTATCTATTAAGAAAGCCACTATTTATAACGTGACCAATCAGACACTATCAGCAAACGACAGTTACACTTTGTTGGACAGAGCCTACGAGAGAGCATAAAGGAAGATTATGTGTTGAAGGGAGAAATTCTAGAACGAGGGGACGAGAACGGTCTCGGAGCACGTTCATGCAGGGACTGGCAATAGCGGCAGGAACTACAGTGGTGGATATTCTGAGACCGGTTAGAGGTAGATAAGGTTTCACGCAAATGGTCGATAACCCCACACGCTATCAGGACAAATTTAGAAGGACGTAACCACTAGCAATATATGACCGTGACATAACTCTGAGAATACTAATCCCACATTAAGTACAAGTGATTTATGATACTATTTCTCATGATGTCATTTTAAAAATCGTTTTGGGGGGAAAACGCGCCACATTACAAATTACATGCACAGTCTTGGAAAATGGGAAAAACTACGCACGCATATATATATGAAGCAGCCATGCTAAAGCCATTTTACGCTACTAACTTTCAGGCCATATTTCTATGCGATATACTTCTCTAAAACATTTACTTACGATTTATTGACTTACCATTGCTATTTCTTGCGCAAAGAAGTAAACCACGTGTTTTTAATATTTTCTCTTAATCATTTATTATGTCTTTTTCAGGAGAAGGAGTAAGTGTCTTCTGATATGCATAAGACACGGATAGTATTATCTACTACGATTATGTATGTATTATGCACTACGATTATCCGTGTCTTATGCATATTAGCGCAACTCGTTTGTTGTTTAAACCGCATTTATTCAACGTATCAACCAGGATTTATGGAACCCTGGTTACATTTTCCTTAGATTTGCTGTTTGAACTCTCCTGTAAGTAACTAAACCACTGCTACTGACATATT
>NC_051405.1:33093202-33093841 GCF_015228065.2 Penaeus monodon
AATCACCTCTTGAACAATTATTTTCGCGGAAAGAGTAAGTAGATAAATAACTTTGGGTACGATTAGCTGTGGCCGGAGTCTCATGAATATCAGCGTAATTCCTTTGTCTTTTAAACCGCAGATGTTCAGCTTTTCAAGCACTATTTACGAAACATCTGATGACATTTCCCTGTAGATTGCACAGCTTTAATTCTCGGGTAAACACGTTAGTTCTCGAGGAAAAGCAGAATATTAGGGGTTCGTAAACTCGTTAGTGGGAAATGCGAAATGTGAAATTTATGTATAGTTTTTTTTTTTTGCAGAATCAAAGGACATTTGTTTTCAGAATGATTTTATTGCATTTACTTCTTAATATCCTAGAGATCTAACGTAAGACAAAATCACAGAGACAAAAAGTTGATATCTTTTTAAAATATGATAAAAATGTTGAAATACTTCATCGCTTACTTTTGTTACAGCTAATTTTACGCGAAAACCCGGTCTAATTTCAGATGAAGAGTGATATCAATCTTGCTGGGTATTCTAGTTAAAGGTGATTACATTCCATTTGTTTCATGAAACAATATTTTCTGAATCTCAGCTTAAATCGCATCAAACTTCAATATTCTGCCATCGAAAAAGTAACTAAAGGAAAGCGTA
>NC_051405.1:33097270-33097364 GCF_015228065.2 Penaeus monodon
TTTGTTAAGTAGGTTCCCGAGCACCAGCTAACTTTGATAAATCGTTTTCCTCTATTTCTCGACCAACACTGAATGACACACGATTTTTGGCTGT
>NC_051405.1:33097394-33097563 GCF_015228065.2 Penaeus monodon
TCGTCGTGTCATTTTAGAACTCTTCTTTGCGTCCTTTCCTCTTTAAAAAAAAGTAACCAGTCTGCGGCCAGCGCCGAAAGGCTTGGGAATGACTGAATTAATTCCTTTCTGATTAGTGTACTTTCATGAATTAATCTAGTGTATTTTTATCTCGCTCTCGTTTTTGCTC
>NC_051405.1:33097599-33098249 GCF_015228065.2 Penaeus monodon
ATTCATCTTACCTAGCTTTTACGTCATCTTCTTTTTTTTTTGGGGGGGGGGGAGGGGGCGATCGTTTACGAACAATCTCTTAGGAGATATATCCCTTGACATTTATAGTAAGATTAAGCCCATATACATATTTCCTTGTATCTTATCCAGCGAGTCCCCATTTTCCTGATGGGACGTTGGCAGCCTTCCCTAAAGAAATGGAAAGTATATACTCATCTCCTCCTTTTTATATCGTTCGTGTGAGTGATGGTAATGGCTCACGAGAAGTTGTACCGGCGGTCTCACTCTAAACATTTCCTCGAGTGATAACTTGGGTCTCATTCATAACCATAATGTCTGAGAATGAATGATGAATAGGTGGTGGTGGTAAGGGGGGAGGGGTGAGACGAGGCCATGAACAAGGCAGGTCATGAAGATATTCGAAAAGAATGTGACGGAGTTCTCATTTCATGGTTCGAGTTTCTGGAGTTTTGTGTTGTATGTTTATGAGCCGTGGTGGAGGCTGACGGGAAAGTGTTGCCTTGGGAGATGGCCTTCGTTTGTTGGGAAATGTTGTGGAATTACTGAATGTCGATGAAGTATTCTGTAGTGGGATAAGTGATTTAATGGATATACGCCTCCTCTCTTACTCTGTCTGTCTGTCTGTCTGA
>NC_051405.1:33098421-33099270 GCF_015228065.2 Penaeus monodon
GTTTCGGATTACTGAATTACCAATCACAGTCATTGTTTTTTTTTATACGAAATTGTTATTAAAGACGAGGTGGATCAAAGGCATGAAAGGACAAATGGGTTCTGTCAATTTTCTTGTTTTCGTCATTATTTCATGCTTCTCATAACACGTGACTGTCTCATTTCATAACGTGCAGTGACTTTTATATCTCTCAAACTATCCAATATTTGTTCCTCGTCTTGTTAACTATTAATTTTTCGATCAGATTTCATGATTAGATTTTACGACTAGATTTTATTACTTATATTTTAAGAGCTAGCTTTTAGGAACTAGATTTTAGCAGATAGATTTTAAGATTAGATTTTGGTACTAGGTTTAGCAGCAAGATTATAAGACTAGTCTACATATTCATAGTCTAGATTTTAGCAGCTATTTTTTAGCACTATATTCTAGCAGCTAGATTTTAAGGACTAGAGTTTAACAACTAGAATTTAAGACAATATTTTAGGACTAAATCTTTGGACTATATTGTAGCAACTGGATTTTAGGACTAGATTTTAACAGTGAGATTTTAAGACTGTATTTAAACAGTTTGATATTAGGTAGAGATTTTAGGACAGTTTTAGCAGCTAGGTTTTAGTATTAGATTTTAGCAACTAGGTTTTATAACATTTTGATCAAGGGTATCAGCCTTTATACCTTTAGTGTCTCGTTCCAGCGGTTTAATCCCAGCTCGTGGTACTTGGATTTGTAATGCTGATGGCTCCACTTAGGGATACATACGATAGATCTTGCTTCCATATTCTGCGCAACAGAAAAGTTTAAGCTATATAGATCTGATCTGACAAATGGGTATTTGCGTATTTATGA
>NC_051405.1:33099412-33099591 GCF_015228065.2 Penaeus monodon
GCATGAACGGCTCCCTTTAATGACCTTTTCAAAACAACCTTTTCTCCTCCCGACCTTCCGAAACTCCTGATATTTCCTGGCTGTATTTGAAGAGATCAATAACAACCTTTTGTTACTTTACGAAATGAAAACCAAGAATCAAGAGAATGAGAGTTACTTGGGACGAGTTAATGGTAAAA
>NC_051405.1:33099666-33099859 GCF_015228065.2 Penaeus monodon
TTAGCATTCGTTATACCTCAGTAAGGCAGGATTTGGAATTGCATGCATGATTTAGGTTGGAGAGATTTAGTGTTAACAAGACACGAATGGTGAAAATGGTGTAAAAAATTTAATAGCAATTATATATAGAGAGAAAAATAAATTATCGTGAGTAACGCTGAGCGCAGATATACTATTTTTTTTTCGAAACTGC
>NC_051405.1:33100642-33100711 GCF_015228065.2 Penaeus monodon
TGCTTTTAAAACTTGGTCTTTTCTATTTCACTCAGGGCTCTTGATATCGGATGCTCAAAGCATGAATAC
>NC_051405.1:33100913-33100987 GCF_015228065.2 Penaeus monodon
CAATATTGATGTTATAGTGTGTATGTGCGTATGTTGCGAGCCGACACACAAACACACCATACGTACACGAAAAA
>NC_051405.1:33101030-33101110 GCF_015228065.2 Penaeus monodon
ACAGGACAGATAAGGATAAATGTTCAGTTGAGGGTTTGATGTTAAGACCTAAAAATGTCTTTTGGGTACTAATGTTGTTT
>NC_051405.1:33101592-33101732 GCF_015228065.2 Penaeus monodon
CAATTCCAAAATGGAGTTAGTTCTGCTAAAAACTATTTTACTTTTGGGTAGAGGTAGAGGGGAAGAAGATGGAACATAAGCTACCCATGTGAGAGAGTTAAAGGAAAATAAAGGAGATGAAGAGTTAAGACACCATATCA
>NC_051405.1:33101887-33102632 GCF_015228065.2 Penaeus monodon
AACCTTCTGCCAAGATTTGAGATTGCCATGCATGGTTAGCTTCCCGGCCGAGTCTGAGTCCAGCCAGCGGATATTCACGCACAAACAAGCGCCGAAAATCACACTTTCTCCATGGCAAAGCTTTCTCCCTCACGCAGGAATCAAGCTCTCTTGCTGACTCATGCGTTTGGGTGATAGATGGGGAATGATTGCCCTGTCTGTGCGGGATGCCAAAGTGCTATCGCGAAACGCAGTGCTTAGGAAACAGTTCGGCCGAATATGTAGCGGATTATTTGGGCAGAATTCTCATATCGAAGGGTTTTTATGTACCATGTACTCCTCCTTATAACACTAGAGAAGGTATTAGGGGGACTATAAGGTGGGAAGGGTCTTTTCCGTATTAGGTTTCTGCTCCCAATATTCTACATAAAGTAAGGGTACATATTTTATATTTCCTAGGCATTCTTAATGGCTCTTACATGAATACGGCAACCTACGATGATGAAAATGATAGTTTCATCTAAATAATCACCACAATTCCTCACACATGTCGAGCCTTCTTCCTCTTCTGTAAAGGTGTCTTGCCAAAAATTATTGACAAAAAAAGGAATTCTAATATGATATCGCCGCATCAACTTTGGCATTAAACTACTGTCGCGAGAGACATTGTTCCTTCCTAGTGTATTTCTGTATCTACATTTATACATTGAGCTGTGTGCGTGTGCTAATGTCTGTTTTATGTGTGTGTTTATAAATATGCAAACAT
>NC_051405.1:33102831-33103196 GCF_015228065.2 Penaeus monodon
AAAATCAATATTACCAGCCGACTGAAAACTCAGAAATAGGTAATGGACTATTTTTTTTAACCCGAGCTTCTTGTTAGCAGCAGTATTCAGTGAAGATCTGAAGTTAGTTTAGTAACTACTAAAAGCGGGAAAAGTTTTTACAGTAGCAAGCATTCGGTGCATCCAGGGATAATCTACTCTGGTATTCATCCACAACCAACTTTGAAAAAATACGCATCAAAATTATGTACGTTAAATCCCAAATTTTTTTTCAAAGCTAATGGTCTTAATGACTATATAATATATCTAATATTTACTCCATGGGGTTTAATCATGTAACCCCCCCCCCCCCCCCTAGAGATCGGGAGGAAGGAGAGCTTTTAACG
>NC_051405.1:33104054-33104384 GCF_015228065.2 Penaeus monodon
ACACCACACTTTTTTTTAAAAAATAACCACGGGGACATATCAGGTCTATATGCTCTACTCATCAAAGGAAACCACCAGATGATCTATAGTCTCTTACAGCCATAATATTCTAGATGCAGTAAGAGCATAATGGCGCCTTTTATACATTTCCCAAAAGGATTTATGTTCTCTGGCATTAAAACTTATCACAACATAAATCGTTTTTGGTTGGGTAAAGCTCCCCCCCTCCCCCACTCTGTGCTGGTATTCAGAATACTTCAATAATAATTATAATTTACTCCGGTTAGAGGCGAGGGGAAAAATTATTATTGCCGGTTCCCGTTTCAGAAA
>NC_051405.1:33104424-33104609 GCF_015228065.2 Penaeus monodon
CCGATATTACGGGTATAATGAAGGTGTGTATTGCTTAGTGCTTCAATTTCCTGTTAGATTATGAATGTTTTGTACATTTATTTTTTGTTTGTGGAACTGTAATCTATTCATTTCTTATTTCGTGTTTGTGAGTTTCTGTTATATTCATTTTATTATTTTAATGGAGTTTTCTGAATACCGCATCT
>NC_051405.1:33104679-33104931 GCF_015228065.2 Penaeus monodon
TCCATTTCTTAAGTTATCCGGGATCTATTACTGTGATTTACGGAGCATCTGTTTACTGTTTTTATGTCGTGAAGTGTCCTGTATGAATTATTCTCCTGTTTTGGGTGATGTATATTGCTCTTTCTTATTATGATAGTCATCAAATGTATATTTCCGTTAGGGTTGTGAGTGTTTTTTTTTAATTTAATTTGCTTGTATATAGAACGATCTACATGTCTCACCCAAGTTGGCTCCATTTGTCTCTACTAAAGT
>NC_051405.1:33105213-33105286 GCF_015228065.2 Penaeus monodon
GCTTATCTCTCCCTCTCGCCGATTCTCCCTTGTCCCTCTTCCGTCTCCATTCGTTTTCCTCGGATGCCGTTTC
>NC_051405.1:33105549-33105684 GCF_015228065.2 Penaeus monodon
CATGAGAACAGGCAATGGGGTCGAGGGATTATTAATTTTAAAAACGGAATTTCAATCATGCGATTCTTCCTGCGCGCCCATTGCCGAGGGGACACTCCGCCAACGTTGGGACTCCGCTCAAGACGAAAACGTCAG
>NC_051405.1:33106845-33107010 GCF_015228065.2 Penaeus monodon
CGAACAAAACCAATTAAATCCGCCCCTTTCCTCTCGCTCTGCTCCCTCTTCTCTTTCTTTCCCCTTCCTCCGCTAGTTTGTCCTTACTCTCAGTTACTGCTGGTCCACTTCCTCTCGTATTTCCCTCTGGCCACTTCGTTCCCAATTTCCCTTCTACGTCTTTTA
>NC_051405.1:33107334-33107449 GCF_015228065.2 Penaeus monodon
TTTCCCACCCTCTTTTTTACGGGAGACAATTGGCGTTTCTAGGTTATCAACGGAACCATAGTTCAAAAATATTTTTCAGTGTATTTTTTCTAAACTCACAACATCTGTTCTTTAT
>NC_051405.1:33107925-33108007 GCF_015228065.2 Penaeus monodon
AGTCAGTCAGTCAGTCAAGTTGGTCTCTCTATCCGGTTTCTAGTTTCTTTATACTATGGTATGCATGTTTTAAATTTTTTTT
>NC_051405.1:33108246-33108357 GCF_015228065.2 Penaeus monodon
TCGGTCTTCCCATGCAGAACAGGCAATGGGGTCGAGGGATAAAACGGAATTTCAATCATGCGATTCTTCCTGCGCGCCCATGCCGAGACACTCCGCCCACGTTGGGACTTC
>NC_051405.1:33109253-33109438 GCF_015228065.2 Penaeus monodon
CTCCGCTAGTTTGCCTACTCTCAGTTCTGCTTGTCCACTTCCTCTCGTATTCCCTCTGGCACTTTCGTCAAATTCCCCTCTACGTCTTTTATTCCTTTCCTTACTCCCCTCTTCTCTTACCTTTCCTCCCTTGCGCGGTCGTGTTTCGCGCCCGATCAATCTGATTTCCATTTACCTGATCCAAG
>NC_051405.1:33109590-33109693 GCF_015228065.2 Penaeus monodon
CTTTTCACCCTCTTTTTTACGCGGAGACAATTGCGTTTCTAGTTATCAACGGAACATAGTTCAAAATATTTCAGTGTCTAAACTCACAACATCTGTTCTTTAT
>NC_051405.1:33110588-33110842 GCF_015228065.2 Penaeus monodon
AAATTGTTGGGTCTGTCTTTTGATCCCGTTAACTTATCGTTTCCAGTGAACGCGGGATTCTCAGTATGATGCAAGCCGAGCAGGAAATTCAATTAATCGATACCTTACACGACTTGGGAACTGTTGACGTTCCATATGTTCTTTGGGAAAGTTCTCGTCGTATTTCTCACGCTATCTGTTAAATGGTTTTGATACTACGGAAATAATTAGAAAGATGTATAAACTGCGTACTAACTTACGTCCATACATACATA
>NC_051405.1:33112611-33112896 GCF_015228065.2 Penaeus monodon
GTAAATATACACGCACACACACAATAGTGTAAAAATATTATCATAATTTTAATATATTCATCAGTCTAGAAATATTCGCCGTCCAGTTAAAAACACTTATAGGTACGACAACACCTACGCGATTTCCCCAGCAACAAAATAACGCTATCATCCTATGAGATCCTTTAACAGAATAGGTAACTAGCAATAACTCCCCAGGTGCTGTCTCTTCTGCTTGCTTGCTCATTCAGCTGATGCCTTCAATGGGACGTATATTGCGAAACCAGATCTTTTAAATTGAAATAA
>NC_051405.1:33113815-33114070 GCF_015228065.2 Penaeus monodon
CCGTGTGATACACACACACAAGAAAGAATGTGACTGACTGCACGACAGCCTCCTGATGTCGAATTTCAGACCCGTAGTTTCATTACGTAAGTGGGTGGCGGAGGAGGAGGTCGAGTTACTGTGCTGTTATGGCTCTGAGGCTAGAATGGGCGTGGGAGACTTATGCCGCTTCGAGTTTCACTCAGGAGAGTGTTGTGTGGTGTACATTAACTGCTAACCATTTTTACGATAAGCAGACGCGGTCAAATGGAAAGC
>NC_051405.1:33114816-33115383 GCF_015228065.2 Penaeus monodon
TTTGGCAACGGCGTAGGATAAATCATTTCCATCTTATTCAAATGCATGATTACAACAGTAATATTCTAACGCTTGCAGTGTTTCCGCCACGTAATGTCAGAGTTCAGACTGAAACACCAGTCAAGCGTTTCGTCAGAAGTAAAAGCTGTCTAGTTCGATTTTTCGAGATTCTCATTACGATCTGGCGGTCTCTAATTTACATGACTGCTGCATAGTTATTTATGTCACAATGTAATCGACGTGCAGTATTATGCATTTTCTTTATTTATCAATTTATTAATAGCATTTTAAAAAGTTTTATTCAATTCTCTTTCATAAATAATCAATATGCATATGACTGTATAAATTGAGTCGACATCAGTAGTACATTAAAACAATAACTTGGCCTTATTGTGTTTTCACCACAAGTTTCACTCGTGAAAGTCGCTCCTGCAGCATATGCCTGCTCCAGAGCTTGCTAAACAATGAGGCTCAGCATGTATTAGCATATTTCCAAGCTGTTGAAAAGAAAGGAGGCATTTTTTCCTTTTAATGCGAGGATTTGCATACCAGCACTAATATTCACAA
>NC_051405.1:33116290-33116564 GCF_015228065.2 Penaeus monodon
TGTGTATGCATAAAAAATGTATCTAATATTAGTAAAGAATTACACCTTAATATATTGCAAAAAAGACCGAATTTCACAACGACATCAAGCAACTTTCCTTATTGCAATTCTCCTTTTGCGAATAACTTTTTGACACAGTGAGTTTTCTCAAGAGAAGTCTTTTCGCTACCACGGTGTCTCGCTTCCGCCTTAAGAAATTTCCTGCAATTCCTTCGAGGCAAACTTTTAACTTAATTTTTTTGACTGATGCTCGTGGGGTAATGTGCAACTTGGA
>NC_051405.1:33116624-33116769 GCF_015228065.2 Penaeus monodon
ATACGCTGACATTATATCAGAGTTAGTTAATTTGATATAAAGAAGTTCATCAAGCAAGGAAAAAATACCGCTAGAGAAAAACCGCAGCATTAGCAGTTGGAACACGTGTCCTAACTATCTCATTTCTCGCTTACATTTCATTTAA
>NC_051405.1:33119075-33119257 GCF_015228065.2 Penaeus monodon
CTCGACATTTTGAGAAATGAATAATACTTGTGGTTATTCAACTGCTCCGATTAATCTTTGACATCCCCCAATACAGTCCCTTTCTTGTTCAATTATACCGTACTGCGAAAGAAATCATGCAGGGTGCATACGTCAGAACTGATTCTTTGTTCGCTGCTTCCGTCTGTGTATTAAGGAGAGAC
>NC_051405.1:33119516-33119751 GCF_015228065.2 Penaeus monodon
TTATGACTAGCGAGCAAGATTAATTAAACACATTTCCACTGAGAACTTCCATGGTAGCTGGGACATTAGCATATCGACTCGTTAGCACGTCTCTATTTAGAGAAATGCTTCATTATTTTTTTTTATTTCGTCTTCTGGGGGCTAGGAAACAAATGTGTAGCTTTAACAACAGTCGTTTGTCTCCTATAACGCTCAGCCCGCGAAGTAATATAATTTTCTTCACCACTAATATCAA
>NC_051405.1:33119855-33119919 GCF_015228065.2 Penaeus monodon
TCTTGCACTACAAGTAGAATGAGAATGAATTGAAAAACTTATTGTATCATCTTACATTAAAATC
>NC_051405.1:33122290-33122522 GCF_015228065.2 Penaeus monodon
TAACAACGTATGTGTTAAACACTACCATACTACCTATCCCTCTAATTTCTGTTTCCCTTGCGGACCGGCGTCTTCCCCGTTAGCAGCGAGGATTGTGGGGTCTGTGCAGTCAGTGGAACAGGAGGAGAAGTGCCTCTGTGTTCGCTGCGAGGCTTTCAAGCAACCATGAGCCTCTCCAGTAGGTGCTGCCAGGTTTGGGTTCAAGAGCTAAACGTTCTGCTTTATGTTGAAT
>NC_051405.1:33123571-33124134 GCF_015228065.2 Penaeus monodon
AATATTTTAATATTCAGTTTTCTGTGTAAGAATACAAAATTCCTTTAACTATCCAGTATTCTAAAACACAATAAATCTTATAGATATTGCCAGGTATCCCCAATCTTACCTGTCCTACAGGGATCCAAGATTCTGTCTTTTAATTAAAGGAATCACTCACGATCAGAAGAGGAATGCATTTAACAGCCAAGTAACATGAGACGTTAGCTCGTTCACAATAGCGAAGATTATTATCAAAATTCAACTGGAATGGGAACGCTAGTCTGAAATCTGGATTGAAAACTCAGTCTGGAATGCTTTCATGATTCCCAATCTGAACGTGCACCTTGTAGTAAAGGATTGAAATGTTTACTGACGTTTCTCAAACTAAATGAGATACCTGTTTGATATGAGAAATATCAGAATTCCGTGATTTCCCCTTTTTTAAGAGGTTTAGCTGATCAGAGTAAACCGCTTATGATACTTGTCTTGAGTTTTCTTGTGAAAGTCTTAGGTTTATCATCTTATTACTATTGTCAGATACGGAATTCTCTCTCGGTCTGGTTGCCTTTTTTTATTGTTAT
>NC_051405.1:33124402-33124624 GCF_015228065.2 Penaeus monodon
CTTGATAAATGGGCTTGTCCATATATGAAGTAAATAATTCACTCATTAATGTTTGAATAAGTTCATTATTACCTTACTGTGAACAATTAACATACCATGTTCTAATTATCTAAAATGATATCCATCTTTAGTCAAAGTAGGGTAATTAAAAACTCATTTTCAACTGCTACATTAATTCAATCGCACCTAACAAGCCACACACACACACACGCGCCGCGCGCG
>NC_051405.1:33124744-33125072 GCF_015228065.2 Penaeus monodon
TTTACATACATAGAAGAGTAGAGAGATAAAACATAGAGTGAATAAGTGAGTTCCACGAAGTTCCATGCCTTTACCGAAGTTACATTCTAGCCCTTGATCCACACTCCATTGTCTTTTGTGTTGTTGAGGCAATACTAATGAGAGAGACGAGGGCACACTTTGCATGATAACAGGAATTGCAGGATAAGGATCTCATCTTGAAGAGACGAGAAGTATAATCAAATAGGATTTTTTGGGATTTTTCATGTTTCGTAACATCTTGTGTGCATTTCGTAATGAGAATGAAACGAAGCGAGACTTGTGTTGACTTCGTTACGCTGAAAGCAAA
>NC_051405.1:33125181-33125823 GCF_015228065.2 Penaeus monodon
TTCATGCATTTATATACATGCATTTCATTGCGTTGCTAATATATTTCATTTTACATTTTAGAAACTTATAGAATTAGACATCATAGCACACAACAAAAAAAGAAACAGATGCATCACGTTTGAACTGCCAATTAAATGATACAATTTCCAATTATTTTGATCAAACTTTTCTCCGAATATTTTCTACTTTCGCTTTACGGTTTCGGACGATTTTATTTTGTTTTATTTTTAGAATGTGAATTTCCGTCGTTATTTCAATATAGTTGTGATACAGACAAAATATAATATCTGCTCGCAATAAGATTTTTTTTTGATTAGTTATACTGGTAATTGCACTAATATCCCCGTTTTTTTTTGACAGTGGATCACGTAAAACTTATCAGGAAGAATTTAATCTGATGTTCGTTATATAGTCCTTGCTTTCATATCCAGAAAAAAACCCGATCCTAATGGATGTTTCTAGTTAATTTCAATCTATTTAGTCTTAAGCAGTTGCCAGGTATAGGAATCAATACTCTGCCTCACTCTTTCCTAGACTTGGATGTTAGGTCTCAAAAGAAGTATTTAATCGGAAGTTGGATGCAAGAATAGAGCGTTCATATCACTGCCAATTTCTGCAACTCAAGAGTATCATAGAATATC
>NC_051405.1:33125872-33126528 GCF_015228065.2 Penaeus monodon
ATATATCTCTACAGAAAATTTTTATATTCGTTAAATGCTTTTACAGCGCTGTTGAATTAATACTATAGATAGAAAAGGCTTTAATTCGTTCAAATGTAATCAAACCTTTTGCTCTAATAACCCTGCCATTTTAGCAGTGGTAGTGCATTTAATCGACACAGATTTACCTTAAATGAACTGCACTTTAGCTTTCATCCATCCAAGAGCATTGTATACCCTGCCTATAGCTTTTTAAACGCCAAACAAATCGCATTCAAAGTCATTGCTTTTAGTCAAAATACAATGTAATAACTCACCTTGTATATCACCCAAATTATATATGAAAAAAAGAGAAAAAAAGGAGAGCGATTTTTACCAAAGGAGCTCGTTATGACTAATTACAACGAGCTTACTGCAACACATGGGCATTGACACGTATGTATGGACTTTATATAATTAGTTCTGGTGGCAATTGCAAAAAAAAAGTAATTAATATTCCGTCAATACAAGTCAGGAATGAACAAACACGCTTGCCCTTTCATATTTTGACGTTTTCGTAATCAAATATGGCAAAAAGTGTTATCATGTCATTAATTAAGGTGTCGATCGCAGCGTTGTTGTGACGTCACTGGCTGTACGTCCGATAGTTTCATTCATTATGGAAAAAAAAGAAAATC
>NC_051405.1:33127140-33127599 GCF_015228065.2 Penaeus monodon
ATTTGTAATCAGGACATCAGACAGTCCAGGGCATAGATCCAAGCAGATACTTAATTCCCTCCTCCTCTTCCTACTTGTCACTCTCCTTCCCTCTCTTTCTTTCTCCTATCCTCTTCCTTCATCCCTGCCTCTTGCTCTTCCTACCTCCATCCCTTATTTCTTCTTCCTCTATCGCTCTCCTTCCCCCCATTTCCCCTTTTTTTCTCACCAGCGTGTCTATAAATCACAGAGACATCTTTATAGCTGATATCAGTGGCATGATAAGATATTCAGAGAATAAGAGAGAAAAGTGTTGAGTGTTAGCAAAGATGAGAAAAATAGATGAGAAAAGAAAGAGGAAAAGAAGGTATATAAATTATGTGTTCTAAAAAAAAAAGGCTCAGGCTTGTGTCTGTGTATCTTTATATATCTATGGTTATACCTAGGATACATACATACATCCATATGCATTAATGCTCA
>NC_051405.1:33127761-33127929 GCF_015228065.2 Penaeus monodon
TTTTTTTTTACCACAGTGCACTCCATCCCTTTGTCAGGAAAACTTTTAGGAATTTTTCTTGTGAATCAAGATGAATGACGTATTACCACAACCAAGAATTCTAGGGATTGGTTGACTCTGATTTGATAGCGAGTCATTTGCTGAGTGAACGGACCTTTGCGCCGTGTC
>NC_051405.1:33128349-33128467 GCF_015228065.2 Penaeus monodon
AACAAGAAAACAAAGTGCTTTTTACCTCTTGAGGGGAAAAACTATAGTAAAGCCTCCCCCTAAAAACGAGAACACATAATTCACATCCACAAAAACAGACAGGACGACTCTCTTGGGT
>NC_051405.1:33128502-33128622 GCF_015228065.2 Penaeus monodon
AAAAACAAACAAACTTGGAACCTTGCCCTATAAACCCTCAGTGTAAATTATTTCAGAGATGTAAGTACGCTAACAATCTGAGGACGTGCTCTATGGCCTGTGCTAAACACTGACACTGTG
>NC_051405.1:33129237-33129506 GCF_015228065.2 Penaeus monodon
TTACAAGCCTCCCTGGTTGATGACGTATGGCGTTGGCGTCACTGTCTTATCAAGGTAAGGCAGACGGTTTCAGCTTTGGGTTTAATCCCTTACAAATTGGATATTCATCTTGGGTCTTATAACTTGGGACAACTCGGATTTATCACGAGCTTCACGTATCACACTCCGTTTCAGGGGACGTGTTATGAAGTTCGAGCTGTTCTGAAAACGTGTTATGGTAGGATATTCTGTTTATGTTATCGTGTTACGATGGTTGAGGAATAAGGAAA
>NC_051405.1:33129628-33130041 GCF_015228065.2 Penaeus monodon
ACTGATTTCCATTGCTTGACCAACGAAATTATCTGTGTATAAAAAGCAATTCAAAACTTTACTACAGGCAAAAAATTAGACAGAGAGAAGAATTTCAAGCAAACTTAATCTAACAAAAACAAGGATACGTCCAGAGGTGAAGAGGCAGACCTCTGTGGATCTTCTTAAGTCCTTCCTTAAGAAATCCAAATGTTATTTCATAAACTCACGATACAAACTGCACAGAGAATTATATTGTGTTTTTCCTTTCTTTATTTTTTTCTCTGTCTATGATTCGATTCAGTGAAATATTAAGAATAGGACAAGCTCAGATTTAATTGCTTGGTTGTAATTTTCAGTGTCTTCTCTTTTCCTTTCCCCCTTTTCTCTAGTTTTAGAAATAAGCATTTTATCATACATAAAAAAAAAATGTA
>NC_051405.1:33130442-33130694 GCF_015228065.2 Penaeus monodon
ACTGATATCTTAAATATCGCTTACGATTCGGCGAGAACTAAGTATGCAATAAATGGCAACAGTGTACGATCACACTGGGAGCCATCTGTCTGATTCGCAGCTGGTCTAACTGCGGCTCAGATGCTTCCAGCCGAGAACTTCAGATGAACACTGCAATAACAGGTGTTGCTAGGATTATATAGAAGTTGTTTAATGGCTCCGGGAACTGAAGGGGAGTGATTGGTGATGGTTTCACATCTCACCGAAGGCATG
>NC_051405.1:33131280-33132164 GCF_015228065.2 Penaeus monodon
AACCACCTGGGCCGCACTTTACTCTGATCATCTCACTGCAGTTGTCTGAAATTTAACGGCCCAGCATAGTCTGGCTTTCCACTACATATATGGATCGGACTTATTCGCTGGATTTCGTTCATGTTGAGTATATAGCTTAATGACCATAGCTATTGACAGGCGTGAAACCCAGAGCTTGATTAGTCTCAGTTTCGCTAATGGAAAGTAATAAAAAATGTTTCATTGTTATTAGCCTTATAATGGAATAAAAGCAGTAACATTCATTGCGTTATTCCTTTAATTGTATAAGTTTTTTTTCAAGTGTAATAAATCACGTAGAGAGATAAATACAGAAAACTACTTAAATTCAGGAACTCCAATTTTCAAACTTCCACCCAGTGGCAAAAAAAAAACAAAAACAAAACAAAAAAACAAATAACAAAAAGCAAGATAAAAAACTAACAACCCCACCTAAAAAAAATCTAATGAAAAATAGTAAAAAAAAAAGAAAGAAAAAATAAGAGGAAAATATCCAATGAACGGAGACAGAGAGCGTGAAAAGGGGGAAAAAGATCTGACGCCGTATTTCCGATCCCCAGTGGCAGTTTCCAGTCAAAGCTAACACATTCGCAATTATTTCTTCACGCTAGGTTGCCGAAAGCCAAGGGTAAAAAGAGAGGTATTGTTGGAGAGGGATAACTCGGGTAGAAAATGTCTTTATTTACCTTCAGGCTGGATCAAAGGCAACCTTTACTTCTTGCTATTTTAACGACAAACATTCAATAACAGGAGCTTGGAATTTCCATCGGAGTTTATTCTTAATTGAGATTCTTTAAAACGAAAGGAATTGCTTATTTTGCGTCTTGTTTTATTGCGGGGTTATGGCTCCGTGTAATCGTACCACA
>NC_051405.1:33132456-33132716 GCF_015228065.2 Penaeus monodon
AAAGAAACTGCTGGGAATGGCCCAATGTGCAGGTCCGGCAACACCAGCCCAGATCTGCTTCGCCAGAAATAGATCCCAGAACGTAATTTGTAGCATATCGATGTTGTTCCTGACTGTAGTGGAAATGTCCACCAAAGACGGGGTTCGAGGAAGCTGGTTCAACGGACTGAATATTATTTTATGATTTATTTTCCTCTCCTCGCTGATTTGTGGATGCAAAGAAATGCAAATTTGTCTTTATCATCTCGACGAAGGGACAG
>NC_051405.1:33133419-33133559 GCF_015228065.2 Penaeus monodon
AATTACCAACGAGGGCTATCTGTCTGGTGTTTACTTGCTACACACCCGCATCACGTGTACACAGCGACTCCGGTTTCTTCGGTATACGGGCAAATTCCGTAAGGGAGTGTTCGAACGTGTGGGCGACGTGTTCGGAAAGC
>NC_051405.1:33133730-33133994 GCF_015228065.2 Penaeus monodon
TAAAATCTCATATGGCAGCTCCCTCTTCTTCATTGCTTCGCTGCTTCTAAAGATGAATATGCCTGAAGCTCATTATCACTCTCTCTTTTATATGAGGACTTTATCTTCCAACTGGACCATTGTTTGTTTTCTTTTCTTTACATTCTTGTATTTCTCTATATTCTTCCACTTTCTTTTTTTCAAAACTGTACGACTTAGTTTTTAAACTATATTTCAACAATTTCCAAATATCTTAGAATTAATGGGATTTTCATTTTCATTTTC
>NC_051405.1:33134248-33134464 GCF_015228065.2 Penaeus monodon
TGTGAATTCCGATCTGGAAAAGGTAATGATACTATATATCTCCTTAATTAAGAAAACGGGTCACTCTCACTATGAAGACATATTCAGTACAATATTCCATTTACGATTATCTCCCGTATGCCCTTTAGCGTAACACCTCTGTCTCTCCTGCTTTAGACTAGAACCTCTGTTGTGTTCCAGTCGCCGACTGTTGGAGCTATTCCAAGGGAAAATGTT
>NC_051405.1:33135710-33136203 GCF_015228065.2 Penaeus monodon
TCGAATGTAAGCAAATAGAATAGTATTTCTCCGCTCTTTATACTATCACTTTTTATGATCCAATCTTGAAGTACTGTATCGCATCATATAATTCCCCGATGAATAATGACCTTACATATCAGATACACATATTTCAATAACGAGTCTTTGTGATTTACATGTCACGTTAAAAGTTACACAAACCCTAATGTTGTCCTTAACGAAATTCATTCATACAGGTACATCGGGGAAATGATTATCAAACATGACAGATATAGGCTTGCTCTAGCTTCGTCCACATCGTACAAGCAAGGTATTACCATTACACATTCTGTGATGAAGGATTTTTCAGCTAAACCCTTGTCGACCTTGTATTCCTGATGAAGTATTACATAATGCATCTTGCTTTGTGAATGGATTCGTAAATAATCCCTACTCACTCATGTGTTCCCCCAACAGCTGTCTTCATAGACGTCGAATGCAATGCAATGCAGGCGGAAGGAGGACGCTTGCC
>NC_051405.1:33136309-33136519 GCF_015228065.2 Penaeus monodon
TGCAGACAGAGATAGGGCGATATAGATAGAGACAGACGAGAAGAAAGACCGATATTCAGATATAGACGACAGCTGATAAATTTCCAAGTATCTTAGATCATGTGAGTCCACTTCAGATGCCGTTCAAGAGCCACAGAAAAGATTCTTATTAGATGTTGATATGTTACGCTTTAATAATTGACGGATACGAAAGTAATTTGATATCCGTTC
>NC_051405.1:33138393-33138513 GCF_015228065.2 Penaeus monodon
GATTATATGTATTAATTTTTGCACTGTCATTCATTAGCTATAATTATGCCTACTTCGTATAATACTCCATCCCTCTGCGGTGTATATTGGCACTCGATTGTGGTCCACTGCAATACTACG
>NC_051405.1:33138587-33139148 GCF_015228065.2 Penaeus monodon
CTGAGGAGCAGTCCTATAGCTAATCGTACTTACCGTGTATACTGCGATTACTGTTACAACTTGCTTCTGTGCAATGGGTGCATATAAGGTGATTAGCAAATTTGGCTGCATTTTAGTAATGTTCTTGATTTGGTGATCTTTCTGCTGCAGGGGAGTGTATTTCTTTGCCTCTGACCATCTGTGGTAACTCGGCCACCATACCCATACCGCACGGTACTATCCACTCATTATGCCATACCTATGAATTACGCATCCCTATCATATCTATCTCTATATATTGCTTCTTTGTTAACCTCTACTCCTACGTCTCTCCGCATTACTCCTGCTACATCATTTCGTGCTCGTCCTCATCTCTGCAAAAACGTTATGACATCGCGTGAGCAATATGCCTCCTAGGTATAATGAGCGATAGTGAAGGCCTATTGTCGAAAGAGATTTAGATGATTTTGGAATGGGAACGATTATTTGTTTCCTTGAGCTAAGTGCTTGATAAGCATTGAATTATGTTATTGCACAGTTTATGGAAGTGCATTCATTGCAGTCTGTACCTTACTCGGCCTG
>NC_051405.1:33139216-33140091 GCF_015228065.2 Penaeus monodon
ATGCATTTCAGGTGAAGAGCTGAATTACGCAACGATTGGAGGACAAGTTAGAATAGAGTGAATAATATTTGTTCTTCTGTAACCTACTTGTCTAACCTCCTTATTTGCATGTACTGGCTTTAGTGGAAGTCTGCTATTCTTACTATCTACTGAGGGTACTTAATACGTGCGATCTTGGCAATTACTCGTTCCTGTTGAATATGACTGCTACCTCATTCCATTTATCTAATTATTTCTAATGATTTGTCATCTTTACTTCAGGGGAGGAAGGTGAGGCTTTGTCATTCATTCTCTTTTCTCTGATTCTGTCTATGTGAACTCTCTGCATAACATTGGGCATCTATTACTTATTTACACGAATTGGTATACATTCCTATTTGACTTCTTCATCCCCGTCTCTCTCCTCTCTCTCATTTATCTTCTACTTTTTCAATACTCCTCTCATAACTTCATCTACACCTATATGTTCCAGCAAAACTGTTCATTCCTTCTCTACTTTATCAGAATCTGTTCAGGAGAGATAGTTTCATATTGACTGATTAGATTGGAAGAGTGTACAGCAAGATAGAAAAATAAAATACAACAATGAACCAACGCATACTTGTGATTACAACAGTGACTTTTCAGGATCTGTAAGGGCAATTGGAGTATTAATGAGATGATCACATGAAGGTAAGAGATGAAATAGTCAGAAAGAAAAGTATTTGTCATTTGAAGAATGAAGAATCATTCATATACTTAAGCGAATACTAGTACAAGATGATTTTGATCACTTGTCGCGTCTGATCGTCGTAACCGAGTCTTGCACGCTCTAGTCTCACACACTCTTCGGATTCTATTGCATTCTCCCCTGGCCGCTTCTACACCTCCTCATA
>NC_051405.1:33140524-33140768 GCF_015228065.2 Penaeus monodon
AGTAAAAGGGATGAATAATAGTGGCGAGTAAAACATTATGCTGAAAGAGGAATCACGTAGAGATCATGAAATATTACAAGGGCATTCTTGTTTTCGAATCTGACCAGTATTAAAAAGGGAAACTGTCATTATAACAGCTATAGTGATTTTTGTCATATTCAGAGCAAAACTAAAGTCTGTAACATTCCCTCTTGTTCAGAATCATACATCCTTACTGAGAAAGGAAAACGAAGGAGAGGAAAAC
>NC_051405.1:33140914-33141633 GCF_015228065.2 Penaeus monodon
ATGAAGAAAAAGAAGCAAAAAAAGAAAAAAAGAAAAAAAAAGAAAAAGGAGAAGAAGAAAAACTGATATCTTCGGAACACATATGGCTTTACAAACTTTAAAGCAAGTGTCTGCAGACGTCTTGAAGCGTATCACTGAATCTTGACGCAATAATGCAGGCGCTCAATTTTCTCCCCCGAACGTGTCTTTCGCTGATCAGTCGCCTCTTCCTTTAGGTCGTGCTCTGTATTGTGATACAGTACGGCGCTCTGCATCAAAAAGACGACCAGCGCAATCATCGTAAGCGGAGTCGATGTTGCAAAGACGAGGCTTCTAATGCAGAAAAGTACGGAGTATCGGCAGCGGAGTCGATGGTGCAAAGACGAAGTTTCTATTGCAAAAAAGAAACGGAGTATCGGCAGCGGAGTCGACGTTGCAAAGACGAACCTTCTGTTTCAAAAAATCTGGAGCATCGACACAGATAGCTACGTCCCGAGGTCATCTTCTCTCCCTTGCGCCTGGAATTGCTTTGTTGACTGATCGAATGGTCGCTTTGCAAGAAGATTGCTCTCAGAGTCACATCTCTCCTTTGATGCTATAAGGCAAGTTTTCTGAAGGCTCGGAACATCGCACCTACACTCGGACATATGCACACGTGTAGGTAAATGTGTATATTTCATAGGGTATATCCATATCTATACACAAAAGAGATATGGGTATTTAGAAGAAAATACATACAT
>NC_051405.1:33142267-33142345 GCF_015228065.2 Penaeus monodon
AACTGAAATTTATGTAGTTAAACGATAGAAAGTACATAAGAAAAATAAGAAGAAACAGTGGTATAAAGTCTCGAAAGA
>NC_051405.1:33143003-33143308 GCF_015228065.2 Penaeus monodon
GTACTTGTGTTGTTACTTATATATATCGGTAATTCTACAATGCCAGCATTCCAAACTTTGTCTTAGCTGCCTATTCCGTATAATGCTTTAATGTAATGTAATGGTTGTGTGTGTCGTGTAGTCCTTGTACTAGATTCCAAATCTGTCAGAATATTCATAATGTATTCAGGACATTTACATTCAGTATTCAGTATTCACGAGACATTCCTTATCTTTCCTCACGAGAATTTGCTCTTATCCATTCACGCTAAATGCTTGAGGAAAGGAAGGTGAGAAAAGATCATCACGGGAAATGTTTCTGTTGT
>NC_051405.1:33143813-33144091 GCF_015228065.2 Penaeus monodon
ATTGGATTCTCACGCATTTTCTCTCACATTTTGTCTGAAGCTACGAATAAGAATCTCCATCACGCCTTTAGCTTCGATAAAATTACTCTTTATATATCAACATTTCCGTTTTTGTACATACCCTGCTTTTACTGCCAAAGAAATATATGGTGTCGTGACGGTGGCACCAATTTGCATATCTATTTATCTTTTTTACCGAAACTTGTTATATATATATATTTTTAAAGGGGCGAACATGGTATGATCATCAACAGCATTATCAAGGTTAATAATTTCTT
>NC_051405.1:33144551-33144784 GCF_015228065.2 Penaeus monodon
TCATAATCATTAATAAAATCACGGTATTGTTATCGTTGTTGTTGTATTTTGATTACTTGTCCCATATGCATTTGGAATGAAAATAATCTCTTGTGACCTACAAATTTCTACAAAGAAATGAAAACTAGAATTTGTGTCAGATAATACTCAGCTACTCGAAATTGATCTCATATTCTGTTAAAAATGTATATTTCATGTCCGTTCTACAGAACACCTCTCTTTTGTACATGTCA
>NC_051405.1:33145483-33145929 GCF_015228065.2 Penaeus monodon
CAGCCTTTCACACAATTTTTCTATATAGTTAGAAGATTAATAAAAAATCTCATCTCGAAATATAACACAATCTGTTCCATAGTCCATATACCCTTAATACACATCCATAATGGATAGTGACGTGATTTTGGATTAGGAATTGATTTTCCTTATTTTTTTTAATAGACTGGGGTAGACACATCATCTATAAAACAAACATTTACGGTTCACTGAAACGTGTCATGTGATATAAAAGGACACCTGGATGCTGTTATTGTCACGGTTTAACGTTGTTATCTAATATTTTGTTTTACTCTAATGTGCGTAACGCATGCGAAACACTTTCGCCAAGGGATGTAAATAAGTTTGTGCTGAATTCAATTTCGGGACTAAATGTTATTTATCTGGGTGATAAATTAATCTGTTTTTCGAAAACAACATTGCGTTATTGAGATATTTCATATAAA
>NC_051405.1:33146773-33147265 GCF_015228065.2 Penaeus monodon
AGTCTTTTTCTTATGTTATTGATTTATGTAGATAGCATGTTGATTGCTATCCTTTCTTTTATTTTGTTATTTTCTTTATCCTCTTTCCCACTATAAATACGAAAAAGCTACTTCCTGCTCAGTACTCTCTCTTCCTCGCTCCTTATCGCTCGCAAAGCATTCACCGACCTCTAATTTAGTGAGTGCGCGGCCCTACGCAACGCTACTACCTTCTCGCACGCACTCCCCTCGCATACCTCGCCGCCTGACCTCCCTAGGCTCAACTGGCACGAGATCAATATCAAGTGCCGGGCCCTGACACCGCCCGAGCGCAAGCATGTCGTTGAAACAATTGCCTAACGGGGAGCGAGGCGAGGTCAGGTGCATTTTTTTTTTTTTTTGCTTTTACGACGCCATAAAAGTACGCGAACAATTTCTCTCGCTGTGAGACTCATTGCCTGGGATGGTTTATGAGGATCAGCGTCACTCCGGAATAAATAATGATGCTATGAA
>NC_051405.1:33147458-33147781 GCF_015228065.2 Penaeus monodon
TCGCTACGGCACTAATTCATTGCAAACATGCCTGAACTTGTTTTTCGACACAAAGGCGTTCTTTACTGAATAAAAATACAAATATCTTTCCTTCTTCACACGAATTCCAGAAAAAAACTTTGTCAATTATGTAACGAACACATTTCTCGTCCAAAATCTCGCTGTTGTTACAGAGCATGAATGGGTTAATATTTGTGGTATATTTAGGTTAACAATTTCAGTGTTCCTTTTTCCTTTACAAGGTGTTATAATTATTATATTACGCAAAATTAAACTACATACTTTCTTTTGAGAAAATGATACTCACTTCTCTTCTCCCTAAA
>NC_051405.1:33148094-33148273 GCF_015228065.2 Penaeus monodon
GAAACATGGTTTTGCATCTACGTGCTGAACAGAGCAATTTATTCAGGAGAAAATACAGCCAGAGTAATGCCTAGCGTAAAAGTTAATACTCTGCAAGCAGTTATAACAACACAGCTAGGTATGTCAAGAAATAAACTTGTTCTATGAATATGAATATTTATTGAAACATACATACATGC
>NC_051405.1:33150185-33150649 GCF_015228065.2 Penaeus monodon
AAAATCCTGTTTCACTTCTGTCATATAGATAAAGCAATTTGATTTTATCTCATGCTGCCAGTCGATCTGAAAAATGGTATATTTTTTGTGATATTTGATTAGCACAATTAACTTAATTGCAACAAATATAATCTCCATGCAAAGAAAATATAATTGCTTAATGGATACTCGTCTGAAGTTGATATCTTTAGAAGAGTGACTATTATGGCAAAATACACGTGATTGCAAAGCCAATACTATTACCCAAATATCATTGCAAACTCAATATTAGTGTTATAGAATACATAATCTACACCGGAAATGCTCGTTCCCATTCCTATTCCCTCTTGTGATGAATGGATTCCAGTGAAGGAAGAATTATCTTAACCCTTGTTGCTATATCAGCTCTCTAGTGAGATGGTAAATCACTGGTTTGAGTGGCGATAACGTGAATACATTCAAGTTAAATGAGAATAATTTCAAAC
>NC_051405.1:33151182-33151491 GCF_015228065.2 Penaeus monodon
GCGTCTAATTATTCCCCCAAGCGCATTATACTGACTCGCAAGAGTGGCTGACTCGGCCGGGCTTTGCAATTACACTTTAATCCTCTTGACATATCTGGAAATATTGCTTTCCGGACAGGTAATGTTTTTGGGTAATCGTAATGAAGAGCTGTCTGTGCTGATTTATTAATCTTCGCGCGTACAATTATAAAAAAGAGGATCTACAATATATAATTATGAAACACTCTGAGATGAAAATACTTTCTCCTTCACATCAAGACGCAAATGTGAACAAAATGCGAGGACCAAGGACACCCATAACTCCGCCCC
>NC_051405.1:33151552-33151648 GCF_015228065.2 Penaeus monodon
CGTCATACATTCAGAAGGGTGATGCATTTCTCACGAAATTGTTCTCTTTGGCACGTGAGGCGGTTTGAGGTGGTCGCTCTCTGCGGGAGACCGCTG
>NC_051405.1:33152881-33153281 GCF_015228065.2 Penaeus monodon
TTCATTTTAATATTTTTTTGCCGTATCTTACAAGAAACGAATATCTTCAATAAAATCCATATGCGCATGTTCCCGATACCTCACCAATAACTCATTACATAAGCCATGAATTCAGTAATGCGATTCAGAATTACAGATCTCTAAGATCAGAGGACCTTTTGATACGTAGTTAATGAAGTCCTCGTCTGGAATTCATAAGCAGAAGATAAGTTACTCGAGATGTATAATTATATAGCAAAAGGAGGATCTGGGACGTGTAGATCCTGCGTCAATGACTTTTGTTAAGGGCATTCTTAAGCTATGGTATTTTTTGACGTAAAAATTAACGACAAGAATTTCGGTCAATATAGAAAGTCTAGAGTACTTTTGAAAGGCAGGAATAAGAGGAGGATCAGGTAAG
>NC_051405.1:33153523-33154459 GCF_015228065.2 Penaeus monodon
TAACGTAAATGTGCAACCGGATGAATAAACCTTATCATTCACCTCAACACATTTCCTTGGTTTCCTCTCAAAGAGAAAGGAACAAAAATGAACAGCCATGAAAACAAACTTGCCACGGGTGTAAAAAGAAAGCGAGAAAAAGTACTAAATGAGGAGAGAATGAAGTTTTATGCGGCTTAAAAGCTTGGAAGCCCTTTGAGCTTTGTTAATTTAGCGTTTATTATGTGTGGTTTAGTAGTCAAAGTGTGTGAACGTACGTGTAGCAAATCAAAATGTTAACATGAAATTTAGCAAAACAGTTTTTATCAAGGGTTATTTACTTTGCTTTTAAAGTTGAACAATGCGTTTGCGTAATAATACAAAATGATTTGATATGTCATAGAAAAGAAATCAACTTAGCAACCTGAAAATAAAGTTTAAAAGGAGATACGTATCTAACAACATTTTGTCACTTTATCGTACGTTCAACATATCCCGAAGTATATCGGAACTCTTTTGTTCATTAACATCAAACACTTGTATTCTGAGAAAAGGAGGTTACTGTAACTGTTTTATGACAATGCTTTACTTTAAAATAATCGATGAGTGAAAAGAAGAAAAATGTGACACAAAAAAAAGAAAAGAAAAGTAAACATTAAAAAAATAACATAACACGACTGACGACGGAGATAATGAAAATCATTTTGTGCCTGCTTTAGAACAGGAACTTCTCAGAAAAGGCCAAGCCATGGATCGTGCAAATATCCTGAGCTATTCACAAATCCAGCTTTGCTAACTTTTTTTTTCGTGTCACTCTGTGGTTCAACTCAATCATAAACAACTTGGTTAAAAAGAACTCATTATCTTCTGCTATTTCTCTTCCTACCATTTCTGTTTTCATTATTATCATTGTTTTGATATTATCATCAACAAGTTCTCTGAGAATTTTGGAATACT
>NC_051405.1:33154756-33155048 GCF_015228065.2 Penaeus monodon
CTTCCTTTGATGTGTTACAAGGATTTGTTTGCAAGTTTTAACTTCAGTATTAGTTGGCTTTTGCTTTTTTTGTTTGTGGTTACTCTGAGCTCTTTAGAGTATATTAAAGGATTAAGAAAGGCATTATCAGGGCAGCAGCGAGCCACACTAAATAGTTTATGATAACATACTAAATGGCCAAACTTTTAGGACAAACTTTTTCCTAAGTCAAAAAGCGCTTACCGATGGCCGCTTTCTCTTTTTGCAGAGAGGAAAAAATATATATATTACTTGCATTTATCAGAACACTTCA
>NC_051405.1:33155088-33155316 GCF_015228065.2 Penaeus monodon
GAAATAAGGGAGAGGGATTTATAGTAAATAGAATAACGAAAGGGAGGTGCAGTGTAACACAAAATTACACGAGAGCCCTTTTCCTATATTCTTCAGGGTATACTATATGGTGTGTCGGGTTTATTTGTCACGGGTGAGTATATCTTTTGTTATTGTTATCGAATAATATCAGCAGGACTAAGCAGCCATGGACATTGTTATTGCCTGTCTATATTCGGTAGAGTCATA
>NC_051405.1:33155441-33155772 GCF_015228065.2 Penaeus monodon
CTTGTGCGCTGATAAAGGGATATATTAGAGAGAACTCTCATTACTATTCTATGAGTAATATCTATCCATTGGCAAGAATTCATTCCCAGTGCAGTTCACGAATATCCTAACAGAATCAATGTCATTGCTTCCAGGTAATATAATGCAAATAGGTATAGCGTGGTTCTGAGTATGCTACTCGACAGTCTCTCTAAATATTTATAAGAATTGGTAAGATTTACATAGAACCAGTGCTAGCAGTACGACCTCTAAAAGCATCGTCAGCTTTAGGAGCATTTTGGCACTTTGAATATGTGTGGTTATAAGACATAAACACTGCGAATTCATAGGA
>NC_051405.1:33156637-33156705 GCF_015228065.2 Penaeus monodon
CATTAAAGTTAACTGTTAAAGAATTACCATCCTCTCTGTTTATTTATCACAAAAAGGTATCGGCAAAG
>NC_051405.1:33156782-33157005 GCF_015228065.2 Penaeus monodon
AACAGTGACAGACTTTTTATGCAAAACACGGGCTGAAAACATATCAAACTGGACAATACCTTACGAAGCAGATTATTGAGATTATCCTGTTGTGATTGGGTTGTAGAGGCCATCGCATTTCCAAACAAGAGAGCTCTACAAGGAATAAGAAGCACGTAATTTGCATGGCTATTCATGTGAGATCGGGGAAGTGATGTGGTGCGTTAAATCAGGGCAGCGTAAC
>NC_051405.1:33157347-33157627 GCF_015228065.2 Penaeus monodon
TATTCAGCTAGGCAGAATGAGTGTCTGTATCCCCGCTTTGATGACTCAGCGAGGCAGGTACAGGGAGAAGGCGAGGGTCGGAGCTGCTGACCAGTGAACAGAGGCGAGACAGCGATCAGGGAAATTGTGCTTAAAGGGAAATACACGGGAATGCGTATTGGCTGAATTGGTGCACGTATTATATTCGGTTTTATGGGCTACATTCTCAGGTTTGACATGTCTGTGCGCATCTGCATTGTCTATCTCTGTCAATTGGCACATGCAAATACATATACATGTG
>NC_051405.1:33157799-33158009 GCF_015228065.2 Penaeus monodon
TTGCAGCACATCCCTGCCACGCTCTGAATTAGTTGTATAACCACACACATGGTCTAAAATGCCTCCCATGTGCCTTGTCCTCCCAACGCAGCATGAACTGCTTGCTGTTTCAGATATATATTTCTTTTATTTGCAAATACTCCGACATTGAAATCATTGCAAATATACAACTTTTGATGTACGTTTTCGTAACAGATGAAAGCATGCAAC
>NC_051405.1:33158872-33158995 GCF_015228065.2 Penaeus monodon
TTCACACACAAGTTTACCTCACGAACGATTGTCTTCTGTCCACCTGTTAAATAAAAGTCATCCCTTTAATCATCTCTCAACGCCTGCCGGAGACGCGACCGAGAAAGGATTAATCAGCTCGAA
>NC_051405.1:33159137-33159921 GCF_015228065.2 Penaeus monodon
GTAGTTTAGAGAAAGGATGTTTTGGCGCCTTTCCCGAGGAATCATTACCGAGTTTGTGTCATAAATCTCGGCTTCGTCGGGGTTTGAAAAGACGTCATTAATCACATTCTCCCTGAGGTCATCTTTTGTTATTATTATTATCATCATTTTTTTCGTGACGCTTGACTCTATGAATTTAGTGGTGATTAAATTTTTTTGTGTGTGGCTCGGTTATCATTAGAAATGAGATTTGCAAGTAAATTCCTTTTCTTTCTTTTATGTGTTGATATTATGTGTTAGGTTATTGTAATAACATGTTCTATTACATATGCAAATTTGCGGCCTTGTTCCACGAATGCATATTCAACGATCTTTGACTTCACAATTTAAAAAAAATTAAAGGAATCACTCTTAATGATGATAGAGTAAATATGTAAGAGGATTCAGATTCGTTATTATTATTATTATCAAAAGGAGACTGGAGCGGACTCAAGTAGCGTCAGAAAGAAAAGTGTTTGAATAATCAAAAAGAGGAGACACTGTAAGTGCAGATCTTATTCTAAGCATTTATTTTCTGGAGTTATATGATCAACGTAGTATATATAGGAACGTAATGGGGAATTATTTCCACGTTCATTTGCAAAAGATTATTATTTTTTTTTGTTACTATTCATGTGCAGTCTCTACTAAGTCCAAAAGAAAAATAGATTTTCGGAAGATACCACGCTCTGTTTTATTTTTTCAGTCTCCTCAAAGTCTAAAAGAAAGAAATATATATTTTTTTTTCAGTTTTTCATTCTCTCTC
>NC_051405.1:33159950-33160424 GCF_015228065.2 Penaeus monodon
TCTGAGGGTATCATGATTCTGTTTTGCTCATGTGGAAGCAACATCAATCCAGGTGAAAACGAGACAAAGACTTAGCTTTTGGTCTGCTTTTTGGCTTTTCACTTAATTACGGTCTCTTATCCGAACGTAAACACCTTTCACTGGTCACCTTTTATAGCACTGCAATTGCATCATCAAAGACTTACCAATAATCGAATTCATAGGGGAAATATGATAACGAAAACAATAACGAACAAAATGGTGGTATGATTAATGATGACGGAGATTTGGAGTAAGGACTGGGTAAGGGAAAAACAGCTGTAGGTGATCCTGACTAATAGTGTTATGATTCTGGGAGAGGAAATGTATTAATATTCTTCTCAAGGAAAGGAAAATTATTTTTGTTAGCTGTCCTTTCAAAAAGCAGACATTGAGAAAATTAAGAAAGAGAAGATACGTTTCTAGGCATTTGATAAGCAAGTAAATGGAGACTAG
>NC_051405.1:33160457-33160563 GCF_015228065.2 Penaeus monodon
CGCGTAGTTGCTATAAGTAGTCACATAAGAATAATCATCATGTTTCTAAAGGACAAACTGAGGAATAAAGAGGTTACGCATAAACTTTTGTCTCTCGCTCTTATAC
>NC_051405.1:33160593-33160970 GCF_015228065.2 Penaeus monodon
CATATTTCTAGAAGACTAATTTAGACCAGTGATCAACAAACTTCAACCAAATGAAATTTGAATGGTGCCACACAACTTAAAACTTACGACCTGACATTGTAACCAAACGATTACCCAGCCTTAGTTTTTAACGAAAATAGACACGGCAATGAGAGTAACCAGACGGCAACCATCCCTTGCTGAATCCACGTGTTCGAGGTGACATGTAAACGGAGATGAGAGCATGTTTAATAGACGTGTTGGGACCTAAAGACTGTTGGTATAGTCGCTCAGCCAATGTTATTGAAGTGCAGTGGGTCAACACTATGAACCATGCATTTGAATGGCTTTAGAATGTGTTCCAAATGTGTAATGATTGTCAAAAGGTGACTGGGTTT
>NC_051405.1:33161883-33162107 GCF_015228065.2 Penaeus monodon
AAGCCGCGCTGAAATGATCAGCCTAGTGTCTCGCTTCCACAGTTGTTAAGAGTGTATCTCCCATGTATCAATTGGGAAGGTTTGTTCATCGCTTTGAACGGACGAACTTTTCCCTGGAATTGTGTGTTGCCTTCGTTTTCAGTAAAGTAAAGGTAACAATTGTCTGTATAAATCTAGGAAAAAGAAGACTAAAATACCTGTAGGGAATAGGCTCATTGTGTTAG
>NC_051405.1:33162663-33162800 GCF_015228065.2 Penaeus monodon
AGTATTCATGTAAAGGAGCTTATCCAGGAAAAAAAATTGTGTCTTACAGAGTTGCAATTATCATCAGGAGGGTGATGGAGGTGGGGGGGGGGGGGTGAGAGGAGAAAGCGAGGAAGAGAAAATACAGGAGCCAGTAA
>NC_051405.1:33163146-33163431 GCF_015228065.2 Penaeus monodon
GCTATTTAAAGTAAAGTAAACTTTTATATGTACGATTATGAATTTATATGCATATAAATTCGTTTTATTTTTAATTTGATCCACAACAACCATATTAAAGTCTCTATAGAAAAAAGAAGGAACCGAACTTAACGATTTCCATAAGTCCCGTGTTTCAAAAAGAGAGTTAGGTCAACACGACAAAAAGTACATAAATATATTGTTTAGGAAGTGCAAAAATTCTCAGGGAAATGCTTTCTTTTCCTTCGGTCATTTCCAAACCATTTATCTCCCCATGCACACACA
>NC_051405.1:33163464-33163779 GCF_015228065.2 Penaeus monodon
AATGGCTCCCATCTAAATCTTAAAATCCCCCAATATGTATCAAATACACTGATAAAATACCAAAAAACATTTTCTCCTCCGAATGCACATAGATATTAAGATATTCGTAAACGTAAAGTACTGTGAATAAAAATACGGATATATAAAGTATTGGGTTTAATATAAGCAGCAATGTAGGTCCTCTGACGGTAATAAATGGGTCTCTGCCTTTTTGCCCATCACTCTTTGCGCCTCCATTTAAGGACCTGGGTAAAACGGTTCATTTTTCTCCTCTTTTTTGTATCTTTTATTTGTCTCTGTTTCTCAGTAAATGCC
>NC_051405.1:33163965-33164293 GCF_015228065.2 Penaeus monodon
GCCTTTCTCTCTGCTTCTCCATTCATAAACTTCCTGACTCTCCCTGTCTCTTTTTTCCTGTTTATTTCCGTCTTGTTGCTTCCTTCTTGACTTTCTTGTAATTTCCTCTTTCCATTTTTTTTTTTACCTTTCCCCTCCTACTTTCTCTATTTCCGTTTTTCTCATTTTTGTTTTCTTCTTCACACTCGGAATCACTCTCATCCCCTCCCTGGATTCCGTTTCTCTCTATCAAATTTCACTTCTATATTTTTCATTTTCTTTCGCTCACTTTAATGCCTTTTTTTATCACATTTCTTTCGTCCTTTCCTTTATGGTCCAGTTTGTTTTA
>NC_051405.1:33164703-33164966 GCF_015228065.2 Penaeus monodon
GTACGCCCAGGCTGGGGACCGAGCAAGTGGGCATCGTCGCCATAAAAAGCAAGAGCACAAAGCCATTTCTGGACGCGATGCTGTCGAGGGATGCTGCAAATGGCATCGTGCAGGAAGGTAATCAAGCCACGCCTATGAAAGTATTCCTTTCATTTTCTCATATTCCTTTTTTTGGTGTGTGTGTGGGGGGGGAAGGGAGTAGGCGGTGGGGCATATTGGTTGTATCTTCCGTTGCAAATGTGCTTTGGTTATTGTTGCACTAA
>NC_051405.1:33165010-33165132 GCF_015228065.2 Penaeus monodon
TACTAAGAATATATCATCCTCAATTTATATGTACTTTTAGTCAATGATTATTTAATTCATTTATACAGTTGATATTTTCTTTTATTCAACATCACTCACGATGCATAGAAATGTGTCATTGA
>NC_051405.1:33166129-33166297 GCF_015228065.2 Penaeus monodon
TTACTTGAGTCAAAGCCTGGAGGTCCGTGGATGGAATGTAGACCTGCAAGGATCTCCCTCTCTATCCCGTCTTCGCTCGCAAGGATACACTAGAGACCATGCATTTAATGTCCTTTAGCTTATATATGTTCACGGGCTCAGGCTGCTGAGGAATGGTTCCAAAGAGAA
>NC_051405.1:33166979-33167211 GCF_015228065.2 Penaeus monodon
CCTTTGTCATATATATTTTTTCTAAAATAAATTCATCGAAAGCGTTTGGATTTTACATATGCCTTGATAAAATAAAACAGTATTATCATTGTTCATTTTACTTATTTATCATGGCAAACAAAGCTGCAGCAGGAGGAAATTTTAAATTGAAGCCATGCAAAATATACGATATATACCAACAAATGATCGGTGCTAATCATCGCCTGTAAAATCAGTCTAATGTGCAAATCAC
>NC_051405.1:33167260-33167365 GCF_015228065.2 Penaeus monodon
CCTTCCCCAGCCTAGCAATCTCCCCCCCCCCCACCTTCTCAGCCACCTCCAAGTGACGTCATAGGCCTCATCACACAAAGTTGCGCAGAACTCTGAAGTGACGAG
>NC_051405.1:33167602-33167833 GCF_015228065.2 Penaeus monodon
AGAGTGAATCATGGCCTGACGTACTTCCTTCTAAACTTTAGCAGCTCACAGACTCAATTAAATTTAATCGTGGAAGGAAAAGGATTGGTCTCTACGGAAGTAAATTATACAAGGAGATTAATGATGTAGGCGGTAAGAAGGATATATAGTTCGTGTAGAAAGCGAGGCAAAGTGAATGATATAACTTGGAGAGAGACTTATTATTTTACGAGACTGACTTAAAAAGAAAAA
>NC_051405.1:33167900-33168917 GCF_015228065.2 Penaeus monodon
TGTTGCGGACTTCGAAGTGGATAATAATGAAAGGTCTGTTGATAATCGCTTCTGTAAATTTATGAATTAGTCTTTTGGAGTAGATACTCATTTTTTCTTAATCAATTTTTTTTTTTTTTTAAGCAGCCCTTTCTTATCAGTCGCATTACTTTAGTAAAGGTAATGTACGGCACCGTGGTTACAAGTCGATTACCAACAACATCAATAAGTTCATATTGAGAAAACTAAACTATATTTTGGTCCTTATGGTTTTCAGTACTAGTATAAACTTTCCATCATTTGTCTATTACTTAAAAATGAAAAGTCCCTTGGAAAATCCCTCTCTGCCTCTCGATACTAAGATATGCATGATTTTCAGTCAGCTTTCAACAGGTGTCCATTATTTAAAATATTAATGAAAACTTTCTTGGGCAATCATCCAGTATTTACTTTTTAACACTAGAACATACGCAAAGAAAATAAAACACACAAAACCTGATGAAGAAAAAAAAACGAGGGTGCAGGGATGAAACACCATCGCTTTTTCGGTTTCTTTCCCTGACATATGCAAATGAGAAATTTCCAGCTGCACCAAACACTTTCTTGGCCGTTCCGAGCCACCAATGGAATAATACGAGGATTCCGGATCTCCCTGGAATTTTACAATATATATGCCAACGAGCCCCATTCGAAAATAGATCTACCTACCGTCTGGTTTATATCTGTAACCCTCGCTGGAATTCTGTAGTGTACATATGTATACACGCTGACGACCCCCATTCGAACATAGATCTAGCTACTGTCTGGTCTGTGTCTGTAACCCTCACTGGAATGCTGTATACAAATATGTATATTTATACTGACGACCTCATTCGGAATATAAGCCTAGCTGGTGTCAGGCTGTCCCGTAGGTAACGTTTGTGTCACGACGTCTTAGATATGGTCACAGCGTGTTGGATGGGACTATATGTTTGCTTAGGAAGTGTAGTAAAACGTCAGAAAACAACAAATGACCAAAAAATAATATATTCGAAAAAT
>NC_051405.1:33170306-33170427 GCF_015228065.2 Penaeus monodon
CAGCTACTTTTCTCATTTTTTAAATACATGACTCAGTTTAATCTTTTATTTTCGAAATAACATATCCCTAAATCATCAACTAAAAATATATCTCCAATTCTGAAGCACACTAATATATGGT
>NC_051405.1:33170500-33171020 GCF_015228065.2 Penaeus monodon
ACACGAGATTTTAGTCTATTATGATGTAACTGCGAAACTTTCACATTATTATCCATACATGTTATCAGGTATTTATATTACCTACAACTTACATATGATATGAAAAATAACTTTGGAAAGCAAAATAAATCCTTCTGTTGAATCTAAGAGCTGAAAATTTACCTGGATCAACGCAGAGGCAAACATGGAATTGAAAGCTAATAATGTTATCACTCAGTTAAATATAAAGATCGTTATTTGATATATATTTTTTGGGGTCACATGTGGGCATTAGGAATATGGATTACTTGTCATCCACTTTTCGCAATATGAGAGGATAAACATGCGTTTAAAATACACATACCGGTTATAATACAAGGCCACTGTTACTTAAGAAGCGAAGGCGATAATACTCCTATTTCACCAAAGATTCTGGCTTGGGGAATCGAACGTCTGCTAATAACGTCGCGCAGAGAGGTGGATGCTAAAACAAACGGACAAGTATTGGGGAAAAGTTTGATATGTGTGCATCTTGTTCTAC
>NC_051405.1:33171355-33171875 GCF_015228065.2 Penaeus monodon
GTGTACACATGTGTTTTTGTGTGAATACCTTTCACTCTGCATACAGCCATAGCAATATAACAAACATCAGAGACGCCGATAGTCACACTGAAACCCACTCGACTTTCCTCCTTACATTATCCGAATCCGTTAGTTCTCTGACTGGAATAATCATACTTCGAAGCCGCTGTACCGAATACTAGATTCGTGCTGCATCTCGCTCGGATACCCAGCATGGAAGGCTTACAGCGTGGAGAGATTACAGCATGGAGGAACTACAGCATGGAGGGAGAGGGGGGTGAGGATAGGTCATCGCTTGAGGATTAGAGGAAAGGAGCTTACGTCACAGGCAAACACTGGAACCTGGGTGTATTACCAGCCATCAATAAAATGACTCAATTTCATGCACGCTGCTTCAGTGCCCTTCGAGCTACGGCACCATTGGGAGTGAGTCTTATATGTCCAGTGTGGAGTTTAATGTCGCATTGTGTCGAATGCTGCTGTTGTTACTGTCGCCTTTGCATCTAATCATGCCCTTGTA
>NC_051405.1:33173017-33173574 GCF_015228065.2 Penaeus monodon
AACCCCACCTTCTCTGTCCATTTCCTCCCCGTCTCCCTTTTTCTCTTGCTCTGATTGACATTCCTTTGTGCAGTTTTCTTACAGTTGACTTCATGATTCGAATCAGTGCAGAATGGCATTGCATTCCGATATCAGTGAGGTGCAAGAACTCTCTGGAGTATTGAAAACCAGTCTAGAGATGTAAACTGTATTCATTCTTTGCCTATTCAGGACTGTACACTATGTGCGTTGGCAGAGATCCATGAAACGATACAATATATCAATTTTAGGTGATAGCTTTCTGATTCTCTCCATGACGGAAGTTGATATGGATTTTTCAGACTTTTGTCTTCTGATGTTTAATCATGCTCAATGCAGATTTTAATCTATTTGTTCTCGATTTTTATGTAGCACAATTTTCATATTGATAGTTGATGTACACATTACTAATCACATATAGGATACTCTTGCTATTTCTCCTTTACAACTTTGTCACTAACTTGACGGATACGCATCATATATAATAGTATCATACTCCTTTTTAGTGCATCAACATCTAACTGCTTATATGACGCACT
>NC_051405.1:33173599-33173830 GCF_015228065.2 Penaeus monodon
CTTCGGTTCCAGATGAATCTAACTGGTTCCTGTTACAAATTATAAGTAGCCCTTACTGCCATCTTACTAACGTTTATACATAATTTATACATATTTCTTCGAGTATATCAAAATAAGATTAACCTGAGATGAAAATTAATGACTAAAAACAAGTGTAAAATATAAGATCTCTAACAAGTTTCCTAAAAGCTTCCTCTAAATAATTTTCCAGACCACAGGTTATCATTAAAC
>NC_051405.1:33174372-33174472 GCF_015228065.2 Penaeus monodon
GAAAAGCTAATATAATCTTCAGTCTCATGCAAGCTCATTACTTTGTCCATTTCCCTATTCCTGCCTTTTCTCCCTTCCCATTACTTCCCCCATCCCCCCG
>NC_051405.1:33174652-33174761 GCF_015228065.2 Penaeus monodon
CTTCCTTCCCCCATGCGCTCATTCCCCCGACCGTCGATCAATGTCACATGATAAGATTTGTGTTGCGAAGCAGACACCTTAAAAGGCGAGTTCACGGGATCAGGCAAGT
>NC_051405.1:33175418-33175677 GCF_015228065.2 Penaeus monodon
AAGATCGCCTTTGAAAAGCGTAGGAGAGGCAAGTATTAAAAACGAAGAGTGGAAACTGCTTTCCGTTTAGTGGCCAAAGGATGCTGTAAGATGAGAGATTAGTCTGAGAACTGTGCTTGGTGGCTGGGAGTGGGAGGGATAGATTCGGGCAAGTAGAAAAGATACAAAGAGTAAGAATGAGGCCTGTTGCTGGCATGTGAATGATATATGAAAATGCCTAAATGGGGAAGAGGAATGTTACTTAGGGTAAAATCAAGTT
>NC_051405.1:33175814-33176366 GCF_015228065.2 Penaeus monodon
GCAGCGTGGGTATGAAGGTGAAAGACGAGAGAGAGAAACGGAGGAAATACGTTAAGACAAAATTATATTAGAGAGTAAAAGAGAACCATTGATAAGTGGAGAACAGAAACAGAACAGTTCGAGCAAAAGTGAAAGAAGAAACTTCCCACACAAGTACTAATCGTGGCGTAAAAGTTTGACAGTCTTTGATCTCAGAGTACGTGTCTGGGTAAAACATCCAGACTATGGCATCAAAATTTATGTACCAGAAGAATTTTACAAACTAGACCGATTTTCTTTTATGGCCCATATATCTTTATTTCTTTTAGATTTTTAAAAATTAGATAACTAACCTATATCATTTTATATATTTTTAGATCTTTTTTATATATTTCTAATTCATTTTTTTTAAAGCTTGAAAAGTCTAAAAGATGTTATCCATAAAGATAAAAATCATAGATCTTGAAGTTAAATTAAACATAGTGATGTTCTTAAGATGAAACAATGAAGTCAAGTGACAAAGTAATCCTGTACTCCAAATATAAATACCTTATCTAAAAAAAATCCAAAGCG
>NC_051405.1:33176420-33176503 GCF_015228065.2 Penaeus monodon
TGCAACAGCACCGGTGCCAGTTGCATGGACTCTTACCCTTAGCTTGCCTCAGTGATGTGAAAAGAAGGGAACCATTGCATGGA
>NC_051405.1:33180433-33181051 GCF_015228065.2 Penaeus monodon
CTTAAAGCTGCTCTCCTCATCTTTTCTGACCTTCTGTCTCTCTCGCCAGATATTTCCTGTCGCCACGTTCAAGAATAGTTTTATTTTTCCCACACGTTTTTCCCTGCGTCTTTATTTCACTTCCTTATTCTTAGATTTTCCTTACATTTTTTGTGGTTCTTTAAAACAGGAAAATGCAAAGGAGACAGAGAGATGATTGTAGCCCACACACACCACCCCGAGTCTTATGTGTAGTAAGGATATTGCATGTGTCATTCTCAGTAGAATTTATTATACATTTAACTTATGCATATAAACTCCTTTATTGATATTACGTACGGTCTTGAGTTTCAGTTGTTTTTTATTTAAAAAAATATTCACTTCTTTTCGACCTTCATTGTGTCTGATTTTTCAGAATTACAGCAAAATGACACGCAATATTGCATGTTTGGACCCTCTTCTTGCAAAAGAATGCTGTCTCCATTTGCTCACATTTTTCGTAAAGGAGTTTAAAGATGATGTCATCACGAAGAAGTGCAATGAATTTCTCTAAGGAGAGACTTCCGCAAACAAGGTATTGTCTTGAATATATGAGATATATCTGGGAAAGTGGTTGATAAAAAGACCAATCAAGATTCG
>NC_051405.1:33182473-33182602 GCF_015228065.2 Penaeus monodon
TGAAAACAGGCGCATTCGGACCGAATTGTATGGCGATGTCTCAATATCATCATTTTCCTCATATACTACTTAAATTATTTGCCTGTCGGCCTTGTTTCATCCGTGTGCCTATCTAACTCTCTTCTCCCA
>NC_051405.1:33183327-33183456 GCF_015228065.2 Penaeus monodon
CCCTCTCTCTTTCATCTATATATTTATCTAAATCTCTTTATGCACACAGGCATCACTATTCTCATTTCTCAAAGTAAAGATCATAAGGCTGATCCACCGTTGCGCTGAACCCAAATGTTCGAACTGGGA
>NC_051405.1:33183596-33183862 GCF_015228065.2 Penaeus monodon
TGAATGCACCAACAAGTTGCCCGCAGCGTCTCAACTTCACTCTGCCATGTCATCCCATTCATCTTCTTATTTAGCAAAATAAGACAAACCCCTTTAAGAATAATCTAGCCACTTAGGTTACAAAACTGTTCTTAAATAAATAAGTCCCTCCTTAGGCGTTTCCTTTGCTCCGAGTCTTTTAACTTTGGACTGCTTAGTGCAAATGACTTTAACTTTCGGATTGCATGATTCTGCTTTTTACTTACTTACTCTATTTCTACTGCAAC
>NC_051405.1:33184060-33184154 GCF_015228065.2 Penaeus monodon
CAGTGGTCGATCTTTTTCTCCCTCGTCCCTTTTCAAAGCGAACCACTGAGTGATACAAGTTTTCTCCTCGTGAATCATAATTCTTAGGCCGCAG
>NC_051405.1:33184447-33184815 GCF_015228065.2 Penaeus monodon
ACACCAGATCTTAAGCATACGCGGCCCTTATTTACAGTCTGATCGACCCTGAAGACCCCTTAACCCCCTCCCTCCCCCTACCTAAAGCCTCCTTTTGATTCCCGAGGCTTTTTTTCATAATTTTTTTTTTTATTCCCGAGGCATTTTCTGAGCCTTTTGAAGTGACCATTCAATCTAAACTTTCCCCTCACTCATTCGGATTCACACACATGATCCTCCGCTCCGCCCCACACTTTAGATATATTTGGGATACTTTGGGTCAAGTCTTCACGAGCGTCCTCTAGGCAAAGGATGTGGTGAAGCCTTTTGTTGGGCGTATCATATGGAATTTAGTAAATTGTTGATGATGATATTGTTTCTGTTGTAGT
>NC_051405.1:33185020-33185268 GCF_015228065.2 Penaeus monodon
TCCTGCCAACCAGAGCCCATACATTACAACACAGATCCATCGAGGTACAAAATCATCTTTCACTCCTCCATTTCGCGACGACATTCAGAATTCACTGCCAGAACCAGATGTGCAAGCGCAAATATTGCAACTGTCTCCGTGTGGACCAAAGAACTTCAGAAGTTTAAATTTTGAAGTAGAGAGCGCTCGCAGTAAACGCTCGTGTTGATAAATCTGACGCTGTCATATACATTTTAGTATATATACTT
>NC_051405.1:33185427-33185911 GCF_015228065.2 Penaeus monodon
AACTCAGAAAAAATACAGACTGTCAACTTATTATTAAACATATGAAACGACCCACAGTCCTTGCAGTTTTCAGTGTGCATGACCAAAGCACTTGAATGATCTTCTGGGAGATGGAGATATACATCAAATTATATTATGAGGATTTAGTTGAACATAAATATCCATAGAGAGCATTTTGAGTAAGAATTCGATTGCCATACTTACTTAACCTTCGTCTGCTAAGTCAAGAGCATCCCCATACCCTAAATTATCGCTGATAAGTCACTAAATGCGTGTCAACTTCAAACTTCACATAGTGTCTGTCTCTTGCTTTCTTCTAACAACAGTATTACAGCAATTATAAAGAACTTCAAAATCAAATTGCTATTAGAACACGAACAAGCTGCTGCTTACTTTTTTATTCTAGGTTTACATCACTCGAAACAGAGAATATATCTATTAGGCAATAAGATTAAAAATACAAGAAATGTATCTCTAAATGATA
>NC_051405.1:33186305-33186674 GCF_015228065.2 Penaeus monodon
TTGGTGGTCATGGTTTGATTGGCTACTTCTTAATTTCAGTATATGTGGAATTCAGGTTGCTGTTCATTATAGTATAACATGCAAAGGCAATCATTATAAAAAAGTAGTATTTGTTTTATTACTTTCTTACAATAAGCTATTGTAGCATGCACAGTAACAACTGCCAAAACACCTCATATATTAATTGATTTTAAAGGACTTCAGCAGAGATAAATTTGAAGTCAGGTCAGTATTATATAGAGTTGTTATGGATCACTATATAGAATAATACCATACACTTTAAACCATCATGAGCCTATTCATGCTAAGCTAGATGAGATAAACAGTTACTTGAAGGCAGACTGGACTTGTTATAATCTATAATGTATA
>NC_051405.1:33187118-33187366 GCF_015228065.2 Penaeus monodon
GATATATATAATATTTTTATTTCTTTGTGTGTTCGCAAGCTCTGCACGTTAAAGTTTTATCTGACGTATTTTTTTCAACGCTTCTGTTATATAATTCAATATATAATGCTAACTTTGTGTCCATTTTGTTTTATATTGCTTTGTTAAATCATAATAAATTGCATACGTACGCATGTATGTATATATGTACGCGCAGGATACATACCTAAGAAATTGCTGAAGAAGCTATGCAACGAAAAGGCCATACA
>NC_051405.1:33188025-33188216 GCF_015228065.2 Penaeus monodon
TATTTCTCTAGATAAAAAAAGGTGGAAGAATATATTAAAGCATTGTGATCACTAAAAGGCTCTTTACGGTAAAGCCCTCAGTCCAACATTTTAAAGAGCTTTTACGGGGAAATCCTTGGGAAATTTCAGATCTTTTGCTGCTCTATCTTTCCTCACGCTTGTTCAATATCTAAATTAATCAGTTATTGGCA
>NC_051405.1:33188587-33188669 GCF_015228065.2 Penaeus monodon
ACCTTGCAGTAAGTATTTACACACAAACATGAATGATATCTTGTCCTTGGGGTAGCAAGTTCTTCACTACGCGGCGCTCTAG
>NC_051405.1:33188999-33189072 GCF_015228065.2 Penaeus monodon
GCCCAACGTGAGACGGTACCCATTAAACGCACAATAAGAGATTTATCGTAGGCTATGCCGATCTATCGTGGGC
>NC_051405.1:33190051-33191662 GCF_015228065.2 Penaeus monodon
AAAGAATGAAAATAATATAATATTTCTGCATCGAAATATTATATTCTCTTTACATAATGCGAAATCTAGTGTGTAAAAATTGCAAATACTATTCCCGTGGCAATATGGTTTTCTAAAATAACCTTTAGTATGCCTTATTACTCTCCTAGAAGTTAACCATCATGTTTTATTCGAGAAAACAAAAAAATCTACCATGATACTTAAAAGCATTCGCCTCTCTCCGGCTGGAATAAAATATATGTACCTCGTTAATGCAGATAATCAGACCTCATTATCCACGGCTGCGAAAACAACAACAGCGATAATGAGGAAGCTGGCAACCCTCATTTTTTTACCTTGCATTTCAATGTAGGTCTGCCTCCTCTTCAGAATTTTTGTAATTGCTCATAACAGGATTTTCTTTGATCCTATAAACAGTTTTGCATAATTGGTAATGTAGGCGACGTGAATGATTCATGCTATACAGAGTAAGATGCGGTTACCTTTAATGAGAATATAATAAGGCTGAGCTTATTATTGGCTTTATTTGTTTGTATGTATACTTTATCACATATATTTTTTTTTCCGTCTGCAGTGTAAAGTCAGTGATGGTGAACGTAGCCACCACTTTACTCTGAATATTGTACTAGAATTTTCGACTAGACTGTAAGCGACGTACCAGAAATAAAGGATATATCTACACGAACTGGCTATCTACTATCTATATTGGATATTCAGTGAGACTACCTGTGTTCACATCTAACCTTAATGGATTTTCTCTCGAATTTGGTTATTGTTGATGCCAGTTATAACACAGCCGTTGATCTCTTATTGTTGCAGCACCATTGAAATTCCGTATACGCTACATTTGAAGTGTATTCGATGTTGATAATTTCGTTTATGATTAATGGACGGGTGGGATGGTGCGTCCCATACTGGCCTTGATATGGAACGAAGAAAAATTGAGGTTTTGTGTGGCTTGTTTTCCCGTTTCCAAAATGATAGGGGGATGATATTCATAGCAATGGAAATACCTCACTTTACTTTTCGTTGTTTCTTACCACTTCTTTTTATTTTACTACCATTCCTCCGTGTAGAGTGCATAAATGAAGTCGCGTAAAACTTCATAGGTCGAAACGTCAAATGTAGTTCACAAACGACATCAACGTGGAGATAAGACCGCATCATCAATTCCATAATCCAATAAGGGATACTTGAGACAGCATATTCCAACACATTATGTTACAAAATGCCCATAGAACTGAATCGAGTGCAGGCGTCTACACTAGGCCTTTTTCTCTCTCCCAACCGTGAACTTTACATAGAATTCAGAACTTCCTATTTTATGTCGCAGGTGAATCAACATACTATCATCGGTATTCATCTGGTTTGTACATTAGTTAGGCGAAGTGTGTAGAGTCTTGCATGGAAGATCGATCCACATCTGGTAGGACTCACGGGTGCCATTGGAAGGGCCATATAGACACCTCAGAAAAGGCGAAAGACAAACCATAGCTCGTACTAAAATGGCCAAGGGACGGGGATGGATGGACCGACCTTGGCACATTACCCTCCTAAATCTAATCTTATAAAAGAGAGAAAAGATAAGTAGAAAATTAATCGCACTCTCAA
>NC_051405.1:33191730-33192389 GCF_015228065.2 Penaeus monodon
GAAGTACTCCCGTTCAACTTCAACATTTCGCAAACACTGATCTCGCTCAACTAATCACCCACACCACACTTGGGATCCATCGTTATAATTAAATGACACACTTGACCGAGGCTCTGCTAGTACACAAACCTTGCTAAATTGGCTGGGTGGATAATTAGCTTTTTTTAACGACGCTGTACCCCGTTTTAGTTAGAAATGATTACACTAGTAATGAGTATCTGATATCTTGACGAGACAGTATTTTTGTATTTTATCTGTATACCTCTTTTGGGACGTACATTTTTTTTTTCTTGATTTGTTTTGAAATGAAGAAGATAACATGACGTGATAAAATACATATACGATAAACGAAAGAATTAATCAAGGAACTGAATAGCAAAAGAATGAAACCCAGTCCACGACGCGAATATTATGTATATATATGCCAAAACAGTTGACATTTGCATGCGAGGACAAAGCCTGCTCTGTTCCCGGAGGCGACGCTCGTCAAGGAAGGGCTTCGTGAAACCATCTAACATGCAAGGTAATATTAGCGTGTGAATGGAACATAAGGAATTTTAATGCAATAGCTTACCCTCATTGCAAATAACGGCTAAGGAAATCATATTTGATAATGATGGGGTTTATAAAAAAGATAACATGTTATATGATATGTATGT
>NC_051405.1:33192817-33192986 GCF_015228065.2 Penaeus monodon
ACATACATATACATATGAACATATTATACTTTATGATAAACCCATCATTATCAAAATATGATTTCCTTAGCCGTTACTGCAATGAGGGTAAGCTATTGCATTAAAATTCCTTATGTTCCATTCACACGCTAATATTACCTTGCATGTTAGATGGTTTCACGAAGCCCTT
>NC_051405.1:33193213-33193312 GCF_015228065.2 Penaeus monodon
TGTACTATCATCATATCGAAAAGACAATTAGCTTGTGAAGTAATATACTTGGTTAGTATAATGGTGTATTATTTGCGTAATACACCATTATACCTTTTC
>NC_051405.1:33193767-33194233 GCF_015228065.2 Penaeus monodon
TGAAGACTCGAGTCAACCCTGCAAAATGAACTGAATAAAAGTACAAAAGCACTATATCGTCATAACTGTCTTTGCAACGCGCTATTGTATGGGCTCATTCAGTACCGATTAACAATTAACACTGCTTACTAGGACATCATCGTTGCACATCGTAAAAAAACAAAAAACAAAACAAGAACACGAATACTGAATAAATTAATAAATTGTTACTTTGTCGAAGAGAAGACTAGAACCATATCTCTGCATTTCGCTTTGATATCCACAGTTCTGCAAAATTAAACCCTCCGATTAGGGTGAAGCAATCCGTGTAAAGTCAAACAAGAGCTAAGGCGTATAATCAACATTCGGTTAAATAAGGTGTAAAAACAGGGATCGTTTAATTACAAAGGCAAGGGTAGCGCCGCAGTACACTATTTAATGGGTCAGAATTTTCGGCTTTGTGATCGCTGTGTACTTTCGAACTAAT
>NC_051405.1:33194841-33195067 GCF_015228065.2 Penaeus monodon
TATCATCAACATATGTTTATTCACCTTCACATTACCCTTACTGATAAACCGTTCAGGGGAATCTGCAACCCACCTAAAAAAAAATCCATTAATGCAAACAAACGAAGCCATGTAATCAGCTGCATCTTGCAATCAACTTGATTATATGAGAAATTGGACAAAGAAGGACCTGCGTGTGACGGGTGAGAATGGCACAGAGAAACGAGGAACCAGCGAGCCTTTGATA
>NC_051405.1:33195551-33195699 GCF_015228065.2 Penaeus monodon
ATAAACTGACTGATTGCTCAAGGGGAGTGATATCGGACGATAAGTTATTGATCCTGCGATGATTCACACTCGAGCTTGTGATCGTGAAGCATGACTGTCTTTTTAGCTCTGTTTCAGAATTTTACATGAACATATATATGTGTACAAT
>NC_051405.1:33195881-33197474 GCF_015228065.2 Penaeus monodon
ATTTTATAGATATAGATACAGATATTAACATTAACGCACACGCCAAACACGAACGCACGTATTTTTTTTAGTTTCAATCTGGCGCAAGCTAAATGAACTTAGAGCTTACCAGTTATCGACAAGAGGCTTTAAACGCTTTAAACTTTAAACCACTGACGTTCTTTGCTCAAAACTAATATCTGAAATATTTTCGGTCGCCAGTTCCGATTTTTTTTTTCTATGGAATTCATTTACGAACTTTTTGTACTTCGATTTCCTGCCGAGGCTTTTTCCTTTTAAGAAAAAAATAAAGTAAGATGATCAACTCATTCATAAAAAGAAGCTGAGCGATCAATTTGATTTATAAGAAGAGATTGGATGATCAATGCGATCAATTCATTCCATAAAAAGGATTAAGCGGCCATTTCATTACCCCCTTGAACAACCATATAGTCCGGGAAACAGATTCTCTATATAAAGAAAGATATCTCACGCGGGAAATGCGAAGAAAGGGTGGAAGAAGGAAAAGTTTCGAAAGGTTGCTTTAGAGATTTCGAAGAGGCTAGGCAACCAAAAAAAGGAGCGTTGTGCCCGAAATTCCATGTCGAGGAAGCAAATAGGGTATATAAAAAAGAGGAAAAAGAAGAAAAAAAAGTAGAAAAAGAAAGAAAAAAAAAAAGGAAACAGTAGAGAAAAAAGTCAAAATTACACGGAAAGATTAAAAGAGAAGGAGAAAATCCAGAAAAAAAGAAAGAAAAAAGGGAGAAAGTACAGAATGGAAAAAAAGTCAGGAAAAGAAAGAAAAAGACGAAAAAGTGCGGCTCCCGTGGATGAAATATCTGATGCGGAATATGACTACGGTCCGCCGCGAATTGGGAAGTCCAGAGAGGAAAGTTCTAATGGGCAATAATTCGAACTGCTCGTCGGGAGTACGAAAGGCTGACAGGTTAAAGAAGCCCACGCCAGAAGGTGGAAAACGGAAATTGACAACAACATTGAAAATTTATCACGAAAAATGGTCTAATGATCTGGATAAGGTGTTTTTGTTTCATGTTTTCCATCCGTCACATTAAGGTTTTAAGATGTGAAAGAAATATAAATTTGGTACAGATTATCGGTTTCATAAACACTTTTTGATTAACTTCACAATCATTTCTTTTTACTACTAAATCAGTGGCTTTTACTAGCAGCTAGACAATAAAACATGAACTACTCTCAACGTGTCATCTGTGAACCTTCATTATTTAGCATTTAGCATACCAGTTCAATTAAAATTATTTAACATATTTTAAATACTCACAAAGAAACTATATTATTCTGAGAAATAATGAAACATATAGGAAAGGCTATTTACCTCTATTACCTAACACATAAGAGTTCTCGTTTCTTCCTTATTTTCGCAAGACTTTTGACTCAGTCACTCCCAGCTAATTAGTACTCTCTTTCAACATCCTTTTAATGTATAGTTTGAAGAAACGTAATTTCCTCTCTGAGAATGCACTTTTATTCACATTTTTTTCTCATTAACCAAGCGAACATTGTCTTCACATAAAACTTGCTTATATCTCTTACGGTATTGCAATATTGCAATCTGACATCTCATTCAGGTGTACT
>NC_051405.1:33197898-33197997 GCF_015228065.2 Penaeus monodon
CCTTTTAAAATCGGGGTATTACCTGAGACTTTAGCAATATCATGGGCGGGATAATGTGTCTTTTATCATGCGTTCGTGTAACTCTTTTTTATTCTCCAT
>NC_051405.1:33198634-33198753 GCF_015228065.2 Penaeus monodon
ATAAGGCGAACTGAGCTTCTGAGGTATACCTTGATTACCCGAGATATTTCTTTCTCCCTCCACTTCTCATCATCCACTTATATCCATCTGCTGAGAGCGATTCTCGTCGCCTTGTTTCC
>NC_051405.1:33199037-33199171 GCF_015228065.2 Penaeus monodon
TTTCGTCTTAACATTATACCGCATTTCCACCGCATAACTTTGGAAATTACAGCGCGTTGTGGCAGTTCTCAGGATTCCGGTTATTTACCTGCCATAAGGTCGAGATTTGGGGCTTGATCAAAGAGGTTTTGGAT
>NC_051405.1:33199491-33199989 GCF_015228065.2 Penaeus monodon
ATTGTACCTCTTGCTTTTACTTCTTTTCCCTCGTTTTTCACTCTTGATACTCCCTCTTTTCACTCTTGCCATCCATCTTATTTTCACTCTTGTTCTCCCTCTTGTTTTCACTCTTTCTCCTCCTCTTACGTTCACTCTTGCTCTCACCTTTCTTTGACTATCACTCGAAGCATAAGGAAAGAAAAATGATGGAAACTCTGAAAAATCTTTAAGAAAGAAAGAAAGACTAACAGGCAGCGCTTGAAGGAGAGGGAAAAAATTAAGGTTTCAAAGGTTCTTAAAATGGGTTTTGAGGAAAACGATGGGGGATTTAGGCCGACGAAAAACACCGCAGTTTATTTGTTATCGAATGTAGAAGCAATCAAACTTGTCGGAAAATTGTGTAACGGATGAAACCCAAAGGTGAATGGAAGGATCAAAGATTTGGTATAAGAGTTTTATCGTCGAGTTTATCGCATAGCTAGTGTTAGTTTTTCCTATCATAAAGGTATATGCATT
>NC_051405.1:33200098-33200197 GCF_015228065.2 Penaeus monodon
TATTTGCGCTAAACATATGGATGGATAGATATATAGATATGTGAATAAAACGCTATGAATCGATGGACAGGCGGTTTTAGATTAATTCTGAATATCAGT
>NC_051405.1:33200228-33200354 GCF_015228065.2 Penaeus monodon
CACAATCAGAAGCAAAAACGGATGGATATGTCGCAGCTGGATCGGTTGCAAAGGCTAGTGCCAACCAATTATACTAAATCAACTCTAAGGGGCGCATCACCACATTTCAGTTAGTGACTCTGATAT
>NC_051405.1:33200453-33200628 GCF_015228065.2 Penaeus monodon
GAAATGTGAATGACATTGAACAGGAAATTACAGGCAATATGAAAATCAAACTTTGGAGTATTTGATGTGATAAGCTTTTCAGTGTATCAAAACAGCACAGCATAAAAATATAGTTGTCATGATTAACCTGTTCTTATTTTCGGCCCATTCTTTCGCCTGCGCAGATCACATTGGT
>NC_051405.1:33200754-33201210 GCF_015228065.2 Penaeus monodon
TTTCACTCTGTCTCAGGTGTGCCTTGTCTCTTGTGTCGTCTATCAGGCAGTGTTCTTCTTATTGTCAAGATCAAACAAACTTTCAGAGATAGATAATACGATGTGCAATCTCACCTAACCTATTTTTTTATATATAATTTTTGACGGATCGGTCTCGAAATTACTGTATGATAAGAGAAACCCGCTGTTTTGATGGACATGATGCCTCATAAAATTCTCGAAACCCTGAGACCTCGCGCATTCTCTTTGCAATGTCAGCAAAGCGACAGTATACAGTTCGAACGAGATCCTCACAGTTATTTGGGAGACCTTGCAGCTTGTATAGAGAGAGTGGCATAAGCATCTATCAACTGTGATACAGTTTGCTAAGAGCGAAATAGAGAAGGGATTAGATAATTACTTGTGTCATCACAGAAGCAAACTCAGTCAAGTTACCTTTAGAGATGCTATAATATT
>NC_051405.1:33201234-33201504 GCF_015228065.2 Penaeus monodon
TCATGTACACGGATTCTTCTGTCGTGCGTGATTCACTTCCATAAATATTCGAGACATTCAGGAGTCCACTTAGATTTTCATCGTTCTTTGATCATAGACCCTGGCAACAATTGTACAATCCTTTCTTTCGTTTAATTCCTTCTCATCAAAGCTATTGATTTTATTAAGAGTTTTTACCTTCGCCGACTTTCTGTTGCACTTTCAAAGGTCTGAAATTCAGGAAACTATGTAATGAGTAGAAGGGATGTCAGCGTAGAAAGGCTCAAAATG
>NC_051405.1:33202388-33202584 GCF_015228065.2 Penaeus monodon
ACTCCAGAAATATTCTCCTTGTGTAATAAACCGAAAGCAATAAGAAAATATGCAAAGGGAGAGCGAGGAGCGAAGGCAGCAGATTGCGGAGCACAGCTGGAGGCAACATCTGAAGGAATAATACGGGCTGAAATATTATCAAAAGCAATAACAAGTAATTCTATTCAAGAGAATGGAAGCTTCCCTCCCACACTTT
>NC_051405.1:33202622-33203102 GCF_015228065.2 Penaeus monodon
TCAGCTTGTGTTTGAGACGACGTAAATTCTCACGGATTGTTATTTTCGTCATGAAACGTCTCTGTCAGATACAGAAGACGGGGATTTCGACATAAATAATGTATTTATAGGAACTGTGTTCTATTTAGAATGTTAGGTTTATTGGAATAGTATCATGTACAGCATTTTATATATAAAGGAAAATTATCATGGACATTGTTATATTCATGTAGTGGCATATTGATAAGAATACCATAAAGTATTTACGAGTATATTCTCACATTAAGAAACACAAAGGGACTATAGCACACACGCTAAACATGAAGCTTAATTGGAAGGGCAATTATGCAACATGGAAGCGTTGTTGATACATAACTGTATTTAAACTTTTCCAGCATACAACACAGAATGAGAGAAAGGGGTGGAAGTGATGCGGGGAAAGATTAATGAGGAAGATGAGAGCATCACGGTGTATGTGTAATTGTGAGTAAGTTTTTAAAG
>NC_051405.1:33203219-33203377 GCF_015228065.2 Penaeus monodon
CACACACAGACATATATGATAGTGATGATGTCACTAGCCACGATGCTGGTACCAGACATCATGGCTGTGGAAACCAATGCTGGAGCCGCAGACTTTGCCGTAATATTGGCAAAGGGATTGATGGACTGGTACAGGAGCGGTATTCACGAAAGTTCTCA
>NC_051405.1:33203453-33203636 GCF_015228065.2 Penaeus monodon
GTAGTGAACTGCCGCTCCTACTGCTCCTTTCGGCAACCCACACTCGCCCAGCATCATCCTAAACCCCCATAAAAAGTCTCCGCGACCAATATTACAAGTATGGACCAGGGCGTTAGGATACTGATGAAGACGCTGCAGAAGGTACCGCCTGACAGAGGCGTTGCAGGAGGATAATGGAGACGC
>NC_051405.1:33203757-33203940 GCF_015228065.2 Penaeus monodon
AACGTTGTGGGTGATGTTAATGGCAGCTAAGTAGAGACTGAACAGGACTGGCGCCAATAGCACATCCCTGCTTCACAAATACAGTAGCATCAGAAGGCTCAGAGAGGTTTACGACTTTAACTTTACTTTACTCAGTCTATGAAAGCCACATATAGGTCTGTCCTTTCGTCTCTGCATTTTTCT
>NC_051405.1:33204059-33204329 GCF_015228065.2 Penaeus monodon
ATCTAGGATCCGTCATACCTATTCCTCGTTAACGGTGTCAAATGCTTTACTCAGGTCTATGAAAGCATTCTATAGGTCTTTCCTTTCTTTTCTGATGCCTAGTAATAGATATGGTTCGTTGTGCTTTAGTCTCTTCTGAAGCTGTACCGAGAGACCGGTAGTATGTCCTAAGTAAGATGTGTATGAAGGCGCTGCAGCATAATTGATCACTTTGCCTTTGCTGTTGCCACAGTTGGCATGATTACCCATCTTTATATAGATGATGACAAC
>NC_051405.1:33209320-33209683 GCF_015228065.2 Penaeus monodon
GCTTTCCCCCGAAAAGTAAGAAGCGCAGGGAGAAATCTGGCCCCTCCTTATCCAGAGTTTTATCAGTAGCTCTTGGCGCACTAAATCATTCCGCTCAGTGTATCACCAAAGTTATTACCCAGTTAAGCTTAAAACATTGCCTGGTGTAAATTGCATCTCTGAACATTGCTCATGATGGCGATTAAGTGCTCTTGCATTCGTTAGTTTCTCCTCCGTCGCTCTGAAGTTAGTCTCTGCACCCTCGGATTGGCGAGATTTAGAGCTTAAACTTAATATTTATGGATGAATTATTAAAGCTTAAAGTCGTTTCGCTGTATCTTTACACGCATTCACTCATAACTATTTCTTTCGATCTTCTTTTCT
>NC_051405.1:33209862-33210322 GCF_015228065.2 Penaeus monodon
TAGCATTTAGACATTTTCTTCAACGTCAATTAGTAATTCGTCCTACTCTCCTGGACTCAATATGCAAGTTCGGTTGAAAATAAGTGTATCCTCCATATTCAGAATGTATTTTAATTTATTTTCAAATTATTACGTTGGGCCCTTCCCTTGACCTGTGTAATGGTTTATGCAGATTTATTATTCTTACTTTCAAGAGTCAGTATATCAGATCTACTGTATGAATCTAGGGTATATGTCTGTTTAATAATAATAATCCAGAAATAAAAGGTTGCAATGGAAGTAATTTGCTACGTTGGTCTTAGTGTGTTAGTTTTTATGTTTATAGGATGTAATAAATGGAACCCTGACAGATGCAAAAAGATGATCACCGCCAGGCATTATAATAATGTTATGATATATTTCCAACTATTACACCGGAGATAAAGTACTCTTAATACTCTTTCGTGTTTCTTTATATGCC
>NC_051405.1:33210364-33210475 GCF_015228065.2 Penaeus monodon
CTCAGTAACGAAACCAACACCCGCCATTTTGTGAAATCTGTTTAATGCTGAAGGTACTTGTAATACTGTGTATATCTGCTTGCCAATTGTAAGAAATTATTTAATGCTGAT
>NC_051405.1:33210520-33210993 GCF_015228065.2 Penaeus monodon
CCACATTCCATCTTAAGAAAAAGGATTCTTCCGTGAGCAATGTATAATGTTAGAGTTACGAGAAGAAGAAAAAAAATCATATCAACAGCCGGCCTTTTTTATACTTGACTGGTGGCTTCGATAAGATTGCTGACATCCTTTCAACGCTGTAGATATCGCTTTGCTGAGAGATAGATTACGTAACACAGCAATACGACCGATTTGATCTATAGACGTTGCGTGTCAGGAAAAAATTGAAATTGTATAAGATGATGAACGCAATTTAATCTTTCTGATAATCCCGCGTCAACGGGAAATCAACATAATAGCAAAATAACCGTTAAATCTCTTCGAAAACAAAGAGCATAAGACAGGTTAATAAGGCAATACCTGGGTTATTTATGCACGTTTGCGTGTGAGAAAAACCAGCACGCTATTACTTCCGGGTCACGGAAGAGCCGCACTTTGCGTTGCGGAAGTCACGAAAATAATTC
>NC_051405.1:33211436-33211701 GCF_015228065.2 Penaeus monodon
CACCGTTCGGGACGTATGTATGACGCTGTTGGGTCTCTGTCTGCTGTAGTGTAGGCAAAAAAATAAAAATAAAAATAAAGTATGTGATGTTTGTTTCCCTGGTATACAGATCATAAAGAAAATGAGAGAAGGGTTGAGGGAAATGACGTAGAAGAATGAATATCATATTAAACGATGGTAATGAAAAAAGAGAAAATGAAATACGGTAACGCCTTTGAATAAAAGGTAAGCTATATACCTCAATCCTGCATTTCACTTTTCCATC
>NC_051405.1:33211816-33212175 GCF_015228065.2 Penaeus monodon
CTTATTGAATTCATCGATGTTAATGACATTGTTCTTCGATGAACAGATTTGCTCATTGCGGTCATTAAAGCAACACGCTTAACTCATTAGCAGGGTATGTCAATCAAAATGTCTTTTATGATGCAAAAGAGTAATCATTCATTTCGTATTGCACAAATTGAATTACCATTTTGTGACGTTCTATAGAACCATATTAACAAGGGGAAAATATCTGTGGCGTATTGATTAACAGGCATTATAGAATTGATAAAATCGTGGACTATGTATCGCTTTATAAGATATATGTAGTTTAAATTTGTATATGTGGTGATTGTTAAGCAGTAAAACTATTTTCTCTTTCTCCATTCTCTAACTAATTT
>NC_051405.1:33212292-33213446 GCF_015228065.2 Penaeus monodon
ATCTAAACTTCACTTTGCCTAACCTCTGTTGTCTATCTTCATACATATCTGCCTGTTTGCATACATCTGCCCATTCATTTCCAGCCGGGTGTGTAGAACGCATGTCTTTCACAGGAGCCATAACCACGGTAAACTTGCCAGTGATAAATTTAAGGCAAGACTCGTTTTCGTTCATGTTGTGATACATGTGCTGAGCTCGACCATTTAGGAATTCGTTAAAATGTCTTTAAGAATATTTGTAGTTAAAATTGGTGGGACGAATGCCTTTTGGATTTATCTATTATCGGCGCTATATATCATGTTCCTTATCATTTTCAGTATATACATTTTTAACAGACTACATTTTATGTCGGTTTTATAAGTAAGAACTTTACTTTAAGATTAATTTATGCTGTTAGTGCTATCAATGTCGAATAAAACAACCAGATAGCTGAAATGCGCAAAAACATATTTTAACATCAATTAACTGCAACAAACAATCTCCTGTCAGCCTTCTTTACTGTTAAAAAAAGAAAGGAAAAAAAACGAGCACTATCATGATATAACTGTAAACGCTGTCATGCGAAGGATAATCATTGCCAGGTTCATAACTGTTTTCATTGTTGCTGTAACACACATTTGTTCCAGTGTGTATTTATGTATACGATATTTTTAATACTGATTTTATGCTCTTAAAGTAAAAAAGTGACAAAGCAAAATTCTCAACAATCTCGTTTTAGAAAGAAATGCATACGTCCAACTTTTCTCAATACAATATCCTCTTATAGTCAGTCATTCATTTCCTAGAAAGCCTGGAAATCGTGCTGGCAACAACCGTATTAAGCTATCACCCGAAGAAAATGTAATAACAACCCTTTCGTGGAAATTATCAAGACTAAGATTTCTGTCTCCACGTAAGATAAACATTTCCCCGTAGGCCTCAAGTTTCAGAAAAGTCGTAAAAGATTAAAAGCCTAAGAGAAAACTGCGTGTTACAAAGGTTTAACGTACCCTGGAGAAGCTGCGGATATCTCGTAGGTAAAGTGTGCGTTGCATAACAATGGGGAAAATGTGTTGAATAACAATGAGGAAAATACCACTGATGAATCGTTTCCTTTCAGAGTAACGAGTCCGAATGTCGTAATATAACATAAAGCGTCTTTGCAACATTTTTG
>NC_051405.1:33214535-33214731 GCF_015228065.2 Penaeus monodon
AAGTTCAAATAATGTTACATGTTTGAATTAATACTGAAGTTTGCGATAACAGTGAAAACGATATGTGATTATGAAGCAATACTTCACTATTTTTGCAACAAAATTCTGTTTATGATTTTCAATTCAGCTTTGAGAAATTACTAATGTTATTTATTATTAATCTTTGCTATTTCAGTTCTTCTATGTATTCTATGTA
>NC_051405.1:33215749-33215982 GCF_015228065.2 Penaeus monodon
GAAAGCAAAATCACACAACTTCCAAATATCTGCCATTTCTACTCTCCATGCCCTTCCCTTGAGGCAAAACCTCCGAGTGCTCGAGCTCTATAAATCGCATGAGTTTTGAAAGCAATAGAACGCCTGTGTAATTCATCGCTTTTGAATCGAGAGCATCAGTAACATGGGATTAACGTGATTGCTGAGCTGTTTCGTGTCCTAATCCATTTCTTCGCGGGTCAGAGATTTATCTT
>NC_051405.1:33216512-33216593 GCF_015228065.2 Penaeus monodon
TACCTTGAAGATAGCTTTGATGACGTAAGCGATAACGTTTACTGTTATTTAGTATAATAAAGTTTCCGAAGTGCATTACTC
>NC_051405.1:33216615-33216835 GCF_015228065.2 Penaeus monodon
AGATTAATGGATCATTAGTTGGACTGGCAGTAATTGGGAAAAATCCTGAAACCCGTATAAAATATCGTGAAATATTAATTAGTGTTCTGACCTCGCGCTAAACAGGAAAGTCTTTCTTTATCAAGTCAGCAGCAAAGGATGATGCCATTTAAATTTCTCGATAAAAATTACATAAATTAAAATTAATTTATGTAAGTCTGTGAAAAGATTATCGAATATA
>NC_051405.1:33218038-33218229 GCF_015228065.2 Penaeus monodon
GTTTTTAACTTATGCCAGGCTGTTTGTACTGCTTCGAATATTTATTTTGCATGCATTTCCACTGGATTTCCTGCATCTTTATCCCTTGAGTAATGAAATTTTTAAAAGCGCTGTGTTATTTTCAGTTTTCTATGTATTTCTGACTAATCTTCATTAAATATTGAAGAGAAATCATATACTGTCGACGTTTT
>NC_051405.1:33218278-33218871 GCF_015228065.2 Penaeus monodon
TTTACCACGCTGAATGCAGGAAAGATTTTAAAAGCTACATGGAGAAAAGGCCTTCATCTGCATTATGCTTCGTGATCATGTTGACGATTTCAGTAGTGCGAAATCTCTGTACAGAATGATTAGTGAAATTTATACAACTGAAATTATTAGGAATAAGATTTCAGCGAGCGAATACTGAACGCACGTGAGTGATAAATCTAAAAAGATAACGTTTAATCTATTTTCTTACCCCTAGAAGCTCATAGTATCTATTCTATCTTACACTCTATACATTTTCCTAGAAAAAGTTAAACAAACAGCTATGTGTCTTCTCTTGACTCTTAGACTCTAACACGTCTGTGATTTTCAAACGTTTTATTAATGCTTTGATTGTTTAGGGGGTATTCAATCTGCTGGGCGATTCGTGATTCAGAATTGTGACTTAAATGTATTTGCACTTTTGTACTTTCATAGTATTTATTATTTTTTTCTTTTTCTTTTTCCCTTCAAATCACTACTCGATGCTCGTGATAATTCTCGCGATCCGGGGTTGGGAATCACTGTCCTTAATCTTCATGGGTCGTTTTAGTGTCCTAGATCATCAAAGGAACATC
>NC_051405.1:33218949-33219406 GCF_015228065.2 Penaeus monodon
TACGTACACATAAACAACAATACACCCCCCCCCCCTCCACACACACAAATAGATGTGTGTTTTTCCATATGTAAAATGCTTAAATATCTCTATTTATAATGTAAAGTATCTTCCTTTTAAGGACTTTTTCCCTTGTCGGTTAGCGCTCAAGGAAGGTAATTAGAAAGAGTACCCAGTAATTACGAACAACGAGGGCAATCAAACAAGACCAGTTCGTTAATAGGCATGCATTGGTCACGGGGAAGGCGGGGGCAATAAAGTGCTTACGCGGGGTAAATTTAGCCTGGTTCAGATGGTATTTTTGTATACCCGCTCTTGAAGCTTTCATTAGTCAGCATCCAAGGGTTGATGGGTTAAAACGAAAAAAAAACAAGCATACCATGCAAAAGAATAATGGTTTATTCAGAGGCAGAGTTGTTCTTACTAACTTGCCTGTGTGAGTGATGGTACTGTACCG
>NC_051405.1:33219436-33219578 GCF_015228065.2 Penaeus monodon
TCAGATAAGGGTATGACGATTCTGTGTTAAAGACGAACACAATGTGGTTTAATAAAAATAAAGGATAAAGAGTTAAAGCATAGAGAGAAAGAAAGTAAATTCATTGTAAAATACTTACTCTTAATAATTGCCTCAATTGTAG
>NC_051405.1:33219617-33219823 GCF_015228065.2 Penaeus monodon
TCCCCCAAAATATAGTCAATATTTATAGTTAATAGTTAATCTCCAGGAAAGAACATCCACAGATACCAAACCTTAATTCTTTAAGATGTTCTCCGTTGTCCGTTGCCATGGAAACCGTAGGAATTTCTCTTTTACGATATCCTCTAATTGATTTGTATTGTACAGACGGCAGATACTTCTTCCGAACGATTGCACAATAACGGCGA
>NC_051405.1:33220028-33220288 GCF_015228065.2 Penaeus monodon
CATGGTTATATTTTCATTTCTACATGTACAAATATTCATAACATTTGCCATAAATGAAACAAATGAAATATTTGCGACATTTATGTTTAATGGATTTCGCAGCGATGGGTTAGGCGGCTTGTGTGATTTTTTTTAGTGCATGTACAACTTTGGTTTTGAAATTTCCAATTTTAAGGGAAGTTACTACAATGTGTGAACAGGTTTGGCACCTTTTCATGAAACAAAAACAATTGTCATAAAACCAAAGCTTGACATGAAAC
>NC_051405.1:33220554-33220746 GCF_015228065.2 Penaeus monodon
CCTCATAAAGCAAACGAACTAAGCCAAAGGCTTAACAATGAAACGAGTGGAAGTAATTCACAATGTATAATGGAAATGAACTGCATATATGCAAGATAAAAATGTATAGTGAGATAATAGAAATGGAGTGCATCAAAGGTGGATTCATAAAGGGAGAAAAGATAATACTGAATGGAATAGAAGAACAATGTG
>NC_051405.1:33221236-33221315 GCF_015228065.2 Penaeus monodon
TTTGGCACCTTTTCTGGAGGTAGTATCTGATCATTCTTTTTCATTTATAGCGGACATTTCCCAATGGCCTTAGTCCCAT
>NC_051405.1:33221465-33221987 GCF_015228065.2 Penaeus monodon
TGAACCCATGTCTCTAGGCCGCATTTTGACCAAAAGCGAGAATCCTTATCCCTTAACGTGTTAGGTTTAGATGCAGTGACAGAAGTCTTGCATCCCATTCATACATCGAAGACGATCGTAGAACCTTCTTGGCAATGTTGCTGAAAGTAAGAAGACGTTTCAGCCATCAAAAGATAGTATATAGGAAACCTAACCCTTAGCAGCATCAGAAAAATACAGGTTATATATGCTGAAAGATTTGGAGACTTTGAACTGTTGAAATTAATCTTGCGTCTCTTTTAAACATATTTTAACTGATTAAAGATGTGATTACAGAGGGGATCTAGGAATCACGAAGGAGTACATAAGACGTACATACTTCATGTGTACATTCCTAAATAATACAAAGTGATGAAGAAAGAAGGAATAATAATAGCATTGATCGTGGTATAGCACTATCATCTCGTACAGTCATTACTGTATTAGTATTACAGTCATTCCACTAAGAGATTTCTCTGCCTGACTGAGAGTATAGCCAGTGTC
>NC_051405.1:33222011-33222455 GCF_015228065.2 Penaeus monodon
TCCCGGGCGGGGAACTACCTTCCTCATCAAAATCACATGATAGGAAATATCCCTGCATAAGTCAATACCACAGGAGGGGAATTGTCCGCCTTGAAGAAGCTACGCGAGGGGAAATGTCTAGTTTACGACCATAGAGATGAGGGGAAATGCCCAAGAAGGTGGTTGTCCGGGAGGTAAAAACGGATTTTAGAGGCCAAATACGAGATTACAGAGGAGGGTCTAGGAATCTAGGAATCGCTGAGGAATATACAAGACTCCAGATACTTAATATGTGCATTCTTAAGCAATACTGTGTGATTTAGGGAATGGGAATGGTTATAACAGGAGTAGCAACAGCAGTACAGTAGCAATGCAGTGTTTACAATAGCACTGGCATTACAATCAAGTAAAAGTAAGACAGCCAGTGTTGCTGCTACCACCACCCTACAACGTCAAGTTTTACTC
>NC_051405.1:33222494-33222559 GCF_015228065.2 Penaeus monodon
CCAGTCCCACGATTATTACTTTTGCAGCAAAATAATATTAAATATCACATTGTTCTCACATCGGC
>NC_051405.1:33222611-33222825 GCF_015228065.2 Penaeus monodon
TTCCTTTTTAAAGATACAGTACTTTTATGGTCTTTGTTTTGCAGTTCTTCTCATTTGAAAAGTGAGACATTGTAAAAAATGGTGACACGGGATTTTTCATTTTCATACAAACGATAAATTCATATGGATTTTTCATGAAAGGTTGAACTGTTGAATGCAATGCTATATTTAACAGTTGAAAATAAATAACGGAAATCCCTCGTTTATCTTAGAC
>NC_051405.1:33223074-33223335 GCF_015228065.2 Penaeus monodon
GGGTTATGTTTCTAGTTTTATTCTCATGGGACTCATGAGTGGTCGAGCAAATAATAAGATTTCATGATTATATTCGTCTCCAGTTTGAAGTCGAATACACAATTCTTTGTAAGCAAATAACGTTTTTGATAGTATTAGTTATAGAAACTGGAGTAGCGATAACAAAAATGATACTGAATAAATAACGAAAATTAGAGGATTCCGTTAAAAAGACCCCCCAAAACGAAGGTCTTTTGACTTAAGACGGAGCTTGTAAATACA
>NC_051405.1:33223591-33223860 GCF_015228065.2 Penaeus monodon
ACAACAGGAAACTGTTTTAACGAAGCTTTATTTACTGACACACCCTTTACAAATATGCAGTTGAAAACATCCCCATGCAACGTGAATTGTTTAAAAAATATAGGCAGTATGCACAAAATAGTTTGCTGTGTATGAGGTGTCCACCCCAATACAGTCAACGTTTATTTTCTAGAATTTATAGCCCGGGGGTAAGCTGTAATAATTGTATTATATCGTTTTGAAATATACACACTTTTCAAGATATGTTACGAATTTCCATACCTCATTGT
>NC_051405.1:33223908-33224320 GCF_015228065.2 Penaeus monodon
TTGATATACTTAACATCGTTCGTTCGTATTCTGTTGTCTTCTAGCCAGTGCTGCTTATGAAAGGTAATTTTCTCTATATTTTCTTACACTTATATCGTGATTTTTTTATTCCCTGTGCTTTGACTTTTCGCTTACTTCATATTTACTTTTTAACATTTTCTTCAAAGATTGTTAACCTGAATGTTTTTCTCAATTAATTTACAGAAATTGCTTTAGTCCACCGTCAGTCTTTAATTCGCTAAAATGATCATAATATTTACACGAATAATATTCGACAAAATATATTTTTATCCGAGCCCTGTAATTTTGCCTCATTTGAATAAAATGAAGTTATATTTACCTGAAAAATTTTGGAAATAAACTCAACTTCTAATACCAATAGCAGCCAGGCATTTCAAACCCTCTCCCTCTA
>NC_051405.1:33225107-33225478 GCF_015228065.2 Penaeus monodon
AACAACAGGCCAAGCAAAAGGCGGCATTCCAATCTATCCGGTCCTAAGTTCTCCGAAGCTCAATTTCACGGCTCATGGCCTCTAATCACAAGAAATCTCAGGCGTTCGTGGAAACCTTTTACTAAGCTCACAGTCGAACGAGATTGTGTGTTAAGTGTAAATGTATACATGGTAGAATATTCCCAGGCGTGGACTGTATTTTTTTTTTTATGGAGTGCTATATATAAAGCAAGAAAGAAGGAAACGAAAATAAGAGATAAAATACAAAACGTAACCAAATGAAAAGAAAGTGTGTTAAATGTAAATGTATACATGGTAGAATATTCCCAGGCGTGGACTGTATTGTCCTTTTTTTATGGAATGCTTTAAAT
>NC_051405.1:33225542-33226534 GCF_015228065.2 Penaeus monodon
AGTAGTGATCAGGTCATAGAAAAAAACGGGCTTTCCTAATGTTCCTATTCAGTAATTTCCTCATTTCTGTCTTATCATTTATTTTATTCATATTTTGTCCATATGCATCACATATACACATGCTCTGCTTGGTAATCAGATACTTCATGCAACACAACTGTACATGAAGATAAGGCCAAGTTATAAGATTATCTGTCTGTCTGAATTTTCTACTATTATATGCAGAAATGTTCTCACACCTTTATCTTTCCCCTATTGAACTCTGAAGCTGGATATTCTGAATTGATTTGCTCTTTCTTCGTGTGTTTCTCAAGGCTTCTAAAACTGTACAGTGAATATGTACCTCTGCATTTTTCCTTGAAGTTTACACAATCCCTAAACATAGCAGTGAGATCAAAACATCAAAGGCGGATTAGTCCACGGCTGTTTGTGTTGATGAAGATCGGTCTTTAAGGTTTATCAACAAAGTAATCATGCTATATACTGAATATTAGTCATGGTACATGACGGAATAGGCAATAGATTTCTTCCTTCTTTGTAATATCAGATATTAGATTCTGTTAGATTTCCCGTCCTTTATATTTTCTATCATAGTTCACAGATAAATATATGATTTATTTATTGAATATTACGCATGGTACGTATTTGATGCAGTACGTATCTCTGCGTTGATAAACTCCTTTACATCTTTTTTCTTTCTCTTTTAATAACCAATATTAGATTCTGTTATATTTCCCTCCCTTTACATTTTATATTAGTTCAAAGATAAATAAATGACTTATAAAGAAATAATAATCAGATAAAAAAAAGTCGAAAATGAATACATTTCCTATCTTAATGAAAATCGAGTTCATATTCAATTTACCGAGAGATTTGCAAAGGGCTCAAACCTCTCCCCGTCTTTCCCTGCCTTTCCGGTCTTGTGCTTCCTGTGTCCAAACCGGCCACGATTTCCTGTTTCATCGCATCAGCTGGTCATTGCTCGTGCTCTC
>NC_051405.1:33226853-33227022 GCF_015228065.2 Penaeus monodon
GTATAAAAACTATTCACTTACTGAACATTCTCTCACCATACATGTATATATGTATAGATTTCTAGACCTTTCATATAAGTTAACACAAACCAATATATATATATTTTTTCAAGATTTCAAGATTTTCCTCCATCACTAAGACATAAAAAATATCCTGACAAATTTCAGA
>NC_051405.1:33227052-33227197 GCF_015228065.2 Penaeus monodon
CCTAAGCCCCATCATCCTGTAATCCTTCACTCCAGAGACGCCCATCGCTTCGAGGTCATTTATCTCACACGGTGTATAAGGATGCTCAGTGGAGGACGAGGGTTGATTCCAGTACTCCCCCCCTTTCACTGTAGGGTTGATAACG
>NC_051405.1:33227446-33228218 GCF_015228065.2 Penaeus monodon
CATCTATATGTGTGTGTGTTTGTATGATGGTAATAGTCGACAGGCCAGGTTTCCTTTCTTGGTTTGCTGTATAATATACTCGTTTTCATCATTAGCGCTTTTGCTATGATCATTCATGAAAATTATTATTACCATCATCACTGTGACAGTTGATACAACTGACTAATTTCTTTTCTGCTCTTATTCTTTATACATTAAACTTCGCATCCATTTTCACGCACTTGAAATACATTACAAAATAGCCGCACTTGAAATACATTACAAAAGTCACGTGGATTGCGCATCTACTTATTCCTTCATTGCTATACTGGAGAATAATACAGAGACACAAGCAAATAAACAACGAAAAAAAAAAATCGAAGGCGGTATAGTTCCCCTCAAAATTTTCTTCAAATCTTTCTCATCCTTCTTTGCAGTTTTTCGTGAAAATAAACAGGGAACAAGTGCAAAATCTTTAGACGAAAGCCACATAAGCTCACTCTGATTTACAGCCTATACTGTTCCGCTGGATAATACTTTAATGGACTCCTCAACGGATCTATTAAAGAAAAAAGGAAAGGAAAAAGATTAAGAAGAGGATACTTTTTTAAGCTCGGTGTCCCCCATTAGAGATGGAAAATGATTATTATTTTTTTTGCAATTTGTTTTCCCGTTAGTATCCGGATAAGCAACGGCAAATACACTCTTAAAAGAATCTTGGAAAAAAAAGATACATCAATATAGTTTAAGATCTTACCCTTAGTATAAATCTGTTATAATGTTTTCAATGGGA
>NC_051405.1:33228427-33228932 GCF_015228065.2 Penaeus monodon
TTCCATGGTTTAAAAAAAATCTAATTGATAACCACTGAAACCAGTTATTAGTCTTGTGTCTAAAGCTATTGATTATAAATGAGAGGAGTTGGTGAAGTGAGTGAATCAACTTTTGCATTACTATCATTTTATATTATACAGTAATGTGTACAGACCATAATATTCACATGCTCTTATTTGGCAAATACAAGTTCATTCAACTAGGTAATATCTTAATGTGCAAATGTGTTAATTACACTTTGGAAAGAATTTCATTGCCCCCTCTGGATATATAGATGTTTTATTTCAACAAAGGGGACTGGGTTATTAGTAATACAAGTCCAGAAAAAAAAAAAACATTAACGAAATGTTACAGGAAGAAACTGATAACACGAATAGTCGTCGTCTTCAGTTACCAGACTAGTTTGCTATACAAAGACTAGCTGAGTCTTCAAAGAGCTTCGGGGATTGATTCGGAAACGAAGAGGCTCCTGGATTTGAAAAGGATTTTCTTATGGCATGGCTG
>NC_051405.1:33230301-33230492 GCF_015228065.2 Penaeus monodon
CGAGCTAAGTCTCGTCTCTACCCGTTTCTTTATCAGATATTGCAAATATTTATGGGATTCCTCTACTCCTCTTTTTTTTCTTTTCTTTTACCGTTTTCACAATAAAAACTACTATACTATATTTATCATTACATATCGCATAGATTGAGTGCAAAGGGGGTGGCGCTAAACGACTTCATCGCGTTTAACAT
>NC_051405.1:33231884-33232113 GCF_015228065.2 Penaeus monodon
ACCTATTGAAATAACTATTTAAGAAGAGATAGGAATACAGCATTCAACTATAATAATACAGGCGAAAGGATTATAGCGAGATGGATCAAAGTAGTAAACTTTCTTTATGGATGAGCTAGACCAGAGTTGATCCCCGGAAATGGAAAGAGCCTACACGACTCCGCACTTTGGCTTACGTTGTACAGCAGAATGGTGTGTGAATATGTATATTTTTCACTCTGGCATTTCT
>NC_051405.1:33232241-33232310 GCF_015228065.2 Penaeus monodon
AGTGCGCGAATTATAAGGAATTTCTCTTTTAAATTAAAAATTTATTTGCGAAAAAAATAGGTCACAGCG
>NC_051405.1:33232349-33232640 GCF_015228065.2 Penaeus monodon
TACTGACATACGAAGTCGGCAACCATGCTTATTTTGTCGAAAATATCGAGTGAGGGCAAAATATGAATAATTTTACTAATTAATTTATTTCCTTTTGAAGAAGTTAGTTTGACATACAAGTGCTCACATGAAGGCATGTGATCGGTCACACAAGAAGGACAAGTATGATATAAAAGATATAAAGGCAGGATGGAACTAACGCAGAAAAGGTTAACAAAATGCTGTTAAACGAATTCTTAAAACCCCAAAGGATTAGCAAGGAAGAAGAAAAAGACAAAAGAAAGTTGGGAA
>NC_051405.1:33232672-33232928 GCF_015228065.2 Penaeus monodon
TTTAATGGAGAATAATCGCAGGTTTCCAAATGTTGCGAGTTCAAAGGATTTTTTTTTTTTCATTCTCATTCATACAGCGAAGGAAAAGACGGAAAGAAAATAGAAATATCATCTGTAACAGAAAAAAGCAAAGGATGAAAAAAAAGTTTGATGAAAATTTTATGTGCAACTCGGAAACAAATGCTAAAACAAATAAGATAAAAATAAGAAATAAAAGAATAAGATATAAAAAAATATAAGCCGTAATTCATACATT
>NC_051405.1:33233051-33234013 GCF_015228065.2 Penaeus monodon
TTTCCATTATTCCCTTCAAATATCTCGTAAATTTTCTGTTGCATAAAGGCATGATAAGTGTGTATTTGTTGCAATGTAATAGATTGCACTAAAACGCACCTTGTACTTGAGGCTGTTCCAACAAGCTGTTTCTGCCCAACAGTACTTACTTTAGGCAATTACCATCTCGAATGTATTATTAAGTTGTTTTCCAGTTAAAGACGAACAGGACATGCAAAGTACTCTCGAAACTTTACACCTTACAGAATATGATACGCAAGGAAGTGTTATAGGTGGAAGAAACTGTTACCCAAACCTCTTTCTGAAATGTTTGTGTCCACTCTTCACTTCAATTATATTTTCATGCGCTAAGAGGACCAGATAAATACCTGCTGTGCTATAACCGTTTTCTGAAAGACTGTGTATCCCGCAATGATCAGTCTGCAATGATTAGTCTACTACTATTGCAGTGTTAAAAGTAAAATGATGATACTGATTAATGTCGTGATTATTGCTAAGAAGAAACAGAAACCCAATGAAAATCAATTATGATAATAAATATGAATCTTAACGTAAGAGTAAGTCTTAATTAAACAACTGAAGCATAGAATAAAATTCCTGCTGAATAACCATTGCACCGATTACACACAGATTTTTTTTTTATTACGTAAACTTTGCTTCAGAATTAAAAAGAAAAAAAGGGTTCTGTGTATTGACAGTCATGGTAAGCGGTTTTAATGGCAGAGGAAATGGCAAGACCTTTTCCCTCGCAGTGATAGTGACGTCACGACCATAGACAACGTGGGGCTTCCGAGAGGCCATTAATCTTCCTCATGCGAGTCTGTGGGCGGGCGATAAGAGAGACATTCTGGCTCTCGTCCACACTCGAGCAAAACCAGCTTGTCCGAATGAGATCTATGACACGGCGTCAACGTGAGAGAAATACATGTGTATTTGGACCTACCATACTGCTCCTGTTAGTT
>NC_051405.1:33236520-33237483 GCF_015228065.2 Penaeus monodon
AAGGGTGAGAAATAAAATGAACACGCACGAGAAAATCTCTACTTTTCTGCCTTCGCCTCGAGGTTTTCTCCTCAGTGTCCTTGCTTTTCTTGCTCCTCCTCTTCCTTCCGCCTCAAGGCCGCTTCAGTACACTCTTCGCTCATCCTTCAGATTTAATGGCTCAGCAGCTGGCGTTATTGAATGCCTGAGCTCACGTTACAAACAACAAAGCCATTAGGCCGCTGGAATGCCTTGTAATTTGAAATTTGTGGATCGAAATTAAAAAGAAATCCAGTTGAACACTCTGAAGAAAGTGAACGAAATCTATATAAAGTAAAAAGACACGAATAAAGGAAAAAACATGTATGTACAGAACAAAATTTTGGAAAACTATTTAAATATTAGATATTAAGAAAATGCTAAATAAATGCGATGTTTTCCCTGGATTTCACAGGGCCGCAATAAATATGCAAATTGCACGCAAATGCTTGCTTTAAACTGCACCAACATCTGGCGGGAAACAGAAACATGACAAATAACTACGGAGAGAATAAGTAGCGCAAGGTTAATAAATAATATTTCTTTAATGTTAATATAATCGGCATAGCATATGATCCTAAAATAATTATTAATGATAATACAGGAAATTAAACATTAACAGCCACGGAAGGGATCACGGGTGAACAATTGTACAATTTCACATTTCCTCTTCTTCAAAATTTTACGCTGGATAATCAGATATATTAGTAATAACAGGTGTTAGATAGCTATCTGCGCTTCGTATGACTGGGTTAGTTTTCCGGTCACCGTTCTCTGAACAAAGTTCACCTATTCATGCATCCACCATTAATATCATCAATACCATTGGCACCCCTCTATACAAAATCAAACAATCGTGCAATCTTGAGTTTTATCTCCCAGAAAACTATACATGAAATCAGTACATCGATCATATAACCTGTGATCAGTATCGCGATACCTTCA
>NC_051405.1:33237831-33238422 GCF_015228065.2 Penaeus monodon
ATCATTAAGCAGCAACTGATTAACTGAGCGACTATTGTCAGTAAGCCCCTAATTTTCATACCAACATTCAATACACTAGGCCTTTAGTGCAATTAATTACATCTGTAAGCTCCGCTAGCCTCGATTACCTTTGTTCGAGCTGTACAGAGCCTCGTGATTTTTATGGCACTGATAATGGGCCTCTAAGTGGACTACTATCGAATGTATTTCGCTGGCCTCTAATGGCTATGGCACGTCATCTCGCCGACAGCCAAGCCATTAATACCAATCGAGGAAGTTACTCTCTACCAATAAAAATATTGATAGTCTGAGTGAGATATAGTGTTCTGCCCATTAGAGGATTTACTGTCTTATATGTATGATACAAATTACAAATTCTTGGAGATTGGTAGATACACTTTTAGTGCCTACTACAGGCCTTGTCGCAAACACTGTTCTGCAACTGACTGGTGATATGTTAGCTATACATATATTAAATAAGACCCGTAATTTTCATTAGGAAAACAAACATTTTCTAGAAATCTTAAATAAATGGGGGGTACATAACCCTACGTGTATGTTTGTACGTAGATGTTTGAATGACCCCCCCCC
>NC_051405.1:33238440-33238591 GCF_015228065.2 Penaeus monodon
TGTCCATTAAAATTCGCACCAACTTGTGAATATTTTTTTGCATGAAATACATCAAGTACATTAGTTAATTGATTTTAGGATGTTGCACTGCATATAAAAAGAACACATACGCAAACTCAGACACAAATCATAACCTCATGGCCCAGTTCCA
>NC_051405.1:33238658-33239407 GCF_015228065.2 Penaeus monodon
TAACACAGAAACTATTAACTTGGTCTGTTAACGTCATTCTGCCTTGTAATGTGTCTTACGTAGCTTGTCCACGCACCCATGCTGATTCCGAAAATGAGCTTTTGTGGGATGACGTAAACACTGAGAAATGTGTTTATCTCACGTCCCTGCTTAATCGCATTTCCGTTGCACATTTACATTTTTATGAGAATTCAATTTACGTAAATTCCAAATAATTCTGAGAACAAAGTTATGACAGAGTTCCACGTGTACATCAACCCTTGTATTATGTGTACTACTCATGAAGTTATGTCATTTTGTCTTGAACGTGTATATTATTAGCACAAAGTGCAATGACATACTTAGTGGTGTACTCTCAAAGGACATCCCTTCCACCTTTACTAAGCCCAAGCACTTCCTGATGCGATCAAATGGGATCAAGACCAAACTTGTTTAGAGCTTGAATTGAGGCGACGTGCAGGAACTCTGTTTATAATCCCCTTTGCAGTATGCATAATCTCTGCTTAATGTGCAACCCATTTGATGTTAAATGAAATACACACATAGAGGACATTTAGAGGCACTGAAGCAAAACAAGTGAACAAGCAATTAATGACCCTCGGCACTCTTAGGGTTACGTAAAGCTAACCGTACACAGACAGACAAACTTCCCAGTAAAAGTCTTGCTTTTATTCAGAACTAAACTGCTAGCCATGGGCGATCAAAGTCAAACAGAGACACAGGTAAATGAGGTTAACCAACAACAAATC
>NC_051405.1:33239456-33239786 GCF_015228065.2 Penaeus monodon
CGACTCTGAGTGTCACGGCTAGAGAGCACAGACAACATGAACGTTGTTGGTGGAGGATACTTGAAAGAGGATTTCTTAGACGCATGATAGTATTTTTATTTATTTATATATCTTTTTTTAGATCTTATATAACTTCTTTCTTGGCTCTTTTGATATCTTGTTCGCATGAGCTTTTAAAAAAACAATATTCTTTCTTGGACGGCAATATCTGGTCCCTCCTCCTCTCCGTTGGGCAAACAAATGCCTTTTTTCAAATATTTGCATTTCTTCTTTATTTACCAATAATTCTATAACTAGATTGCTCTATAAATAGCAAAATATCTCTTGTGC
>NC_051405.1:33239808-33240033 GCF_015228065.2 Penaeus monodon
GTCTACATCTAACTCTGTCCCTGTCTCTTCGTCTTTCACATCAATATGTTTGTATTTTTTAACCTCTCTCATTTACAGACATGAAAGAATCACCTAACAGTCTAATCACTGTTAGTTGACAGTTATCATACACATACATCCACTCTGTATCTCTTACGACCCTGTTCTGAATGAGTAGTACAGCAAAGACTTTCAGCATAATCGAATCTTTTACCTGGTCTTCCC
>NC_051405.1:33240066-33240313 GCF_015228065.2 Penaeus monodon
CCCTCTTGTTTATTGTGTTGCTTTTAATTCCTTTCGATTTTTCCGGTGCGTAGTGACGACGTTCTTTTCATTTTCTTTCCGACATACACACGTATGTATGTGGGTGCGGGTGTGAGCATAGACGGTATTGCCTGAGAGAGTGAATGTATACGTCTGTGATTTGGAAAGTAAGAAGCCCCTTAATGGAAAATACCAAGGCATCCAATCTTTTTTCCCCGCGGTAGAAATCCGAGTCCGTAGTAGATAA
>NC_051405.1:33240346-33241234 GCF_015228065.2 Penaeus monodon
CGCGTAGTTAAGCATTAAACCGAAATGTATTAAGCCATTAATACACTCAATAATTTAATAAATATTAGGCCTAAAATGTTTGAACGTGTAAACAAAATGAATGAGTATGTGGTTTAGTAAGTAAGAAGCCCCTTAATAGAAAATACCGAAGTACCCCATCTCTTCTTACCCGGGGAAGAAATCCGTGTCCACAGTAGAGAATACTGAAGGAGAAGGATGTGTTTCAGTATTACAGCAAGATTTGTTGTTCTAGGGGTACGAGAACGTGATTGGTGTTTGGGAGAGAGACTGGAAACGCCACGCCGGCTTTTATGGCTAACTGATTCTCTAGCCGGCTGAGCAACGAAGGTTCAATTACCGTTTGGGTTTTAAGGGAAAGTGAGTCTTTGGTTCGGGCGTCGCTTGGAAGTTGGAAAATTTATAGCTGTGGAGGTTTCTCCTTTATTTTTTAGGAGTGGTGCAATGCTTGGTTATTTGGTATTTCCATAATTGCAGTGTATTATAAAATTTATTTTATTTGACTACGATTCTTTTCTTGATTATCTACCTATCAATCTATTCGTAGCGATTTTAATTACTATGTATTAGAGAAATAGCTATTTGATCACATCATCTTTTCACTGATAAACTGTATTAAAACACACAAATAGACGAATAGAAAAGATCAAGTAAGATGCAACAAGAAAAAATATGTATAAATAATTCTGTGATGATAATTCATACCAAATGAACAGGTTATTACCGCGAAATCAGTAGACCATTTTAACTGGAATCTTTCGCACGGCTTCGCTCTGAGGTCGGGATCCTGGTGAAACAACATTAATTAGCCTCTAACCCATTACATGTCAATCTTTTCGGATGATGAAAAATAAAAATAAAAAAGGAAAA
>NC_051405.1:33241317-33241542 GCF_015228065.2 Penaeus monodon
GGATGGGTGCAGCTGCTTTGGTATCCTAACACGATTAAACCCATCTCTGGCTATCCTAATCGTACCAATCTGATCTCGTGCCAATATATCTCTTCGTCTCGCCCTTTGTTTCCAACTGTTCGTCGGCCTTTTCATTGGATTTCTGGAAGCTCCCTTGATTGGATCTTTTTCCTTTCTCCTCAAAACGCGTCCGAACCGTCGCATTCTTGCTTCTATTCTCGTCTC
>NC_051405.1:33242082-33242573 GCF_015228065.2 Penaeus monodon
ATATACGACGTACCAAAAGCACCTGACTAAACACAAGTAATACTTTTCGTCGTTGCTATGAAACAATTATACAAATACCGGAGACATGTTTAGTGTTCACACGCCCTTCGTTTTAAAAGACTACGTAATTACGTTCTGAATTTCGGTCTCCTAATTACGAATACAGCAATTAACCAGCAGATTATTTATCAGGATCGTGTCCCTCCGCTGTTATCTCTGCGGTTTAATTACTATAACATTTGTAATTACCGTATGTGCAAGATGGATTTTCATTGCGTTACTTGAATAAAGACGAAGAGTAACGGAATAAGATGAGATAAAACAGAAATTGTAAAAGTAGAAAAAAAAGAAAATATGTTATAGTTTTTGCGAATATGACTTTAGCTTCGTTATGATTAGTCACAATGTTACTGCAGCATAGGCGGAGGTTAAAAGATCGCTGCTTATTTTGGGAGAAGCTCATTCGCTGGTCGTGCAGATTTACTTAACTG
>NC_051405.1:33242828-33242995 GCF_015228065.2 Penaeus monodon
TCCTTTGTGAATGGAGACAACTAGTAAAAGTAAAATGAATTAATAAAACATGCAAAATCCCAGTCCTGAAGGGACGTGTTGACAATAAAGTTCCAGGAGTTCAGTTAAAATAATGAGGCTGGTGTTGGGTAATACATTAAGTAATCATTAAGTAAATATTACGTAAA
>NC_051405.1:33243195-33243350 GCF_015228065.2 Penaeus monodon
AATCATTATATTATAAGGATTTATGATTACATTGCATGACAATTGTATTACTTAACAGTGAATAACAAAAGTTTAAGAAAAATCTGGTGAGAACTTCATATAGAAAGATCAAAACCAGAGTAACAGCCTAGTAAAAACCCGTTAATAAAATTATT
>NC_051405.1:33243481-33243657 GCF_015228065.2 Penaeus monodon
AAGTCTTAAATAATGTTTAATAAATGGTTAATTGTAAAATACGAGGAGGGGTTCGCTGTTATGAACATAATTTATCTTAGAGATCCGTTAAGTAAACGAAAAATATTAAACATGAATAACACTTAGGCTCCCATCTGCCTTTAAGAAAAAAACTCATATATTGGATAAAGGCCGAT
>NC_051405.1:33244177-33244428 GCF_015228065.2 Penaeus monodon
TAGGAAAAAGTCGAAGACGAGGAGATTGACATGGAAGAAATAATAATAAACGTTCACTGAGAAAGGGAAAAAGTGAAATGAGGAAAGATGAAGGTGAACGAAACAAGTGAACGAGGAAGCAGGTAGAAGAGACGAAAGATACAATGCAAGTTTCAGAGAAGGATACAAGAGGAAAGAGAGGGAGAAAGAATAAAGGTAACAGGGACTAAAGCAAGAAAGAGGTGCATGGGAGACGAGGGGAAGCAAGGGTA
>NC_051405.1:33244513-33245229 GCF_015228065.2 Penaeus monodon
CCTCATAGGATTGTAACAGAATTTGCAACATGTTGTTCTGGCAAGAAAAGGACAATCCATTAAGCCAAACAATAACCATAAAATCTGTGATGGAAATTGCAATATTATTCGCACCATTTACTCAACTATTTTAGAATTTATGAGAATTGGAGTTGCCATGCAAAAAACAAAGGCGTAACGCAGGTAAGCATGTTTATTTAATATATTTGTTTCGTGGTTATCCAAAGGAATTAGTAGACTGACTGAAAGAAAATGACATTGAAATCAACTGCGAATTTTTAAGGAACGATTATTACAATGGAATTCCCCTCAGAACTTAACAATTAAACGTACATGTTGGTTATTTATCTTTCATTGCCTGTTCCTTGTCGTAAAAAAAATATATGAAAGAATAAAATTTGATAGAATTAAATGTTTAAATGAAATGAATAAAAAATGTATAATGTGCTAAAAAGTACATTTTTTTTAAAACCCAGGCGACCCCCGTAACACGCAAGCTACTATTACTAAATCGGTGACATTTATGATAAAAAATGAGATTAATATCTCTGCTATATAGTACTAATTTGGCTACTGCTAATCTACAACAGATATCTTTGTATTAAATCAGATGACATTATCACAATGATTCCTCATATCAAAAGTTTTTTAACATGTAATGAGCGGCAATATCTGTGTATCCTAGAGTTATAAATAAAGGACTTTTAGAACTTTAA
>NC_051405.1:33245428-33246070 GCF_015228065.2 Penaeus monodon
TATCAGTCATGAAAGGAAGTCTAGCGATCTGGTATACGCAGCTTGCATAACATTTCCATACATTATTCCCTGCGTAATACAAATCCAATAGCTCCAACAAAACATAATAGAAAAAAAGAAAAACAGCTATAAATTTCTCTCCCCATAAAAGAGACGATAAAAATGGAATTATTGCTCTACTCCATTCTTCTATTCTCAAGTAGAAAACGATGAAGAAACATGTGACACTGCCTTGAGATGGCATGAGATAACTAGAAAGAATTCCCTTGATCACATCCTTGGATAACTTCCAGCCGATGGTGTCCAGAAAGGTTTTGGTGTTATGGTGAGTTATGGGAGGACAATTGTACTCTTAAGGGATGTATAAAGATGGTGTGGTAATGAATGGGGTAGAGAGCTGTTGTGTGTTATGGTGAGTTATGTGAGGCGTGTGGTGCAATCAAGCAGTGTTTGTGATGAGTTGTGGGATGAATGTGATGCGGGTTCAGTGATGTAGAGATTTTATGGTGTAATGATAAGTTATGTGATGACCACGGCAAATAATATTATTAATAGCAATTTCCTATGTTGTGATATTGTTTCGACTCCTGTCTACATGAATATAGTACACGCAAGTTAAGGATACAATTCTGCATACCTTAT
>NC_051405.1:33247303-33247499 GCF_015228065.2 Penaeus monodon
ATTCCCACTGAAGTTACTAGCACTATGGAACGGGAAATGCTCTAAAGAAAACAGCCCCCGGGGACCCACACGTAAAAAAAAAGACTTTGCCATGATCAAAGGCATGGTGGAATCTACTTCATCATAATCTTGCGTTTGTGAAGACACCTGGGATTACGGGGGGGGTGGGGTATTATGAATACACTATGACTATATG
>NC_051405.1:33247545-33247937 GCF_015228065.2 Penaeus monodon
GTGGATTAGGGGAGGTACGTAACTTATTAGTTCAGATAATGTCGCCGGGGTTTAATCACAGCACCCTGGTAGAGAACGTATTCGTAAGGTATGATGATGGTGATGATTATAGGTCTCTTGTAATGCCAGTTATCCCTAAGCCTTGGAAATAATTAGTACAATGATTCAAAGGTACAAAGCAGATCCACTAGCTAATTGCATCAACAACATCACCGACACACAGATAACGAGGCGCTAATAAGCATTTGTGTTCATAATGAGGCAATTGTGCAAACACCGGAAGAGTAAGGATGTTATTGTGGTGTTTAGCAAACGCATTTTATGTACTGCAGTTGTGGGAAACTAATGCGTTTGACTGATTATACGTTTCACGTGTATTAGAAAATGTCGCA
>NC_051405.1:33248057-33248239 GCF_015228065.2 Penaeus monodon
TCAAGGCTGCCAAGCATAGTTACTATTGTACCATGTATGAAAGGAGTTTTACGATCTACATCCCAGGAGCAAGTTTAAGCATTTGGAAGCCATAGAGTCTGTCCTGTTCCGGTCCTTGTCTTGTTTTAGATGAAGCAGCATTCTTTATAGGATGTCTGAGCCATGTCAGCTAAAGTTTGGCC
>NC_051405.1:33248280-33248736 GCF_015228065.2 Penaeus monodon
ACACATTAAGTACGTTGCTTGTTTGGCGTTTTTAGTGTGGACTGACTGAATACAAAACGAATCTAGACCATGTCTTTGAGTCGCGAGGTTATTTCAAGACTATTGCTGAACAGATACCGTTATTGTTGTTGCCTTTAATATAACAGTATCTATATCTGTCTCTCAATTTATCTATATATTTTTTCTGATTCATTGAAGCCGTACCTGAAGTCGATGACATAGCAATAACGATTCATATTTCTGAAACTGAAGTTACTGATTAATGACTGTCATACCTTCTTTTTACGTGCAGTTGAAGACTCTGTCGTTAGAATATACATATACCAGAATAAACTTTAGATTCAATGGCAGTATATGTTACGTGTCATTATGTAATTTGCGATTTATAATCCATGGTTGAAGACAATCACAACGAAGTCCAATTCTTCACTGAAAAGACACCGGTACTAGTGAAAG
>NC_051405.1:33249282-33249645 GCF_015228065.2 Penaeus monodon
ACCGTACCGGAAATGAATTGCCTGCAATAAAATCACTAACTGATAAAAAATATCGCAACTTCCGCATTCATAACATATACAGTAGACTTTTCGATTGATTAATGTAAGACAATCAGTTATAAACAGTAAAAGTGTTTGAAAGGGTAGCTTGCTAATTATGAAAATTACAAGGTTTTACGGGATGAAAACTGACATTTAACACTACTTTTTGTCGATTTTTACAGTTATCTGGAAAAATGTACATCTCACTTGTAATTTCCTCGATCTGTCGTTATGAAAAGATTTTTTTCTACCAGTCTTTAATACTTTTTCCCTTACTACTTTTGTTACTATTTTTACTGCTTATGTAAAGTGAATATGCTG
>NC_051405.1:33249782-33250063 GCF_015228065.2 Penaeus monodon
TCTCAACAGCGCAGTCCCAGCCTCATGAGATTACTTTTTAAAAGCATTAGATTCTGATCTGCTCCCTTCACAAAGAACTAAATCCTTTTTGTTCAGATAGCAAGACAAAGCAACTACAATAACAAGCCTCGTAACCTCATCCTGGAATAAACAGCCTTATTAAGGACAAAGCATTAGAGGGAATTATCTGTCTAACTCATGTCATTAGGATTATCAGGGCATAATTTACGAAACGCTGTGCTCGTCAACTTTAATGAGTTGTATACGCACGCTCATGCACG
>NC_051405.1:33250203-33250287 GCF_015228065.2 Penaeus monodon
GATGTAAGCCTAATCTCCATTTGGGATTATCTTTCTTCCTTTGTTCCTATCTCGATTATATATAAAACTTGCGGAGTTCTTCCG
>NC_051405.1:33251018-33251290 GCF_015228065.2 Penaeus monodon
AAGAAACACAAACAAAACAAGCAAGAATCCATTACTTTTCAAGATTTCTTTATGATTACTTACACAAATATACATCTTCAAAACAGTCAAGTTTCCGTTCAGCTTCTAGTGAATTATTCATAATCTGTATTCGAGGCTCAAGTCCGCAGATGACCTGATAATAAAGTATGAAAGCCCCTGAATCTTGCAACAGCTGCAGAGTGAGGTTGTTGCCAAGCCAGTGTAACTCACTGATGATCAAATGCAACTTGAGAAACACGATACCATTATTT
>NC_051405.1:33252160-33252562 GCF_015228065.2 Penaeus monodon
TCCCTTCCCACGCTGAGAACGCCCCTGTTAAAAATTCCACACAATCTGACGGCCTTGTAACCCTGCTACAGATATAATTGCATTGTGGACATATCATCGCTGGTGCTGGCCTATCCTAGATCACAGCGCCTAGTAGTTAACATTGCGCTTTAATTGCCTTACCATAAGAGCATGGTCATTTGATGTAACGTGCATTGCCAGCGCACGGAATATTTTTTCCTTGTCTTTCCTAAACCAAATTATAAATACCTGTAGAACATTAGACACTGTTCAAACTGCTTGTTTTATCGTTTTGTGGTGGACAGAAAATGAAAACTGTTCGGAACCAAGACAGGGAAATTCAGTTGTATTACCTATGTATAGGTTATAGTAAGACGAACTGAAATCACTGAAAACTTTTAA
>NC_051405.1:33254163-33254252 GCF_015228065.2 Penaeus monodon
GAGCTTGTGGCGAGCAAATAAATCTGAATGGCTAGGTATTGAATGTAAAAATACCTAAAACGGAGATTGCATTTCCACCAGAAAGATTG
>NC_051405.1:33254463-33254555 GCF_015228065.2 Penaeus monodon
TGGTTTTAATATCTTCTCAAACAATTGATTCACTCTTTCAGGTGCATCAAATGATATTCTTTCAGCAGACCTCTCATAAGATGTATCTATAA
>NC_051405.1:33254688-33255523 GCF_015228065.2 Penaeus monodon
TGTGAGTCTGATTCCAGTCACAATTTACATTCATTATATAAAAATATATAAGTGCTACATGCAGAAACACTTCAGGGACGGCATTCACGAATGGTCTGTGGCAAATTTGAGGAATCTCCTAAAAACAGTCCTTGACTTAAAGAATTGCCAAGGACTCGGTCACATTTCAAATTTGACAGATAAATATATTCACTTATATCAACATTTTAGAATACCCTACCATAATGATTCAATATAATATTGAAATAATATGACCATTGTAGTGAATCTCAAGCATAAATGATTAAGATATCTTTACGCGGTACCCTGTCATTTGTTATTACTGAGAAGGCCCACGGCGCTATTAGTATTTATCTACCAGAAAACTGGAGTAAACTAGGAGGAAAAGCCCCAATTAACGTTTGATAGTAAGTAAAAAGTGACAGGGAAGTTTTCCATATTATTTCTGGTGTAGAGTTATTCAAAACAACTATAACTTTAAACTGTCCCATAAGGACAATTTAAAGACAGTCCTTACACGTGAGATACCCCCGGACCTGTCCTAAACTAGTGAGTCATAGACAAAACCCGAGTGGCAAGGATATTTTCTTGAGGAGTCTTAGACAAAATCTGTGTCAAAGACTTTTTGTCAAAGACAAATTTCTTGAATACCGCCCCAGGTGACACAGATGGGTAATTTTCATGCCCTTTCTCGACATCAACATTGACGTCAGCATTGTGTAGATAATTTCTTGCACTAATTTGAGGTGTCTTGCACATAATGTGTTTACCTGTCTGCCATAAAAAGATCAGAAGTGGGAGACCTGTAAAAGGAATGAAATTAGAATAGATGAAA
>NC_051405.1:33255587-33256029 GCF_015228065.2 Penaeus monodon
CACAGTTATCTTAAAGCACAGTGTTTTGCACATATAGAAAGTAAGGAAATAAAAAATGGTAAATCCCTTATCATAGATATAGTGTTAGAAAAAATCCAATGTGAAAGTATATGCAATATAACACCTACATCATACAAAATGGAAAGATATTAATAATACACGTTTGAAGACCAACACTACACAAAAATGAGAAAAGTGAAAGCATTAAAAGCGGTAACAAGCAATGGACAGACGCCGAAATCACAATAGGAAGAAAGGAAGGAAAAGAAGAGAATCTATCATAAAACAAATCCTATAGCCTACCTATCTGACGATTACTTAAGGATTACACAAGGCTATTGTTGTCCTGGATAACACTGAGGGGAAATTGGAAACATGATAATTACAGTGTAACAGAGTGTAAATGAGTTTTCTGTTGGTTTGTTTTATTTTCATCCTGCTG
>NC_051405.1:33257091-33257251 GCF_015228065.2 Penaeus monodon
AAATCCCAGAAGGAAACGCCATCCATAAGTAATTAAGTAAAGCTGTTTTCTGTTCGCAAAACCTTCACCAATCAATCTTCTGCTTTGAACTTTTTTTCTTTGTGAAAGTTCCATATTACCTGTAAATTTAATTTAGTTTGAAATATGATGAAGACTAATT
>NC_051405.1:33258429-33258758 GCF_015228065.2 Penaeus monodon
TTTCCCTGGAAAATTGCCAAATGAAAATTAGACGTAAACGATGGAAAGTCATTCACCAAATTAAAAGAAAGAAAAAAAAGTGGGTGGGGGGGAGGGGGGGACGAAGTAAAAAAAAAATCATGGAATGTCCATTAATTAACTTATTCCCTGCTTAAATTAACACGAAGACGATTGGGAGAAAAACGTGATACTAAATTCTTCGTTTTTTATGCCAAGTTAGGGGTTTCTGATGCTAATTCGTTTTTAATCGTTTTATATTCCTTAGTTTCGGTTAATTTGACGTTTCTTTGATTTTATTTTAAGCAATACAAATGCTCAGATGTCTTTTT
>NC_051405.1:33259231-33259467 GCF_015228065.2 Penaeus monodon
GTTCTGCTCTGCCCTCTCGTCAAAATCAACAGATGTATAATAGCAGGAGTAAAGACAGACACGATGTTCCTTTTATCCAAATGCATTAAACGAGGATAAGTTCTTGTGAAAATGACTAATGTTTTTGCTGTATGTGAAAATAACACTGTTCTGGCTTCTGAAAACACTGCCATTTGTTTGTGAAAATAACAACAATGTTTCTTTTGCTTATGAAAATTTCTCTCTGTCTCCGCATT
>NC_051405.1:33259825-33260231 GCF_015228065.2 Penaeus monodon
TTTTTTTCTGTAATCTCCATCTATATCATATATGTCCGATGTAGATACACTTAGAGGGAATCAATGAACACGATCTGTTTCCTGCTATCAGATTCCCCGTAACATCTTTTTTTATAGTCTGTTGCTTTTCTATAAAAAAGCAAGAATTTTATGAATATTGGAAGCAATGTCGAATGAGCAGCACATGGTCAAAACGGATAATGTCTTATACACAGAAAAACTCATAGTGGATAATGAACTGATATGCAGAACAGGGAGGATTAGTTCCGGTTACATGAAATAGAAAGGGTTCTAATTCGTTGATTACCTATTGCATTATCAGATCAGTGAGCCTGCTCCCATTAGCGAGAAAATGGAAGTTAAGATATTTATTTACAGAAATTCACTGAGGACTAATACTAAGCTC
>NC_051405.1:33266969-33267558 GCF_015228065.2 Penaeus monodon
CATCACGGGAGGAAAATTGAAAATCCAGAGAGGAGTCAAACGTAACAGATCAGAATTGCTCGCTATACTAACTAAAGGACTTCGCACCTTTACAAACAGAAGTGGCGGAGATCGATTGACAGTCACTTTGATGACGCACCTAGTTCTCTGCTACTTCACTTAAGGGTTTTATACGTTATTTCGTACAACCAACAATTCACTTCAAGTATGATCTCCCCTTTGGGTGTATGAACTGCCAAAGTTAATAAACTAGAGAGATATTAGAGGCACTTTGAGCAGTGTTCCAGCGAATGCTACACGCAAAATGATTGCTTTAATGTATTCGACCGGAAGTTTTAAGCCATACAGTAGCGCTGATCTCCATAACAAGCTGCCTTTCACTCTTGCTTTGAAATGCTATGTGGAACAGACGAGGTGTACACTTGTGAATGTTTTTGAATGTGTTAGTTAATGAGTAAATTAATGTGTGGACAGATGAGTGGATGAGTTGTGACTGATGCCGACAGCTGCGTACGCCTTTGCTTTTCCTCAATGAACTGTGGTATGACTAATGTACATTGGTATATAACCGCGATTGTGTTAAATTATT
>NC_051405.1:33267662-33268071 GCF_015228065.2 Penaeus monodon
TCTCCATTTATTTTCCTTAGTATTAACACTCTCCATATACTTACTATAATAATATTTCTATGATACTAATTCACCTAAAAGCACCTGAGATTGCTTCATCCTTGACGAACCCAAAAAAACTGTAAACATAAAAACTGCATAATTCTGTAGAATATTACTGAAGGACAAGTGGCAGAACCTGGTCATATTTCTGACATGAATATAAAGTCTGCTGGCTCTATGCAAGGTGTTAAGAAAACTTTCTTTTATCAATTCCTTCTTAAAACAGAGAAAGTTAAGCCAACTGTCTACCTCTAATCAGTAAATTCTCATTAAAAAAAATATAATTCATTTTTTCTTACAATCTGAACTACAGTAATTCAAATACGTGTGGATTTACATAGTTTTCTCGTTTATTAATTACATAATT
>NC_051405.1:33268128-33268367 GCF_015228065.2 Penaeus monodon
AACAGGAGCGAAATAGTGCTCGGCAGCTGCACGACGTCCTGTATACTTCCCAGACGCATCACAAACACTCACATATTCTTCCCCTGAGACTCGCTGACCATCTACAAAGAGAGTTTTTGCCTGGCGAGAAGAGAGGGAGGACTATAAAAAAAGATGTGAATAACAACACCAAAAAAGAAAGAAAAAAAGATCTTACACGTGTGAAAGAAGGAAAAGAAAAAGACGATGATGATGACGAC
>NC_051405.1:33268396-33268706 GCF_015228065.2 Penaeus monodon
TCATGTAAGTCATGAGAGAATGAAATGAGGTGGAAGATGAGTGATGAAAAAAAAAATAACGTGCATATACGTAAAAATAACCAATCAGAAGATATCCAGAGAAGCAGAAAAAAGAAGAAGAAAAAGAAAGAAAGAAAGAAAGAAAAAGAAAGAAAGAAAGAAAGAAAGGAAAAAAAACCGCATAAGAGAGCACTATATCGAGACACAGGGATAGGAGTCGTATGCACATGTAAAAATGGAAATGATAAGAAGCAACAGAGTAATAAATACAGAAGATATGTGTTTATGAGAGAAAAAAGAGGTCATACTA
>NC_051405.1:33270350-33270801 GCF_015228065.2 Penaeus monodon
AGAAGAAAACGGAGCTCATCTAGAGTTAAAAAATATCCAACGTAGTATTGTTTTCGTTTCGTGGGGATTTCGCAGCGATGATGGGAAAAATTACTGAACTACACCTGCGCTCGTTTGACGGTAGTTTAAGTCTTTCGCCATTCCCATTCATTCATTCGTTCATTGTACTCCGTGGCTATTTACTTTTGCTTATTTATGCTTAGCTTATATATTTATGCTTATATATGCTCAGCTTATATATTCAACTGTTTAGTTTATTCAACTTACTGAACATGCTTCTCATTTGAATTCTTATACTGCAGTTGGATAATGATAATCTGGGGTGCTAAAATATGCTTAAAGATTATCATTATTTATATATAAAGCTTATTTTGATTAGAGGAACTGCGTTGACAAATGCACGACATAAAACAAATAGAACAAACCAAAAATACTTACGAGGAGCAACACA
>NC_051405.1:33270875-33271143 GCF_015228065.2 Penaeus monodon
GTGTGTGTGTGAAATAAGGAGGTTTGCCAGCTGTCTGCACGCCACGGAGACCAGGTCAATTCTGTCGTGTCATTCCACAGAACTGTTTCATGTCGATTTTCACAAACGCAAAATTATTTATATTCTTGAATAAAAAATAACTACATGAAATATCTTATACATGTTTTTCTCATACATACGTTAGAAAACCATATCGAACCAACCACCAATGCAAGCACCACCACCTGTCAAGGAAAACGGGAATCCATTTGCCTAATCTAAACTAGTT
>NC_051405.1:33271933-33272265 GCF_015228065.2 Penaeus monodon
ACTCACCTTTCCCACAAGCAGATCGTCGCCGTAAGTCATTCCTCTCGAATTCCCCCGCAGTGTTGCCAACATTCTCCTTACCCCTTAACGCACAGGAGTGGGTGTTATGGACGCCTTCCAGCTAAACTTTCGACATCTCGGATACCTCGCGGCCTGTCTGCCTGTGTGGGAAGACATTAAAGAAAGACATTAATGGGTAGGGCGAGAGGAAAAACCCTACTGGGGAAAGATCTAAAGCTTCAGAGACATTAAAGTCGCAGATGAAGAAGTTAATGAAATTTGACGGCGATGGCGGGGAACACATACTAAACAGTTTTTTTTTTCAAAAAATA
>NC_051405.1:33272299-33272479 GCF_015228065.2 Penaeus monodon
CTGTCCATTGAAAATCAATTTTCAGTACTGGTTTAAATCCATAATATATATATTTTTAGAAGTATTTTAATCTTCTTTCGTTCTTTTTCTTTTGTCTCTATTTTGTATCTAATTAAAATCCAGTACTAGTTTAAATTTGACTTTGTCATCTCAGGAATGATAGTTATAAATTTATTTTTT
>NC_051405.1:33274183-33274517 GCF_015228065.2 Penaeus monodon
ACGGAGCTCATCTAGAGTTAAAAATATCCAACGTAGTATTGTTTTCGTTTCGTGGGGATTTCGCAGCGATGATGGGAATAATCACTGAACTACACCTGCGCTCGTTTCACGGCAGTTTAAATCTTTCGCTATTCCCATTCAGTCATTCGTTCACTGTACTCCGTGGCTATTTACTTTTGCTTATTTATGCTTAGCTTATATATTTATGCTTATATATGCTTAAAGATTATCATTATTTATATATAAAGCTTATTTTGATTAGAGGAACTGTGTTAACAAATATAAGACATAAAACAAATAGAACACACCAAAAACACTTACTAGGAGCAACACA
>NC_051405.1:33274594-33274823 GCF_015228065.2 Penaeus monodon
GAAATAAAGAGGTTTTGTCAGCTGTCTGCACGCCACCGAGTCCAGGCCAATTCTGTCGTGTCATTCCACAGAACTGTTTCATGTCGATTTTCACAAACGCAAAATTATTTATATTCTTGAATAAAAAATAACTACATGAAATATCTTATACATTTTTTTTCTTATACATAAGTTAGAAACCATATCGAACCACCCACCACTAGCAAGCATCACCACCTGTCAAGCAAAA
>NC_051405.1:33275671-33276108 GCF_015228065.2 Penaeus monodon
ACTCACCTTTCCCCACAAGCAGATCGTCGCCGTAAGTCATTCCTCTCGAATTCCCCCGCAGTGTTGCCAACATTCTCCTTACCCCTTAACGCACAGGAGTGGGTGTTATGGACGCCTTCCAGCTAAACTTTCGACATCTCGGATACCTCGCGGCCTGTCTGCCTGTGTGGGAAGACATTAAAGAAAGACATTAATGGGAGAGGCGAGAGGAAAAACCCTACTGGGGAAAGATCTAAAAGCTTCAGAGACATTAAAGTCGCAAGATGAAAGAAGTTAATGAAATTTGACGGCGATGGCGGGGAACACATACTAAACAGTTTTTTTTTTCAAAAAATATTTTCATCTTCTTTCGTTCTTTTTCTTTTTGTCTCTATTTTGTATCTAATTAAAATCCAGTACTAGTTTAAATTTGACTTTGTCATCTCAGGAATGATAGT
>NC_051405.1:33277241-33277419 GCF_015228065.2 Penaeus monodon
TACAATCATGAATGTCGATTTAGCCATGGCCCTCATTCCCCAGCAAGCCTTCAGAGGTCAAGAGTCGTTAAGAATCTCTGGGTTTTTGATAATTGAGTTCTTTCTCAAATAGTCTTGTTGAGTTTATGGGGGATTTTTTTTTACTTACCATTAGTAATATACGTGGACTTAACGGCAA
>NC_051405.1:33279200-33279551 GCF_015228065.2 Penaeus monodon
CTTTATTAGAAGAGAGTGAGGACGCTCTTAGAAATGTATTATTAAGAACTTTATATATTGCCCGTACTTAAAGTATTTTGCTTAACTTCATTAATTTCGTTATTGTTTCTGAGCATTACAAGACAATGTGATGAAGTATTATTAATAAGTTTGAGGAAAGTGTACCTATCGTGATTCTAGTTGTTTGTAGAATTGGGAAATCACGGTTACTGTGAATGGTTCATATGTTCGGCTTGCAAATTAATGGCAGAGAAAAAGGGTTGACCGTGGCATTCAGTTCTCTGAGGAAGGCTTTTATGGGTCTCATCAATATGCAAATTGCGTTATGGACATTAAATTGATAAATTAAAT
>NC_051405.1:33279636-33279720 GCF_015228065.2 Penaeus monodon
TACAATTAACACTTAATATGCACTCGCCGCATTTTACCCACTACGTACAGTGTTTTCTTATCATATATACTGTTTATCAGGGAA
>NC_051405.1:33279748-33279969 GCF_015228065.2 Penaeus monodon
GAATAAACCTTCAATTTGTATTTTCCCGTCCCCCCCCTCCCCCCTAAAAAAAAATGTAAAAGCTTTGATCTTCCTGATGTGCATATCAAAGCGCTAAAAGTACTTCATATTAATACAGTAGGCTTATATTTTAAAAAAAAATCTCAGCACCTCGGTTCAAATATTATATAAAGCTCTTGTTTCCTAATCAACACATTTTAAAAATCTGCATTTCATCCGGC
>NC_051405.1:33279994-33280447 GCF_015228065.2 Penaeus monodon
AATATCGAGAGCTCATCGTACTCTGGACGAGCGTGCTCTTATGAGATCTTATTTTCTTTTTTAATTACTGGTCTTTTGATAAGTATTTTTTAATTTGGCGATTTCCAGTGCGCCTGCTAATCCCAAACGAAGGCGTTACCTTTACCATCAGAATTATAAAAAAATCTGAATAATTTCGAGTTAATAAGTTATTAGGTATGGTTCATCTAAAGTGGTTATTTTATCTTTAACAAGACCATTAATAGAACCATTTATGAGGATGATAATGAGAATGAGAAAGCTGAGACGAAAGAGAAAATCCATAAGGAAACCGACAGAGAGAGAGAGATATTAAAAAAAAATAAAAAGAATGGAAATGTTTATGACGAAAGTATAAGAGATATCAATGAGATTAAGCAAGTTAATCCTATGGTTTCATATGGTGCTTAATAACGTTACTGATTCTCATTTTTG
>NC_051405.1:33281293-33281528 GCF_015228065.2 Penaeus monodon
TGCGATCGTAAACGCGACGAATATCATCAAAATTTTCCCGAACGCAGGCTGCCCGTGAGTCCCCGACGCTCTTCCACCGAGAGAGGGTTTATGCACCTCTTCCCATGACTGTAATGAAGTCGCGGTTTTAAGGAACGTCTTTCCTGCTGGCGGGGGAGGTCTCGACGGAAGGCGGTGAAAGGCGGGTCGTTGTTTACTGGCCGAGCAACGCTGGAACATTTACTTTGTTAGTGAC
>NC_051405.1:33281759-33282026 GCF_015228065.2 Penaeus monodon
GCCATCAACAGAACAGGCATGCAGGAACTGAGATCATTTTATTTCGTATTGGTCTTGTTGAAAATCCATCATATTTGAATTAATGTTAACTATAATCAAATGCTGGCAACAATGCAGGTTGAGGTGGGCTTAGTTATGAAAGGATTAAGGAGAATATTTTCAAAGAATCGAAAGCGATGCTGTCATGAACACATGTTAGTAAATTGACAGTATGCTGATGAACCGAGTCAAAATTTGCTATATAATATTTTTCCGCCTTTTATGAAG
>NC_051405.1:33282169-33282476 GCF_015228065.2 Penaeus monodon
GATATAACGACACTGAAAACTATTAATGAAAAAAGTTTTTAGAACACATTACCGAAATAAATGAAAGGTAACATAAAACAAAAGTACTGATCGCACTTCGAATATTGTGAAAATGTGATCATGTCATATACTTCACAATCACTTCCAAATCGTCCTCGACATGACATAATATTATGAAAATAAATGAACATATAGAAAAAAATTCCCTCCATCTTTCCTTTCTTCTTCACCTTTATTCTCCTCTTTCTCTTACCTTCTTTTATTACTCTCTCACCTAGCCCAGCAGGTTCACGGCCCTTGCCAATAC
>NC_051405.1:33282614-33282843 GCF_015228065.2 Penaeus monodon
TCGCTTTTCAAAGCATACACCTCTTTTTATCATATCTTTCTGTCGCACCATTTCCACGTTATCTCTCCTTGCGTATGTCTACCGCATAATATCCATAAAGAAACGAAAGAATTATGTCTGGAGATTATAGTGACGCACAGCCTCATTCAGGAAAATAATTCCTCAGTGTGAAGAATCGCCAGTAATGTATTATTTTCCTTTCTTGCACGATAACATCAGGTTTAGGACT
>NC_051405.1:33287316-33287719 GCF_015228065.2 Penaeus monodon
AAGTTCTAATTTGGTCTAATTTTATCCATCAGTTTCAAAGGGAAGGCAGAGTACACCACTAGTACCATTGCACTTTGGCTAATAATACCGTTCAGAAAATGACATAACTTCATGAGTAGTATACATATTACAAGGGTTGATGTACACATGGAACTCTGTCATAACTTTGTTCTCAGAATTATTTGGAATTTACGTAAATTGAATTCTCATAAAAATGTAAATGTGCAACGGAAATGCGATTAAGCAGGGACGCGAGATAAACACATTTCTCAGTGCTAACGTCATCCCACGTCATCCCACAAAAGCTCGTTTTCGGAATCAGCATGGGTGCGTGGACAAGCTACGTAAGGCACATTACAAGGCAGAAAGACGTTAACAGACCAAGTTAATACTTTCTGTGTTA
>NC_051405.1:33287785-33287934 GCF_015228065.2 Penaeus monodon
TGCAACTGGGTCATGAGGTTATGATTTGTGTCTGAGTTTGCGTATGTGTTCTTTTTATATGCAGTGCAACATCCTAAAATCAACTAACTAATGTACTTGATGTATTTCATACAAAAAATGTTCACAAATTGGTGCGAATTTTAATGGAC
>NC_051405.1:33287955-33288545 GCF_015228065.2 Penaeus monodon
GGGGGGGGTCATTCAAACATCTACGTACAAACATACACGTAGGGTTATGTATCCCCCATTTATTTAAGATTTCTAGAAAATGTTTGTTTTTCTAATGAAAAATACGGGTCTTATTTAATATATGTATGGCTAACATATCATCAGTCAGTTGCAGAACAGTGTTTGCGACAAGGCCTGTAGTAGGCACTAAAAGTGTATCTACCAATCTCCAAGAATTTGTAATTTGTATCATACATATAAAACAGTAAATCCTCTAATGGGCAGAACACTATATCTCACTCAGACTATCAATATTTTTATTAGTAGAGAGTAACTTCCTCGATTGGTATTAATGGCTTGGCTGTCGGCGAGATGACGTGCCATAGCCATTAGGGGCCAGCGAAATACATTCAATAGTAGTCCACTTAGAGGCCCATTATCAGTGCCATAAAAATCACGAGGTTCTGTACAGCTCGAACAAAGGTAATCGAGGCTAGCGGAGCTTACAGATGTAATTAATTGCACTAAAGGCCTAGTGTATTGAATGTTGGTATGAAAATTAGGGGCTTACTGACAATAGTCGCTCAGTTAATCAGTTGCTGCTTAATGAT
>NC_051405.1:33288893-33289834 GCF_015228065.2 Penaeus monodon
TGAAGGTATCGCGATACTGATCACAGGTTATATGATCGATGTAGGGATTTCATGTATAGTTTTCTGGGATATAAAACTCAAGATTGCACGATTGTTTGATTTTATATAGAGGGGTGCCAATGGTACTGATGATATTAATGGTGGATGCATGAATAGGTGAACTTTGTTCAGAGAACGGTGACCGGAAAACTAACCCAGTCATACGAAGCGCAGATAGCTATCTAACACCTGTTATTACTAATATATCTGATTATCCAGCGTAAAATTTTGAAGAAGAGACATGTGAATTGTACAATTGTTCACCCGTGATCCCTTCCGTGGCTGTTAATGTTTAATTTCCTGTATTATCATTAATAATTATTTTAGGATCATATGCTATGCCGATTATATTAACATTAAAGAAATATTATTTATTAACCTTGCGCTACTTATTCTTTCCGTAGTTATTTGTCATGTTTCTGTTTCCCGCCAGATGTTGGTGCAGTTTAAAGCAAGCATTTGCGTGCAATTTGCATATTTATTACGGCCCTGTGAAATCCAGGGAAAACATCGCATTTATTTAGCATTTTCTTAATATCTAATATTTAAATAGTTTTCCAAAATTTTGTTCTGTACATACATGTTTTTTGCTTTATTCGTGTCTTTTTACTTTATATAGATTTCGTTCACTTTCTTCAGAGTGTTCAACTGGATTTGTTTTTAATTTCGATCCACAAATTTCAAATTACAAGGCATTCCAGCGGCCTAATGGCTTTGTTGTTTGTAACGTGAGCTCAGGCATTCAATAACGCCAGCTGCTGAGCCATTAAATCTGAAGGATGAGCGAAGAGTGTACTGAAGCGGCCTTGAGGCGGAAGGAAGAGGAGGAGCAAGAAAACCAAGGACACTGAGGAGAAAACCTCGAGGCGAAGGTAGAAAAGTAGAGATTTTCTCGTGCGTTT
>NC_051405.1:33291671-33291991 GCF_015228065.2 Penaeus monodon
AACTTACAGGAGCAGTATGGTAGGTCCAAATACACATGTATTTCTCTCACGTTGACGCCGTGTCATAGATCTCATTCGGACAAGCTGGTTTTGCTCGAGTGTGGACGAGAGCCAGAATGTCTCTCTTATCGCCCGCCCACAGACTCGCATGAGGAAGATTAATGGCCTCTCGGAAGCCCCACGTTGTCTATGGTCGTGACGTCACTATCACTGCGAGGGAAAAGGTCTTGCCATTTCCTCTGCCATTAAAACCGCTTGCCATGACTGTCAATAAGCAGAACACTTTTTTCTTTTTAATTTTAAAGCAAAGTTTTCGTGAT
>NC_051405.1:33292015-33292672 GCF_015228065.2 Penaeus monodon
TCTGTGTGTAATCGGTGCAATGGTTATTCAGCAGGAATTTTATTCTATGCTTCAATTGTTTAATTAAGACTTACTCTTACGTTAAGATTCAGATTTATTATCATAATTGATTTTCATTGGGTTTCTGTTTCTTCTTAACAATAATCACGACATTAATCAGTATCATCATTTTACTTTTAACACTGCAATAATAGTAGACTGATCATTGCAGACTGATCATTGCGGGATACACAGTCTTTCAGAAGGTTATGAAAACGGTTATGGTACAGCAGGTATTTATCTGGTCCTCTTAGCGCATGAAAATATAATTGAAGTGAAGAGTGGACACAAACATTTCAGAAAGAGGTTTGGGTAACAGTTCCTTCCACCTATAACACTTCCTTGCGTATCATATTCTGTAAGGTGTAAAGTTTCGAGAGTACGAAATCGAGAGTCGAACTTTGCATGTCCTGTTCGTCTTTAACTGGAAAACAACTTAATAATACATTCGAGATGGTAATTGCCTAAAGTAAGTACTGTTGGCCAGAAACAGCTTGTTGAAACAGCCTCAAGTACAAGGTGCGTTTTAGTGCAATCTATTACATTGCTACAAATACGCACTTATCATGCCTTTATGCAACAGAGAATTTACGAGATATTTGAAGGGAATAATGGAAA
>NC_051405.1:33292868-33293053 GCF_015228065.2 Penaeus monodon
AGCATTTGTTTAGCATTTGAGTTGCACATAAAATTTTCATCAAACTTTTTTTTTCATCCTTTGCTTTTTTCTGCTACTGATATTTCTATTTTCTTTCCGTCTTTTCCTTCGCTGTATGAATGAGAATGAAAAAAAAATCCTTTGAACTCGCAACATTTGGAAACCTGCGATTATTCTCCATTAAA
>NC_051405.1:33293130-33293377 GCF_015228065.2 Penaeus monodon
GGGGTTTTAAGAATTCGTTTAACAACATTTTGTTAACCTTTTCTGCGTTAGTTCCATCCTGCCTTTATATGTTTTATATCATTCTTGTCCTTCTTGTGTGACCGATGACATGCCTTCATGTGAGCACTTGTATGTCAAACTAACTTCTTCAAAAGGAAATAAATGAATTAGTAAAATTATTCATATTTTGCCCTCACTCGATATTTTCGACAAAATAAGCATGGTTGCCGACTTCGTATGTCAGTAA
>NC_051405.1:33293411-33293838 GCF_015228065.2 Penaeus monodon
CTTCAGTGTGACCTATTTTTTTTCGCAAGTAAATGTTTAATTTAAAAGAGAAATTCCTTATAATTCGCGCACTATAATAATAATAATGAGATTCATCGATAAAGTAAAATTTCAATTGTAAAATTGAAAATGGAAGGGAAAGGCAAATTATGAGTAAGACACTAAAAAATCGAAATTGAATGAATTACAAATTTAAAAAGAAATGCCAGAGTGAAAAATATACATATTCACACACCATTCTGCTGTACAACGTAAGCCAAAGTGCGGAGTCGTGTAGGCTCTTTCCATTTCCGGGGATCAACTCTGGTCTAGCTCATCCATAAAGAAAGTTTACTACTTTGATCCATCTCGCTATAATCCTTTCGCCTGTATTATTATAGTTGAATGCTGTATTCCTATCTCTTCTTAAATAGTTATTTCAATAGGT
>NC_051405.1:33294350-33294455 GCF_015228065.2 Penaeus monodon
ATGTTAAACGCGATGAAGTCGTTTAGCGCCACCCCCTTTGCACTCAATCTATGCGATATGTAATGATAAATATAGTTATAGTAGTTTTTTATTGTGAAAAACGGT
>NC_051405.1:33294481-33294554 GCF_015228065.2 Penaeus monodon
GAGGAGTAGAGGAATCCTATAAATATTTGCAATATCTGATAAAGAAACGGGTAAAGGGACGAGACTTAGCTCG
>NC_051405.1:33294715-33294860 GCF_015228065.2 Penaeus monodon
ATAAAAATATTTTTTTAAGATTTTTTATTTGATGTTTTAAATAATTATTATTTATAAAAACTTTTAAAAAAAAATAATTTTTATTAAATATATTATTATAATTTATATATTGTAAAATAAAATTTATATTTTTATAAAAATAAAA
>NC_051405.1:33295157-33295376 GCF_015228065.2 Penaeus monodon
TATATTAAAAGGCAAAACACTCACCTCCAATTATTTTTCTCGTGAAATCGTGAAGCGGATGCCTGGTGGAGCATGTGATTGCGAGGAGGAGGCACACATGAGGTTTGCCCCTTTGTGGTCTAGCGGAGGGTAAAGCGACCAAAGATCTTTCTAAGAGTGAGAGAGGGGCTTCTTTTTCCCAGGGGTTTTTCTGGTAAATAGGAGCTTTTGTTACTGTCG
>NC_051405.1:33295412-33295570 GCF_015228065.2 Penaeus monodon
GGCAGGGTCTGTTCATTGTCTGAAGCGTCTTTGATGTTATTATTTTTATTGTTATTTAACAACAAATAAATGTTCATGGTAAGATCTTAATTGCCTTTCACTTGGATTGAGTTTTTTTTCTTCCTTATTCATTCTCACACTCTTTGTCCCCTTCTGAT
>NC_051405.1:33295865-33296036 GCF_015228065.2 Penaeus monodon
CATTCTCCCGAACCCTCTCCGCGGTGCCCTTTCCATCTCCCTGTTTCTCCTCAGGTCCTCCTCCAATCCCTAGCCACTTGATCTTCCGTAATCCTGAACAATTACTTCTTTTAGGCACAAGACCCCCGACGGGAAGATAAACACACCTAGCCACGGGTTCTCGCTTGGGAG
>NC_051405.1:33296431-33296907 GCF_015228065.2 Penaeus monodon
TCGTCCCCCTTTCTAGGGATCTTATGAAAGCGTTTTCTACATTTTATTGGGGGAACACTAATATTTTGTGTTTATACGTATACTAAATTAATTTATCTTCTCGTCTTTGCTATTTTCAAATAAGTGTCTGGTGAGCGTTTATCGCCTGCCTTGAGCATTGCTTTATAATGTTCATCACTTAACAATGCTGTTATCTGCGTGTTTCATAAATCTTCATGTTTCTTTCATCCGATACGTGGAACGTGGTTTGTCATTATTCATGACGTGTGTGTATGTAGTATATTATTTTTAAATGCCTGTGAATATAAATATCTGTGAGAAAAGCCAACGCCAGCGGAAATGGAGAAATCGTGTCCCAGTTTTGAAAGGAAGGCTGGCAGAAGGAGAACTGTGATAATGTATGTTCGCTTGACACACGCCCTTTTTAGAGGAGATTCCCCTCATAGGAAGAAATACCCATAGTGAGTGACAAACAA
>NC_051405.1:33296964-33297430 GCF_015228065.2 Penaeus monodon
ACACACATGCACACATGTGGCATTTGGGGCTCTCCTCCACCGTTATTGCTCAGTAAAGCGAACGACTAAGGTAGAAGGGGATACAAATACGTAGTCCTTATAACGCAGAAAGTTTCAAAAAAGGAACAATGAAGGAGAAGAAGAGAAAAATCGCGATGAATATCTCCAGCTTCGGCCTCACCCCTTCCTCTTCTTGACTAGTTATGTATTACGATGTTTAAAAACGTTTTCCATCACTGTGGTGTCACTACCCTGAAGTACAAATGTTTTGGGTGACTTACTAACACATACAGGTCAAAGACAGCTTCATTTGGAGAAGAAATTATAAAAGGACTCTTTCTTACATTGCGTGGTGTAAACCTTGATTGTTACTAGTAGAAAAATCTTTTTACGAGCATCGATAGAGGTTATAAAATGCCTGCTGACACTTCGGAAAAAGTACTTGAACTATATAAAGTAGAATCTC
>NC_051405.1:33297466-33297663 GCF_015228065.2 Penaeus monodon
ACAACTCTCGTATAAAACGGAACTTAGATCGTAAAAAAAACGAAATACAAGATGAGCGCAGTTAGATATGATCTTCATTGTGTATTTATATACACACTTGATCTTTACTATTTCCAACTCAATATCCTGTCTTTCGAAAAATGGCACGTAAAGATCGAGTATATATATGTACACACAGAGGAAGATTATATCTCAAT
>NC_051405.1:33298003-33298547 GCF_015228065.2 Penaeus monodon
ACATGTGTGTGTGATGACACACGATAAGCTATACAGGAATTAGAAAGATCTGAAAACGATCTGTACTGATGTAAATAAAGACATTTCCATATTCGGACATTTAATATACCTGTATGTAAATTATGCATCTCATGACCACTCCTTTCCAATCAATGTAAAATGTTGTTATAAATTCTATTATAAATGCATGTTCACATTAGTCTGATGGAAAAGATTAAACTTACATGCGACGTGTCAGTTATTAGATATCATGCAAAATCATGCAATTAGGGGAAATGCTGGAGGTGAATAGGAATGCATCATGAAGGAATTTCTTCTTCTATCTCATCACCCCTATCTATCGCTATCAAAATTTATCTACCTAACTATCATCCCCCTTTCTATCACATTCTCTATATCTTTTATAGTCATCAAACTATGTGTCAATAAAATTTATCAATTTTTAAACCACACAACCACACATCACATCACAAAAAAAAAAAAAAACCCAAACATCATCATTTTTAACACTAAACACCACCTTTTCCCCTTCCCCCTTTTCCCC
>NC_051405.1:33298617-33298734 GCF_015228065.2 Penaeus monodon
TTTACACCTGGACTTCATAAAGGGATCGTTTGCAAGAATATCCCCCAGCCTAAGAGATTTTTTCGTTAATTATACCTTGAGGCACATAAATAAACCACTATGGGCTTTGATGCTGCA
>NC_051405.1:33298880-33299122 GCF_015228065.2 Penaeus monodon
CGTAATCACCCCGTTTTTTTTTCCATTTATATTTTCCTTTGCACTCAACAATTGAGAAAATTTTATATTTTCCTGAAATGTGCCCATTTTTTTATTTTTGGTTCTCCTTTAATTTAGAATTAATCCGTTTTTTCACTTTTTTATAAATTTTTTTATCCCTTTCCCTTTCATGACTTCCACCGTTGGTTCCTTTAAAGACAAATAATTTCCCAAATTTTACCACTCCCAATCCAAACAGGGGA
>NC_051405.1:33299251-33299687 GCF_015228065.2 Penaeus monodon
TTTTTTTAGTATTAATCTATCTGTTTATGTTTTACGATCCAATTACTTGAAGGGGAGAGAGGACAGACAAAGAGGGACAGAATACAAAATTAAAGAGAGATTCTTAACGAGATTCCAAACTGATTTACAGTGAAGAAAATAAAAAAAAAATCCTAAGTAGGGGTAATGGAGACTGGGAAAATGCCTCCCCATTGAACCACTGGTACAGAATGCGTCCCAGCGTAAGAGACTGAAGTAATTAGTGCCTCTAATGATGGTATAAATTTACTCGAGAGGCGGTTCAGTGTCCTCTTCCAATTTTAATCCCAGTTGTTCTAGAGGTAAAAAAGGGGAAGTTTAAAAGCCTCTGGCTATAAGTAAAAGAGGGCCTTCAGTATAGGGGGGCTTCTGTATGCTCCGGGCAGGGAATTATGCAAATAGGGGCCCTTCTTTTAAG
>NC_051405.1:33299787-33300061 GCF_015228065.2 Penaeus monodon
CCCGAAAAATTGTTAAAATTTTTGGGATAAAAAACATTTTAAAAAAGCAAAAAGTTTTTTCAAAAAGCCAAGGGCCGATAAAGCTCCCAGCCCTTTATTTAAAAATAGAAAAGACGGAATAAATAATTTTAGTATACGTATAAAACAAAATTTTAGTTTTCCCCCCAAAAAATGAAAAAAAGCTTTATAAGACCCCTAAAAAGGGGGAGGAAAGAAATAAAAAATAAACGATTTTTAATAGATAAAAGTAGACAGATAATACAAAGTGACAGAT
>NC_051405.1:33300213-33300539 GCF_015228065.2 Penaeus monodon
CGATAGACATATAGATAGATTAAAGAGATAGAAAAACATACAGATGAAAACATAAAAGTGGAAAAAATAAATTGTAAATCGACAGCCGACAAATAGACAGAGACAACAAAAAAAAACACACAGAAAACTAAGGTAGCAAGATAAAAAAGAAAACATATCTCCAAGCGAGACTCGGGGCTAGGTGTGTTTATCTTCCCCGTCGGGGTTTTGTGCCTAAAAGAAGTAATTGTTCAGGATTACGAAGATCAAGTGGCTAGGGTTGGAGGAGGACCTGAGGAGAAACAGGGGGAAAGGGAAAGGGCACCGCGGAGAGGGTTTTTGGGGGA
>NC_051405.1:33300707-33300775 GCF_015228065.2 Penaeus monodon
GAGGAGGAAGAGAGGAGAGGGGGGAAAAAGTGAAAGGGGAGATTAAGTGGCAGCAGGGAGGTAAAAGA
>NC_051405.1:33300830-33300950 GCF_015228065.2 Penaeus monodon
AGTAGAAGAATCAAGGGGACAAAGAGTGTGAGAATGAATAAGGAAGAGCAAGAAACTCAGATCCTAAAGTGAAAGGCAATTAATGATCTATCACCATGAACATTTAGTTTTGTATTGTTA
>NC_051405.1:33301047-33301276 GCF_015228065.2 Penaeus monodon
CGACAGTAACAAACGCTCCTATTCAACGACAGAAGGACCTCTGGGAAGAAGAGAGCCCCATCTCTCACTCTTAGAAAGACTCATTTGGTCGTCTTTACCCTCCGCTACGACGCACAAGGGACAACGCTCACTGTGTGCCTCCTCCTCGCAATCACATGCTCCACCAGGCATCCGCTTCACGATTTCACGAGAAAAATAATTGGAGGTGAGTGTTTTGCCCTTTAATATA
>NC_051405.1:33302457-33303854 GCF_015228065.2 Penaeus monodon
CGATTTTACTTAAGATCTATTGTACATTTTAGCTTCTGGTAATGATTATCCTGTAAGAAGTTTATGGCTCCATCTCAAAAGAGAGATGAGAAAATATATTTGAAGGTAAGTGCAATAACTCTCAATACACTCACTGCAACTTTTTAAAAGAGATGTATTAGAAAGAATTTACTGCACGGTACAAAATCAAATTGTAACTTCAGATTCATAAACATAAACACATAACTTATATTCAACATCCACAGTAATCTCTTCCGTCTAAAGGATAGAAATCCTTAAAAAAAATCTTTATAAATATACAATTTTTATCTAAAACAAGAAATACATTCTCTCCATTGTAAAACCAAAATGGTAGCGTTGCCTGACATATGGCGTTGTAGGGCAGATCTATACCGTTGTCTGAAGCCAGCTCTGCGCCCTAGGAAAGGGTAATGCGAGGCCTTTAAGGGAAACTGGAGGCCATTTAAGTGGGGGCGACTGGACAATCACCTCAGGCTGAGATTGGAGCGGTTTGGTCATCAAATCTCATTGATTCTTGTTGTCTATGTAGATTTTCAGCTGACTACCTTTGTCCTCTTTTTTTTTCCATCTCCGCATAGATGAATATGTGTGTATAGAAGTAGTAGATATGTAGATTTACATATGTATCTGGCTTTGTAGCTAAATGTTTATTCATCTTTCCGTTTGCTTTTGTTTATGTACTTAGGGGAATTTTATGTAATTGAAAACTCACGTTACCTAAAATCATTTTCAAACCAAATCACGCAAATGATAATTTTATTAGCTTTTATCATTTGATTATACATATAAACAGATAGTAAGCAGAAGAAGCGTGTTACACTGTATAATGAACAGTGATCTTATCACAAATGCTCGTGAATATTTTGTTTCAAGCATTAAAAACAGAAAATAAAAGTTCGTATTGCGTGACTAAAATTTTCTTTTCGTTTTTCTTATTATTTCATGTTGAATTTGCCCGCAGGGTTAAAAATTGACAATGAACGTACCTAATAATCATCTGTATGAGGTAAACTAACTGCGGGAACATAACTTTATGATGTAAAAAGACACCACTGAGTCTCCATCGAACCTCACAATTTGCACATAACGAAAACAACTCATGTAGTGCAAGCTCAGGTTTCAGTTCGTGACAATCAGCCACTTGGAAACAACAGGCCAATATTACCTCCATACGAGCAACGCACAGTGGTGTTGCAACTAGTATTGAGGAGAACGAAGCTCGTTCACTTGAAAGGACCTTGTTGCAACAGTTATTTATGGACGACCGTTCTTGCAAAGCGACGCTCGAACACCTCACTTCGGAGACTGCTTTGTGATATTACGGGTGGCTATGCGATGCTGCGAACGTTATTTCTTATCTCTTAATTTGAGCCGCA
>NC_051405.1:33304341-33304852 GCF_015228065.2 Penaeus monodon
GAATAATGGAACACAAAGACGGTGATATCCAGGGAAAATCAAGTTAAATGAGATATGAATTATGGTTACTAATATATGTAAATGTGGCTGTTTTCTCCCTTTCTTTGTCTCAGAAATATATTCGTTATTTTCTTTGTTCTATTAAATCTTCATATGTAGTTATTTCTGTCTATTTATTGTAACTTCAGGCGGTACAGAATTAATATGATCATATAATTATAACATATACCTGATAACAGTATATGATACTCGATATATTACTAAATTATTGCACGAAATTAATCGGATTTTAACTTTTGTGACCTTCCCTGACCTTTCCCTTGGTGACCTTTCGTGACTTTTAAATCCCGTAAAGCGATGTTTAGTTTCTGGCTAAGAATTTAATTATTCATCTTCAATCTTTTTGGGCTGGCGTAAGAGGATTTTTTCGTTCTTGAAAATATATAACAGTTTATTCTATGTATTTTATATATTACATTTTCTATACGTATTTTTTTTAATTATTATAATA
>NC_051405.1:33305384-33305494 GCF_015228065.2 Penaeus monodon
AGTATACCCTTTTTATATATAATAATAAATAACTGTTATTATTTTCAAAACAAAAATCTTATCACCGTTTAAAAAATATTAAACTACCAAACAACACCTTAATTAAATCA
>NC_051405.1:33306018-33306199 GCF_015228065.2 Penaeus monodon
TTGCCGTTAAGTCCACGTATGTAATGGTAAGTAAAAAAAAAAAAAAAATCCCCACTAAACTCAACAAGACTATTTGAGAAAGAACTCAATTATCAAAAACCCAGAGCTTCTTAACGACTTTTGACCTCTGAAGGCTTGCTGGGGAATGAGGGCCATGGCTAAATCGACATTCATGATTGTA
>NC_051405.1:33307025-33307106 GCF_015228065.2 Penaeus monodon
AAAAAATGAAATTTATAACTGAATATCATTCCTGAGATGACAAAGTCGAATATAAACTAGTACTGGATTTTAATTAGACAC
>NC_051405.1:33307147-33307211 GCF_015228065.2 Penaeus monodon
TACTTCTAAAAATATATATATTATTGATTTAAACCAGTACTGAAAATAGATTTTCAATGGATAG
>NC_051405.1:33307249-33307576 GCF_015228065.2 Penaeus monodon
TACTTTTTGAAAAAAAAGCCCTGTTTAGTATGTGCTCCCCGCCATCGCCGTCAAATTTCATTAACTTCTTTCATCTTGCGACTTTAATGTCTCTGAAGCTTTTAGATCTTTCCCCAGTAGGGTTTTTCCTCTCGCCTCTCCCATTAATGTCTTTCTTTAATGTCTTCCCACACAGGCAGACAGGCCGTGAGGTATCCGAGATGTCGAAAGTTTAGCTGGAAGGCGTCCATAACACCCACTCCTGTGCGTTAAGGGGTAAGGAGAATGCTGGCAACACTGCGGGGGAATTCGAGAGGAATGACTTACGGCGACGATCTGCTTGTGGGG
>NC_051405.1:33308096-33308238 GCF_015228065.2 Penaeus monodon
GGGAATGGCGAAAAAATTAAACTACCGTCAAACGAGCGCAGGTGTAGTTCAGTCATTTTTCCCATCATCGCTGCGAAATTCCCACGAAAGGAAAACAATACTACGTGGGATGTTTAACTCTAGGTGAGCTCCGTTTTCTTCT
>NC_051405.1:33309192-33309342 GCF_015228065.2 Penaeus monodon
CCTGCACACGCATGGTGCTTACTCTTCCTTTCTCTTCTGGCATAGTATGACCTCTTTTTTCTCTCATAAACACATATCTTCTGTATTTATTACTCTGTTGCTTCTTATCATTTCCATTTTTACATGTGCATACGCCCCCTTTTTGCGTTT
>NC_051405.1:33309407-33309518 GCF_015228065.2 Penaeus monodon
GCTTCTCTGGATATCTTCTGATTGGTTATTTTTACGTATATGCACGTTATTCCTTTTTTTTTCATCACTCATCTTCCACCTCGTTTCATTCTCTCATGACTTACATGAATG
>NC_051405.1:33309545-33309801 GCF_015228065.2 Penaeus monodon
CGTCATTATCAGCATCGTCTTTTTCTTTTCCTTCTCCCACACGTGTAAGATAATTTTTTCTTTCTTTTTTGGTGTTGTTATTCACATGTTTTTTTTATAGTCCTCCCTCTCTTCTCGCCAGGCAAAAACTCTCTTTGTAGATGGTCAGCGAGTCTCAGGGGAAGAATATGTGAGTGTTTGTGATGCGTCTGGGAAGTATATAGGACGTCGTGCAGCTGCCGAGCACTATTTCGCTCCTGTTGTAAAAAGTAAAGGA
>NC_051405.1:33309861-33310252 GCF_015228065.2 Penaeus monodon
ACGAGAAAGCTATGTAAATCCACGAGTATTTGAATTACTGTAGTTCAGATTGTAAGAAAAAATTAAATATATTTTTTTTAATGAGAATTTACTGATTAGAGGTAGACAGTTGGCTTAACTTTCTCTGTTTTAAGAAGGAATTGATAAAAGAAAGTTTTCTTAACACCTTGCATAGAGCCAGCAGACTTTATATTCATGTCAGAAATGTGACCAGGTTCTGCTACTTGTCCTTCAGAAATATTTTACAGAATTATGCAATTTTTATGTTTACAGTTTTTTGGGTTCTTCAAGGATGAAGCAATCTCAGGTGCTTTTAGGTGAATTAGTATCATAGATATATTATTATAGTAAGTATATGGAGAGTGTTAATACTAAGGAAAAAAAATGGAGA
>NC_051405.1:33310332-33310934 GCF_015228065.2 Penaeus monodon
AATAATTTAACACAATCGCGGTTATATACCAACGTACATTAGTCATACCACAGTTCATTGAGGAAAAGCAAAGGCGTACGCAGCTGTCGGCATCAGTCAGTCACAACTCATCCACTCATCTGTCCACATATTAATTTACTCATTAACTAACACATTCAAAAACATTCACAAGTGTACACCTCGTCTGTTCCACATAGCATTTCAAAGCAAGAGTGAAAGGCAGCTTGTTATGGAGATCAGCGCTACTGTATGGCTTCCAACTTCCGGTCGAATACATTAAAGCAATCATTTTGCCTGTAGCATTCGCTGGAACACTGCTCAAAGTGCCTCTAATATCTCTCTAGTTTATTAACTTTGGCAGTTCATACACTCAAAGGGGAGATCATACTTGAAGCTGAATTGTTGGTTGTACGAAATAACGTATAAAACCCTTTAGTGAAGTAGCAGAGAACTAGGTGCGTCATCAAAGTGACTGTCAATCGATCTCCGCCACTTCTGTTTGTAAAGGTGCGAAGTCCTTTAGTTAGTATAGCGAGCAATTCTGATCTGTTACGTTTGACTCGTCTCTGGATTTCCAATTTTCCTCCCGTGATGTTTCTTTC
>NC_051405.1:33314872-33314937 GCF_015228065.2 Penaeus monodon
TGTACAACTCACACACAACAACAACCCACACACATTTTTAATAGTTTTTAGACTGCATTACCGCC
>NC_051405.1:33315443-33316054 GCF_015228065.2 Penaeus monodon
TTTTTAAAATTATTTACCCTTTAATATTTGAAACCAAGAAATGAAATCTTATTTAAAAAAAAGCTCCGCTTTTTAGTCCTCAGTGAATTCGTAAAAAATATCTTACCTTCCCTTTTCTCGCAAAGGGGAGCGGGCTCCTGATTGATATGCAATGGGTAATCCCGAATTAGAACCCTTTCTTTTCTTAAACCCGGGAAAAAATCCCCCCCTTTTCTGCATTCATTTCATTATCCACTAGGGTTTTTCTGTGTAAAACATAACCGTTTGACCGGCTGTTATTCGACATTGCCCCAATTTCATAAAATTCCTTTTTTTTTATAAAAGAAAATAGACTAAAAAAAGAGTTAGGGGGAAATCTGATAGCAGGAAACACATAATGTTTTGATTCCCTTAAGTGATCTACATCACTATATGAAAGATGGAGATTCCATAAAAAAAAGAGAAGAAAAAAGAGAGAGAGAGGGGAGGGGTGATAAGGACAGGGAGAAGGTGACCTACAGTTGGGGGAAAAGGGTGAACAGAGAGATAAGGATAAATAGTAGAAAAAAAGGGTAAACCCGATGATGAAAAATTGAAAAGCTGAGTGGGTAACGGTTGGAAAGAAAATTTTC
>NC_051405.1:33316268-33316484 GCF_015228065.2 Penaeus monodon
AATTTTCATAAGCAAAAGAAACATTGTTGTTATTTTCACAAACAAATGGCAGGGGTTTTCAGAAGCCAGAACAGTGTTTATTTCACATACAGCAAAAACATTAGTCCCTTTTTACAAGAACTTTTCCTCGTTTAATGCATTTTGGGTAAAGGAAAAATCGTGTCTGTCTTTTCTCCTGCTATTATACATCTTTGATTTTGACGAGAGGGCAGAGCA
>NC_051405.1:33316879-33316999 GCF_015228065.2 Penaeus monodon
CAAAAAAAGACAATTGAGATTTTTAAGGGGGAATAAAAAGACTCAATTAAGACAAATAAGATAACAAACGAAACTTGATAAAAAACGAAGAATAGACGTTTTAATCTTTGGTTAATAAAA
>NC_051405.1:33317157-33317239 GCF_015228065.2 Penaeus monodon
TCTACGTGGATATATTGAATGATAATAATAGAAAAGGAGAGCCGAGAGAGAAGCAGATAGACTGTGTATCTATATATAGGGT
>NC_051405.1:33317348-33317562 GCF_015228065.2 Penaeus monodon
TACACAACGTCTCGGATTCTCACAAACGAAGGTGTTTGGCTCGGTTCGTCCCCAGACAGCGCTCGCGGTCAATAACAAATCGTCTTCGCAGCTGAAACGTTTTCGAAGGTTTTGCATTTTCTCTAGCGGTTTGTTCGACGCCTGTGAGGATCTGTCGGCCGGGATTTTTCACTTTGAGATGTATGGCTGAAGGTGGGGAGGGGGGGGGGCTAAA
>NC_051405.1:33318143-33318357 GCF_015228065.2 Penaeus monodon
TTTAGCCCCCCCCCCTCCCCACCTTCAGCCATACATCTCAAAGTGAAAAATCCCGGCCGACAGATCCTCACAGGCGTCGAACAAACCGCTAGAGAAAATGCAAAACCTTCGAAAACGTTTCAGCTGCGAAGACGATTTGTTATTGACCGCGAGCGCTGTCTGGGGACGAACCGAGCCAAACACCTTCGTTTGTGAGAATCCGAGACGTTGTGTA
>NC_051405.1:33319794-33320258 GCF_015228065.2 Penaeus monodon
CTTTCGTGAATGCTAATAGATAACATATTTCTGACACGAACCATCTATCTCATTCGGCAAGGGAGTGTATGAGTTTAATATATGTCGATACACTATTTTACGGTTATTCACAAGCCATCACTAAAAAATAACTATAGCTTGTCTTGAAGGTCTGTATTACTGAATGAATATATTAAAATGTCAAATAAGGTTTTTTGGTTTCCTTATATTTATCTTTTCATTATTTTTTTTTCCTTTGTTAAGAACGAAAGTGAATAACAAAAAAGAGATGGTATGTGAGCAAATAAAGGAAAGAGAATTAAGAGATATTCGTCGTTCTTTTGTTTTTTTTTTATCAAAGAAAACGGAAGTGAGGGAGGTATTCCCAGTGTCATCAATTCGACATAAAGACGAGTCATAATTCTTTCATTCTCTCTATTTATCTCCTTTTTCTTTAATTTATATTGCCATTTGTCCTTCTCTGC
>NC_051405.1:33321956-33322116 GCF_015228065.2 Penaeus monodon
TTCGTCATTTTTTAGGTTTGATCTTAGCGTGATGTGAAACCGCTGTTATAAAGCTTATCATTTCCTTTCATAGCTTTCCCCCGCTATTACGTATTACTTATTTCCTTTGCGTTAGTAAGGACGACTATCTCCGAAACTTCAAAATAATCTGCCATTTAGC
>NC_051405.1:33322141-33322257 GCF_015228065.2 Penaeus monodon
TACATCACCTCCCTTCTACAAATTTATTCTCTCCACCCTTTCTCTAAATTCTCTCATTCACTCTATCTTCCTCTTTTCCTATCATAATGTTCTTATTTCCTCAATCTAATCGTAAT
>NC_051405.1:33322297-33323214 GCF_015228065.2 Penaeus monodon
TCCCTTAATTCTCTTATTCCCTTACTCCAATTTGGATGATCTTATTTTCTCTATTCATTCTCACACTGACTCACTCCAATTGCAATTCTCTGTTTTTCTCTATTTATCGCCTTCATCTTTCTTTCAATTATATTATTTTCGCCATCCGATTCCTTCCTCTCTTAATTCTCTAATTCTTTCCATTCATGTCCATCTCCTCTCTTGATTTTCTGTTTCTCTCTATCCATCCTCCTCTCATTTCTCTTGATTCTCTCATTCCCTCAATCAAATCGTCTCGAATTCTGTATTTTAATCCATATCTTCCCATTTCTCCTAATTCTATCATTCTCCCCATCCCTCTCCTTCTCTTCTAATTCGCTCATCCTCCCAATCCATCAAGGAATTTTCCTTCTTCTCGCCTCTTCTTCTCCCTCTCAATCTCTCTTCCTTTTCTCCCCGGGTTTTTCTGTCACGCCTTTCTGTAAAACGATCGCTAATCCCACAGATGTGACGGAACCAAAGTGTCAGAGTTTCCTGAAGCTGTTCACTGGAAAGCTTATCATGTCTAAAGCCCGTTCTCCGGGTGTTATGGTGTCTAAAGGATGTTCATCGGAAAGTTTTAAAATCTCAAAGCCTGTTCTGCGGAGTTTTTTGTCTCTAAAATGTATTCAATTGAAAGTTTTTTTTTAAATCTCAGAACCTGTTGTTAGTCCTTTTGTCTCATGAAGATTTGTCTCATGAAGTTTTATGGGCTCAAAACCTGTTCATCGGAAAGCTTTGTTGGTCTCATTTTTCCCAAGGGCTTGTGTCCCTTCTGAAGTTTTTGGGGTCTCTAAAGTTTTGGGTTTCTTGAAATAATTTCAAAACTTGGTTTTCCCTTTCGATTTTTTTAAATGGCCTTCTTAAAGGGCTTTGTTTATGTAGACCTTATATATCCC
>NC_051405.1:33324711-33324786 GCF_015228065.2 Penaeus monodon
TTATGTATGTATAAAAATATCGTCATCTATCTATTCATTTTATATTTGTGTTTTTTGTGTTCGTATTTGTCTATA
>NC_051405.1:33326168-33326518 GCF_015228065.2 Penaeus monodon
TTTTTGCCTAAGTTAGCCTACTGACAAGTAGCCACCAAATAAAATACTTATTCTTTTTTCGTTCCATAAGTCCTCCATAATTTGCAGAAAAAAAATTTTATTAGGGGATTTATAAATATTGGAAGAAGAAAGTATATCAGTGCATGCAAACGACCACAAACTGCCACCTCCTCTTCTTTGACAAATATAAAAAAGAAAAAGGAAGAAAACAAAAAAAGAAAAAAGAAAAAAAAGAAATATTAGAAAAGAAATCCGAACGAGCGGGGCATGGAGTTTTTTTGCACCCCCGAGTCTTGTATATGATATATTAGAAACAGCCATAGTATTCGTTTTCTTCATTTTAGGGTTGT
>NC_051405.1:33327183-33327427 GCF_015228065.2 Penaeus monodon
TACATTATCGTCGTGATTTTGTAGTAACATTAACTGTCTCATCTTTCTCACACGACTACCATGAAGCTGTCATGTGCGTCACCACACTGCATTCCAGCCGAAACAGATATAAATATTCTACTGCATAAACTCCATTCGACTAATTAAAACAATGACGCCGGAAACCACTGTTGGTCACTAAATAGAATAGATGTCAAATCCTGACAGTATGCCGTGAGTTGCAATATTCAAATGCCAATGTTTC
>NC_051405.1:33328016-33328239 GCF_015228065.2 Penaeus monodon
GATTGAAAAGAAACAGATTTCTCAAAATCAGTATACAGGGTTTTAATACTGTAGTTGGACTGGTTTTATACCCGGACTATAAGTTAATTTAGGCCGTTTTTATACTACCAAGCTAGAATATACCCCCCTGGCCCTTCTCCATGTAACAGGTGTTACTAATCATATTGCCATACCAATAACTAGTGTTTATGCAATCTCCAGGAACGATAGTACTTGGGCATAT
>NC_051405.1:33328409-33329278 GCF_015228065.2 Penaeus monodon
ATAATTATTATTGCTATCACAACTGTTTTAATTGCTATTTGTGTGTGTGTATCAGGCTTTTTTTTCTGTTCGTGACATTTGTCAGATTTTATAGAATTAACTTTTGCACCGCATTAGCAATACTGGACTACTGCATATTTGAGCGTTTCAATCATGAAAACATGTCTCAATAAAAGGAATGCGAATATCACTCAAGCTTTAGAACTGATATTGGTACATGTTATTAATCTGTTAACAAATTCCAATAACATAAAGCACATTTCCCTTGTTGGTTACCTGTGTATTCACACTGACACATCCATGGTCTCAAACTCGTATAATACAAATTTATAAACAACTTCGTGATATTATGTTGAACTAAACCTCTTTCCACTGTGATTTGATAATATAATTCATCACTTGTAATTGCTGTTGAGGAAATGAACTGTACGGAATTGCACTGGTAGCCTTTGATTGTGCAATCATTATGCAGAAAGGAAATTATTAATAATTTGGTGATGTTAAATCTATTAAGTTTAAATCTAAAATTGCAAGATTAAATTGTAATTGTATTCCGTTTTCTAGATGCTTGAGATGAAGGCATTTTGTTTGTCGGTTAACGCTTACTAATTTCATATTCGCTTAAACGTAAAGGGTCCGTTCGATGATTAGACAAATTTTAAAATTTCGTTTCACATTTTTTGTACAGTTTATAGAGTCCCTGTCTGTCTGATGACAAATGCTCCCCAAAAGCTTCTTATTTGATTGATATCACAGGTATTAAATATATATACTTCATGAAAGACTTTTAATGTTTCGGTTCCTTGAAATGTCATATGAATAAGGGAAAAGGACAAAGAAACGAAGAAAGAAGAATAGATTATGCATGT
>NC_051405.1:33329422-33329653 GCF_015228065.2 Penaeus monodon
CAATAAACCTAACCCTAGTAAAGTCTACTATTAGTTAAACCATATATGTCCATCTGAATTAAGATAATGAATGAATTTTGGCGGATCGGGTACTCTGCGGGATATGGTGCCTCCCTGTACCAATATTGATTTTTTCCTCGGTTAAATTTCATCTGATGGTTTCGCCTTGGTCGATTGTTTTTCACAGCTTCCGTAATTACGAGTTTTCCTCCGTATGCATGTTGTGGTTAT
>NC_051405.1:33330577-33331079 GCF_015228065.2 Penaeus monodon
TATTCCGATGCAATCAGCCCACTTTCCCAGCCCAGCAACCTTACCTTTCATCCTTCCTTTTAACCCTCCGCAAGTACTGCAAATAATTTCCCGCACCATAGTGCAGACTCGGCTTATTGGACCACAAAAACCCCTTGTAATTGTGTTTTGAACTGCTTGGCCATGTGAGGACAAATTATTCTGGACACATAAAAAATCGCAAAAACAACATTTACGGACGGTCCTTTCCATGGGCAAAGTGACCGAGCCAAGTGGTAGTAAAGAAATATTAGGTGAAGTTAGCGAGCTTAGTCCCAAAAAGTTATTTTTTTTGTGGTTGTTTATTCTGATATTTCAGACAAATGGAGTTTTCACACGAGAAAAGCATTTATGACAGAGTGATTGTGAAAGAAAATTTTAGAACAACTGATGGCTAAAAGAATAGGGAGAAAAAAAAAAACATTATTCTTCTTTTCAGAAATACGTTGCTTAGTGAAATCCCGTCGCTATTATTGAATTAACA
>NC_051405.1:33331147-33331232 GCF_015228065.2 Penaeus monodon
CTCCATCATCTCTCCTCGTCCTCTCACATATCGTCACTCGATCTACATTCTCCTCATCCTCTCTCGCGTCATCTCTTCTTCGCTC
>NC_051405.1:33332586-33333113 GCF_015228065.2 Penaeus monodon
TGAAGTTGCGCCAACGGAAAGTTACCATATCCTTTAGCTTGAACTTTTTGATTTTAAAAATACTTTCGTTTCAATAAAACGTTGGCAGAACTTAACATTTTGTACAAAAAATTGATTTCTGTCAGATACAAAAAGAAAAAATGTTTTTTTTAGTAATTAAAAATCCCTCTTAACAACGAGCGATTGCTTGTTCCGGTATAAACCAACCATCAAATAATAGTTGAATATTGTTTTGCTCGTCAACGGTGCTGTGTCTATGTATGGCGTCCTCTGTTTAACGTAAAGGATTTATAAAAAAATATTATATATTACCACCTTAAACATCGCCCTTTTTTTACTCCTTTCAAATTACATATAATGACGTTTTTTTGGGAATTTCATCCACCTGCTCCACTGTGAACAAAAGTGAACTTCATATTTCTAATTGTCGTTTGCTCATTATCCGCCAAGCTATACTTAATAAATACGAAAATGTAAAAGACACAGTACCGCTTGTATTGTCTGGTAATTGAGTGCAGACGGCTGGC
>NC_051405.1:33333571-33334332 GCF_015228065.2 Penaeus monodon
CGGTCTTCTAATAAGAACTAGGCTCGACCACACGCCTAATAGATGAAGCGATAAATGTTCATAAAAATTACAACCTTGTATGTATTATTACCTGACCAAATTCTAAATTTTCAAAGAAATGTTTCCACGATTGTGTAACTTCAAAATATCGTATTCTGTTCTGGAGTGAAATAGCAAATATTCCATTAAATATTCTAATTGAGATACCTAGGTTTTCCGTTACCGAATCTATTTTTCATTCAATAATAACAATGATCCTGTGGGTGTACCATTGTACTATATAAAAAATTTATGATATTCGCTTACTACGCTGGTATCCATTGACAGTATTAATAAGCAGTCAGAGGGCAAGGTCATGGTTAATTAGTTAAATCCGATATAGATCAAAATGTGACTGATAATTCGGGAGCTCAACGTGAGACATCCGCCTTAAACAAAACCCAAAATCTGTAATTTTATATGTAGTGGGATTTGCGTGTATATTGTGATAATCAACTAGTGTGTCTTATGTGCTACTATCTTTTACTGATGTGATTATATAAGATGATTTACATTATACTCAATCTTCTTTAGTAATGTATTTAGCCTCATTATTGATTTGTGTTATAATAAATATATATAAATTCAGCTGTACTATGATGTTACCTATAAATGCAACAATTCCAGTCCACTGAATAAAGCCAATGGCCTTTTCAGCGAGGAAGTTTCATTGTTATATAAGGTAAACTTTTCTAGGAGTAGTATCATTTATCCACTGTTGT
>NC_051405.1:33335354-33335619 GCF_015228065.2 Penaeus monodon
TACTCCCCATGGCCTAGAATTTCATCCCTATATCCCTGCGAAATCTTTTCGACGTTCTTTTGTGTTCAAGTCAGATTTCCGGGAAACTCTTAGCCACAACTGATCAATATGACTCTACTGCACTGTTGCCAAATTACGTTTACTGAGCAAACCGATAGGGAAAAGCATTAAGGTTCGTATTTGTGGGGGGAGTGGGTGTTTGTGGGTGCGTAGGGTACGATGTGTGTTGGGGGTAGGTGAAATGTGTGTTGGGGTAGGTGAGTGA
>NC_051405.1:33336586-33336871 GCF_015228065.2 Penaeus monodon
AAAAAATAGGAAGAGAAAAAAAGGAAATTAACAACCCACTACGAAAATGTATATGTATATGAAAATGTTAAGGACAAGAGAATGTTTTATTTCCTAATAAAAAATCTCTCTCACCTCCTCTCTCTTTTTGTATAAGTAGATTACTTCCGTTGATTCTAACTAGACCAACAAATGATGAAAGGAAAGATGTTTTGTAAAAATGAAACATTTTCTTTACACCTAGTTTTAATTTCTATTAATTTTTTTTTTTTCTTGAAAATCTTAAAAGGTAGCCGCCACGTGTGC
>NC_051405.1:33336976-33337168 GCF_015228065.2 Penaeus monodon
GTAAGATCCTAGGATTTATACCACTCATACTTAATTTCCGCAACTGTGGAAAGATAAATTTGAATAAGGTTAAACTCAAGAATTAAAAACACAAAATAAAAAGGTTCTTTGTAGGTAACATTTTATTTAATTTGTTCTTGTCCAGATGAATTTTCGCAGAAATATATTAATAATGGTAAAAGGTTTTTACGA
>NC_051405.1:33337927-33338094 GCF_015228065.2 Penaeus monodon
GTGCAGATAGAGGTGCAGCGTCGGTTGTTGCTGCCAGGTCGATGCGGCAGTGGCTCGCATGCATTTCACCTGAAATTTGGTCTTTGATCTTAGTCTAGAGAGGTCAAAAAAATTTCCGTCTGACCTGATCCGGAAATAGATGTGTGCTGATGGGAGGAATATTTCTT
>NC_051405.1:33338248-33338344 GCF_015228065.2 Penaeus monodon
TAATCATAAAATCAAATATGACGTATAGGGCACTATCATGTATAGATATATAGCTATTTCAAAAATTGAACTGAATTAATCTATGAAAGAAAAGTT
>NC_051405.1:33339587-33340049 GCF_015228065.2 Penaeus monodon
AGTTTGTTGATCTCTCTATCTATCTTGTTAGATTTACGCATAAAGATGTCTATATATTACGAATGGAAAGAGTTTTTTTCACATCCACAGTTCACCTTCCATCCCAGTCTCCTGGGAAATTCACCCGTTGATAACTCCCTAACCCCCTCTTTTCATCATAGACGCCCATCCCTTTCATAAAAACCACCTTTCATGAAGCCCAATGGGACACCCTCCTTGCCCGACTTCCACGAAACTCTACGGTGACTCCCTCCCCATTTCACTACCTCCAGCCACAAACACCTACGAGTCGTATTCAAAATGCCGACCATAACTCGCAGATACAGGAGCCAACGGGAGAGAGGATGGCTCATCAATACCACTCTCGGGGATGGAAAGTTACGTCGTAAACCCAGAGGTGCAAGCCAGAATATTACGGAGGGAAGTTCACGCTCTCTGCTTCTTGCATTTCGCATGTCTCAG
>NC_051405.1:33340091-33340205 GCF_015228065.2 Penaeus monodon
GTTAGGCTTGTGTTTACTGATTGATGATGATTTTCTTGGGGGTATTCCTTCTCTTTGCCTTAAGTGATGGTCTTCCACTTGATGCGTATTCAATTCTGATATATATATTAGTCG
>NC_051405.1:33341038-33341375 GCF_015228065.2 Penaeus monodon
AAGCAACACAGGACGAAACAAACACACCGCACTAAATAACTCTACCAACTCTGAATTCCAAATGAGGAAATCCGAAAAAAGTCAACTTCAACCTACTGGCGAAACGCAAGCCCTGGAGACGACGCACCGGTTTCCAGATTTCCTTCACAATACACGCACGCACTGCAAGCCAAGTCGGCAGTCAATATTGCAGTGAGAGTCTTCGGCTTTCTCATAATATTGCTTGGAAAGGAGACTGCGACCTCACTGTTTCTCGTTTTTCCTTTCGAAATACAGTGCTCTTTCTTTGTTCGAAATGGCTGCCTCAGTCTGTTGAGAAGCATTCATATTTAAGCTG
>NC_051405.1:33342938-33343249 GCF_015228065.2 Penaeus monodon
AATAGATCATCATACTTAATAACAGGGGAAAAGGCTGAGCGACCAGGGACCAGGGAAAATGCGTGAGATAAGGGGGGGGGAGTAGGACACGATGATCAATTTGGACATCAAAGTGACAGCCAAGTTAATCGAGTCACAGTACACAGTTAGGGCGTGACAGGAAGTGGGTGTTAAGGGTTGGCTGAAAGAGCCTGCAGAGAAGGGAATTCTGTTTATTCTTTAAATAGTTATTGTTGTTCCCGGATATCTTGTTTGTTTCCCCACTTCTGTTATGAATGGTTATATCCGAAAAAAACGTCCTTTGATCTCCA
>NC_051405.1:33343281-33343379 GCF_015228065.2 Penaeus monodon
AGACAAAGGACAAACATTCACACAAATAACTTCTTCGAAGTGTTTTGACGAGAAAGATGCTGTGACTACCTAGAGGAAGACCAAAAAATAAAGAGAGT
>NC_051405.1:33346823-33347233 GCF_015228065.2 Penaeus monodon
TGTATTGCATACAGTTAGCCCTACTGACCAAGTAGAGCACACGAATAAAATACGATATTCATATTTTCTGTTCCATAAGTCCTCCATAATTGCACAAAAAGTTATATTAGGGGATTTATAAATATTGGAAGAAGAAAGTATACATTTATAAAATTTTTTTTGAATATTTATTCTACCCCGCGAGGGTCGTGCCCTCAAAGACCACAAAATGCCCCCCTGCTCTTCTTTGACAAATATAAAAAAGAAAAAAGAAAGAAAACAAAAAAAGAAAAAAGAAAAAAAGAAATATTAGAAAAGAAATCCGAACGAGCGGGGCATGGAGTTTTCTGCACCCACGAGTCTTGTATATGATATATTAGAAAACAGCCATAGTATTCGTTTTCTTTCATTTTCAGGATTAGTGGCAGGGC
>NC_051405.1:33347697-33348325 GCF_015228065.2 Penaeus monodon
CTATCCCCTTCTTCCCCAATTTTCCTTTTCCCCTTTTTTCTCTCCTCTCCCCCCTATTCCCCATCCCTTTTTTCCCCTTTTCCCCCCTTTTTGTTTTCCCCCTCCTCTTCTCTTCCTCCTTTTTATTCATTATTCTCTATTTTTCCCTTTTCATTAAAATTTCCCTTTTTCCAAAACTTTTAACATTTTTCCTGAATTTTTTAAAATTAACCCCTTCTGTCCCCCTTCCCCCTTTACCACACAATGGGCTTCCCGGCGCAAAAAAACCAAACCCCCAACATCCAAAAAAAAGAAATTTTAAAATTTACTGCAAAAAAAACCCCCTTCCAAAACGACTAATTTTAAAAAAATTTACCCCCGGGGGAAAAAAAGGGTTGGGGCAAATAAATTGAAAAAAAAGGGAATTAAGAAATGGGTGGTTCAAATTACAAAGGAAAGCCCCCCCTTTTTTTCTGTGTTTCCTTTTTGCAAAATTCCAAACCCAAATTGGTTTTTTGTTTTAAAAAAAAGGGGGGGGGGGGCCCCCCGGAAGGAAAATTTTTCCCCAAAAAAAGGGGGGCCCCGAAAACCCCCGGGGTTTTTCCCCCGGGAAAAGGGGTTTTTGCCCCCCAAATTTTTTTTTTTTTTT
>NC_051405.1:33349110-33349238 GCF_015228065.2 Penaeus monodon
CGAGAACATTATACAATTTAACATCACTTCGTTCTTGTCTCTTTTTCATGACATAATTGGATAACGATAATACAAAGGCATATTCTGTTCACGCGGGAGAGTAGATGAGGGTACTCTTTTTAAGTTCC
>NC_051405.1:33349494-33349589 GCF_015228065.2 Penaeus monodon
TCCGAGTTGAAAGAAACAGATTTCTCAAAATCAGTATACAAAGGGTTTTTATACTGTAGGTTGGACTGTTTTATACCCGGACTATAAGTTAAGTG
>NC_051405.1:33350138-33350938 GCF_015228065.2 Penaeus monodon
ATAATTATTATTGCTATCACAACTGTTTTAATTGCTATTTGTGTGTGTGTATCAGGCTTTTTTTTCTGTTAGTGACATTTGTCAGATTTTATAGAATTAACTTTTGCACGGCACTAGCAGATACTGCATATTTGGAGCGTTTTCAATCATGAAAACATGTCCTCATAAAAGGAATGACGATATCACTTCAGCTTTAGAACTGATATTGTACATGTTTGTAATCTGTTAACAAATTCAATTAACATAAAGCACATTTCCCATTGATTGGTTACCTGTGTATTCACACTGACAAACATCCATGGTCTCAAAATCGTATTAATACAAATTATAACAACATTCGTGATATTATGTTGAACTAACTCTTTCCACTGTAGATTTGATAATATAATTCATCACTTGTATTGCTGTGAGTGAAATGAAACTGTACTGGAATTGCACTGGTAGCCTTTGATTGTGGCAATCATTATGAAGAAAGGAAAATTATTAATAATTTGTGATGTTAAATCTATTAAGTTTAAATCTAAAATTGCAAGATTAAATTGTAATTGTATTCAGTTTCTAGATGCAGATATGAAGGCATTTTGTTGTCGTTAACGCTTACTAATTTCATATTCGCTTAAACGTAAAGAGTCGTCGAGGAATTAGACAAATTTAATTTCGTTTCACATTTTTGTACAGATTTATAGAGTCTGTCTGATGAGCAAATGTCCCCAGAGCTTCTTATTTGATTGATATCACAGGTATTAAATATTTATACTTCATGAAAGACTTGTTAATGTTAGGCCATTGAAATGTCATAT
>NC_051405.1:33351117-33351335 GCF_015228065.2 Penaeus monodon
AATTTCACTCAATAACCTAACACTAGTAAATCTACTTAGTAGTTAACCATATATGTCATCTGATTAAGATAAATGAATGAATTTTGGCGGATCGGAGTACTCTGCGGGATATGGTGCCTCCCTGTACCAATATTAGATTTTTTCCCGGTTAATTTCATCTGATGGTTTCGGATTGGTCGATTGTTTTTCACAGCTTCCGTAATACGAGGATTTCCTCC
>NC_051405.1:33351714-33352166 GCF_015228065.2 Penaeus monodon
CTTACCTTTCATCCTTCCTTTTAACCTCCGCAAGTACTGCAATATTTCCGAACCAATAGTGCAGACTCGCTTATGGACACAAACCCTTGTAATTTTGTTTGGAACTGCTTGGCCAGGTGAGGACATTATTCTGGACACATAACAAATCGGAAAACATTTACGGCCTTTCCAGTGAGGCAAAGTGACCGAGCCAAGTGAGGAGAAAGAAATATTAGGTGAAGTTAGCGAGCTTAGTCCAAAAAAGGTATTGGTATCATTTTTTTTTTGTGTTGTTATTCTGATATTTCAGACTAAATGGAGTTCACGAGAAGCATTATGACAGAGTGATTGTGAAGAATTTTTTTTAGAACAAGCTGATGCTAAAAGAATAGAGAGAGAAAAAAAACATTATTCTTCTTTTCAGAAATACGTTGCTAGTGAAAATCTCGTCGCTATTATTGAATTAACATTAC
>NC_051405.1:33353210-33353694 GCF_015228065.2 Penaeus monodon
TGAAGTTGCGCCAACGGAAAGTTACCATATCACTTTATGCTTTACTTTTTGATTAAAAATACTTCGGGTCAATAAAACGTTGGCAGAACTTAAACATTTATGTACAAAAAATTGGATTTCTGTCAGATACAAAAAGAAAAAATGTTTTTAGTTAATTAAATATCCCTCTTAACAAACGAGCGATTGCTTTTTCGGTATAAACAGAACCATCAAATAATAGTTGAATATTGTTTTGCTCGTCAACGGGTCTGTGTGTCTATGTATGCGTCTCTGTATTAACGTAAAAGGATTTATAAAAAAATATATATATTACTCAACCTTAAACATCGCCCTTTTTTTACTCCTTTCAAAGTATATAATGACGTTTTTGGAATTTCATACACCTGTTCCACTGTGAACAAAAGTGAACTCATATGTCTAATGTAAGGTTTGCTCATATCCAGCCAAGCTATACTTAATACGAAAATGTAAAAAGACACAGGTA
>NC_051405.1:33354197-33354986 GCF_015228065.2 Penaeus monodon
TCGGTCTTCTAATAGAACTATGCTCAGACACTCATAGATATGAAACAATAAATGTTCATAAAAATAATAACGCTTGTATGTATATATTACCTGACCAAATTCTAATTTCAAAGAAATGTTTCCACGATTGTGTAACTTTCAAAATATCGTATTCTGGAGTGAAATAGCAAATATTCCATTAAATATTCTAATTGATACTAGTTTCGTTACCTAATCTATTTTTCACTCAAATAATAACAATGATCCTGTGGGTGTAATTGTACTATAAAAAATTTATGATATTCGCTTACTACGCTGGTATCCATTGACAGTATTAATAAGCAGTCAGAGGGCAAGGTCATGGTTATCTAATAAATTAATCAGTTATTAATCAGTTATTAATCAGTTATTTAATCAGTTATTTAATAAGTTAAATCCGATATAGATCAAAATGTGACTGATAATTCGGGAGCTCAACGCGAGACATCCGCCTTAAACACACAATCCAAAATCTGTAATTTTATATGTTGTGGGATTTGCGTGTATTGTGATAATCAACTAGTGTGCTTAATGTGATTATATCTTTTACTGATGTGATTATATAAGTGATTTACATTAGATCAATCTTCTTTAGTAATGTATTTAGCCTCATTATTGGATTTGTGTTATCATAAATATATATAAATTCAACTGTATCTATGATGTTACCTATAAATGCAACAATTCCATTCCAGGTAAGGTAAAGCCATGCCTTTTCACAGGAAGATCATTGATTATAATAAAGGTAAACTTTTAGGAGTAGTATCGAGT
>NC_051405.1:33355880-33356107 GCF_015228065.2 Penaeus monodon
AGAATTTCATCCCTATATGCTGCGCATCTGTTTGACGTTCTTTTGTGTTCAAGTCAGATTTCCAGGAACTCTTAGCCACAACTGATCAATATGAGCTCTACTGCACTGTGCCAAATGTACGTTTACTGAGCAGAACCGATAGGAAATGCATTAAGGTTCGTATGTGTGTGGGGTGAGTGGGTGTATGTGGGTGCGTAGGGGTACGAGTGTGTGTTGGGGGTAGGTGA
>NC_051405.1:33357369-33357589 GCF_015228065.2 Penaeus monodon
TATTGTGCACGGTAGCAACGTACATAAACTGAGAGATAATAAGACTTTATGTGCAAGAAATAAAAGTCTAATTTAGCCAAATGAGAAGATATGACGATAGTCTAAAAAGGCACAAGAAAATTTTGGGAGGCTAACCTGGTAAAGAGGTAGATTTTTGGTGTCTGTTGGTTTAGGTCGTGGCCATCGACGGAGAATTAATTAGGAAGTGAATGACACCCTT
>NC_051405.1:33357742-33358121 GCF_015228065.2 Penaeus monodon
ATTTTTATTTCTTTAATTTCTACAACTTGCTAAATCATTCTTATATATCTTCTTAATTTTCCTAATTACATGTCCTTTTGAATCTTTGTTTCAACAAGATATCTGCCACTCTCTTTCATAAGCATGACAGTTGTGATTTGAAAGACTCAGTTAGACTGTGTGTGTTAAAAGGGAGATCTGAATGAACGTGGATGACATTGATTGACATCTGTGGAAGAAGCTGAGGAGAAAAGAGGCTTGTGATTGATACGTTTGTAAAAGCTGCAGATATGAATGGAGAACAATCATACACATTATGAATATGTATGTTTTAAGTTCGAACAGTAATCAGGATTATTTTTAACCCACCTCTGTAATTTTAGTTTGTTAGCTGATAGAG
>NC_051405.1:33359138-33359387 GCF_015228065.2 Penaeus monodon
CTTCAATGCTCGAATACTAGAAACTCAGTGAATTCCGTAGCCTAGGAACTGAACTTAACGTGAGTCGAGACATTAATCCACTCTCACATCAATTTCCCACCGAGTGCCTATGAAGTTCCCGTAATTAGTGACGGCGAAGGAGACGCAGAAGGCGCCCGTGAAGGGATTGGCAAACTGCTTCCATTTATCCCGAAGAGAGTGGCTGAGTAAGCATGGGTTGAGGGGAACAAGGGGGAATCCAATGGTTGA
>NC_051405.1:33360621-33362363 GCF_015228065.2 Penaeus monodon
GTGTCCAAGCTATCTTTTATAACGGCATCTCTTCTCTTCCATGCAAAACAGCCTTCTAAGAACCAACTTCTGGTCAAGTAAATTACTTAATCGACTGCAGTACCACCGATAAGTTTACTCATGATCTATTTTCTTCGTTCCCGACACTTAAAATATTGAAACGTTTCTGTGTCACAGGCGTTTTCATGTCGTAAAATTGGAGAACGTTAGAATACTCCAATTTCCTCATTCTTTTCCGTCTAAAGATTATAAAGTTGCATTTAAGGCAGCACAATTTCAGTGGAAATCATGAAAATGTTGTATGCAAGTTTTACGAATACAAAACTTAGAATTGTATCTTATAATCGTCAGCTGATTAAAATAAAAAGACCTGGCGAATCGTAGTGCTGTAAAGACCGGCGTGAGTTGCTAGATTTTCCTTTCTTGAGATTGGCAGTGACGGCTGAAAGCCTATATTTCTCTAATCGATTATTTTTAGACTACCTTTTTTTTACTTTCACCTGAAGATAAATAATACTCTTTCGCCTAAAAATAAACAATACTGTACATTGCTGTGTTCATAAACTATATGGACAAATGTTATGGCTTCAATGTAGTCTCTTTCACCCAAGTATTAAATAATAAGCAAAAGGATCTGGGAAAAAATAAGTTTTCTTAATATCGGAAAATTTAATGACCATAATTCAAAATGCAATTCACAGACTCATTATGCTTTTTTCCCGTTCCAGTTATTTTGATTCAGCTTTAAATCAGTACTGGTTTTGAATTAATATTATATTTTTTTCGTAATGCAACTCAATATCAGTAATGAAGTACGAAATTGTGGATGTCAAAAAATATAAATAAATATAACCAATCTGTGAATAAAATAAACGATTATTATCCAATTTTGTTCATGAAGAAACCCAACTGCAAATTAGGTTCGAGCCTATCCGCTTTACCTGATATTTTGATTAGTTTTCATGTCATCTCAGTGTTATCTTTCAGATGGCACTGAGTTACCTGGAGAACACACTGAATACTCAGGCGGGAATATTGTTTACTACGCCAATTTCACAATTCCAGTGGGCCTCAGTTACCATTATTATTTTTTTCAACTGGGCAATTCTAAAATTCCAAAATTCCAATGTTAAATCTGATTTGATAGTTCTGTATCTCTGTTTCAGATGCCCTTTTTTCTCAAAACAGCTGCAAGGGCTTGTTTTCGATGTCGTGTCTGATGGCGTACTATCTCATTGCTCCAATTAATCCGGCTGTGATTCTGCAAGTTACTCTCAACTATCCGTTATATTCGTCTCTGTTGTCGATCTTTTTTTGGGGTTCAATATTTAATTCACTGGCAAAAGCAAGTGAAGCAAATTGTTTCAGTGTTACAAATCTTCTTAACTGTGCCAGGAATTCACTAAGCAGGTTTGTTTATCATTTTCTGTTTATCTGGTGCATAAGCTGATACGATTTCTTGCACATTGCCATTGAGATAATCTTGCAAGCTGAAGTTTATCACTTATTTCTCGTGTGGAAATACTAAACAGTTTTATTTCTTACTGCTATTTTCACTTGCAAGTTTGCTGTTCTACTGAATTTTTATTCGACGGTGTCTGAGGTCCTGACCTTTTTCATTCTACTTGTACATACATTCTATTAACTGTCAGTTACCTTTTTTTTACATATATCTTTATGACCTTTATATATTGTCCAACATACATTGGAATAATAATATTTAATGCGTACTCAAGCTGGGA
>NC_051405.1:33362415-33362909 GCF_015228065.2 Penaeus monodon
TGAACATGTAATCAATATATTCGATTACGCCCACTACAGGGGACTGAACGGCATAAACCATCGAATTGGACAGAGCAAATTCATTCAGTTTACATCGGTTTTCTTGTTTTCTCTTTTTATATTTTATTTCATTTCGTATAGTGCCGTTATTTCAGTGTTTAAACAAAACGTTACATTATTCTTTCATGTATACCATTATCTTTTGTATACCATTATGTTTTTTCTCACTAAAAATAGTTCAGTCACACGTATTGCAAACTGAAATAATCAATCAAGGCACCATGCAAAGGAAATCGCTTTATTTTCAGTTTTACTTTAGAACGGCCGCTGAACAACCACGCCACGTTTTTTGGCACTACTGCAGTGCAATTTCCCCTGTTGGCAGTAATGCGGGTCAGGATCTTAGGGCCATTAAGAGGCCACGCCAAAACAAGGTCAGCTCAATCACTATTTTTTTTAGAACGAGATTACACACACGTGACCGTAACACACAC
>NC_051405.1:33364300-33365060 GCF_015228065.2 Penaeus monodon
GTGCAAAGGATTACCTCGTGCCTCAGTCTATGTGGTATTCACTATGTTACCCTGACGGCCATATTTCCCGCACTCTAAAAACCCTTATTCGCCTCATATTTTAGTTATCATAAAAACAAACAAACATGCTCGACAGAGGAAATGAACACCGAAGAACAGAATATAAAAACAAAAATAAAAAACGCAGTACCGTGTTTCCCCGTAGCGTGTTCATTATTCATAGGATCCGTTTTCTTTGCGCTTTCACGATCCAGGCCTAACTGAGCTAAATTGAACCAAAAATCCTCGTGGCCAGAAGAGAATGGACTGTATGTGAGTATAAAGATGTAGCGGGTACGAATGGACAGGGCGCATACGATGAAAGAGCAGTGAAATGATATTGGAGAGGAAAAATAGGGAAGCGACAGACAAATGTAAATAAAAGAACAAGTGAAATGCGACAGTGAATGAACGAAACGGGGAAAAAACAAAACAATAATAGAGAAAAGTGAAAACGGAAATACTGACGAGACAGTAGCGAAGGGTGACCGTATACGACGTACTTTCTCTGTTAAGTTGATTGATAATAACCTGATTGAGATTATTTGGAGGTAACTTAACACTAGTTTCAAAGGCTCTATGTAGGTACTATCCATCAGCAACACACAGGAATAGTTTTCACTGGAAGAAAATAAACGCCTACGTAACAGGAAGAAAGAAATATATATAGGCCTATAAAACATGCAGAAAGTAAGCAGCTCCCATTCCCACTACCACCTAA
>NC_051405.1:33365179-33365618 GCF_015228065.2 Penaeus monodon
CTGTTTCCTATAACGACACCCATATACCAAACATAACTATTGCATCCAAAGAACCTGTTATAAAAATCCCGAAAAACAACGACCTAATTACACCCAGACCGACGATTCAGGTGCCTCCGCATTGCAGCCAAAATATTAGAACTGAATTTCTTGCTTCTGTACCGCGTTTCCATTCCCTCAAATCCCAAGTATTTAAGGGCAAGATAGCGGTCTTACTAGGATCAAATCGACGTTACTGATAGCGGGGTCATCAGGAAAGAGGATGTCGAACACGAAAGCAGTTATTTTATCTTATCTCCACGCAGGCTTTTACGGTAAAAGTAAAGTCAGGAAGGGTAAGCCTGGCATTAGATTTTTTTTTATAAAGAATGTAGGTTATTTGAAAAAAACAAAGGTGAAGATTTATAGGATGTTTAGTTTGATTTTGAAATATAACTCG
>NC_051405.1:33365638-33366519 GCF_015228065.2 Penaeus monodon
CGTGATCAAGAAAAAAAATGGAGGAGCAAAAACTTAGGGGATGATATTACATTTGATAATATTTGCTACTAATGATAAAGAAGCAATAATAAAATCAGTTTTATCTGATCACTCTAAAAGTATCACTATTACTATAGTCATTTCATTGATTTTATATTATCTTGTTTTACTGCATTATTATGCATCACTATTATCACTATAAGACTTGCTATTCTCATTGGTCACCTAAAAACTGAACCAATGAACAATTCTACATGCAGACAGGGTAAGCACATATTATGGCACTGCATAAATGTAGGCTGTATATAGTATATACCGAATGTTGAAAGGTTTGGCCTTTCGTTACACTAATGAATCACGATTCGTTTACATACATTTTGCCGAAGGAAAATCGCTATACATCAGTGATGTGTCCTACAAACAATATTTTCGTTTGATACACGTTTTCAACGCAAATATATTGTAGTATAAAATATATACGTATTATATTTGAAAGAGTTAATTGATATTAATTCATTATTAATTAGTACCTGGGTATTGAGAATTCTCTTAGTATTATTCATAAATGTAAAAAATAAATTTCATTTGTACTAAGACTAACAGTACTTAGTGCACGCGAAATGCTCACTTTCGTATCTATAACCTTTTTTTCTAGTTTTTGTTAATATTTTTATAATCATAAAATCAAACGCGTGTGGTAGCTTAGCATTATAAAGAAAATTAGCATTCAATTCACAGTAATATTTTTAAAAATAAAGTTTTAGTTGTTATTAGTCTCCTCAGCAGCCCACTTTTCAAGCAATTATCTGAAAATAAAAGCAGACTATACAATACCTCATACACATATAAAAAGACACACATACACAAAAAAAGATCATATT
>NC_051405.1:33366663-33366959 GCF_015228065.2 Penaeus monodon
GGACGGTAACTATACACATAAAAGCACAGACAGGACTGATGGAAAGCACGACTTCCTTCCCAAGCACACGAAGGGACGCTAAGTGGTTTATGCAACTGCCCCCGATTATCCGGAAATGATAAATCCATTCGCAATTCTTGTATAAAGTGTATATGAAGGACAGAGGTTGTAAAGCGAAATTCTGACTATTACAAATCTAAAGGAAAATGAATAAATTCACCGAAGTAAATATTGGATAGATGTATAGTTGGTTTCTGGTGGAACGTGCGTTTCAGTTTCCTCCATTATGCCTCTCA
>NC_051405.1:33367038-33367221 GCF_015228065.2 Penaeus monodon
GTAGCTCTCTGACCCTCGACCTTTCTCACACACCCACTCCCAATACTACTTTTCTCTTCTCTCTTCGCCCTGTTTCTTTTTCGTTATGACCTCCTGTTACTTATTTTTCCTTTTTTACATTTCCCCTCTTTTTAAATGTTTTTTTTTTAACAGTTTGCTTTTTCTACTTTTTTCGTTTACTTT
>NC_051405.1:33367423-33367713 GCF_015228065.2 Penaeus monodon
AGAACCTCCCCGTCGATATATATCAATGCCGGTACTAAGATTATAATGGTCCAATTTTCCAATATCGGCTAATGTTTGCTGTTGAAAAGTGTGCTGCTCGGCGTTCCAGTCCTCTCGGTAAAAGCTGATAATGTGCTCGTTTTAAAGCGTTGATCTTCGCTGCCGCCGATATCCCGAATTCAGTCGGAACGGTAATCGCCTCTGCTTTCTCCGCTTGCCTCTGTTCCTTGTCTCGCTCGCTCGTTTTGCCTTGGGCCTCTTTTTTTTTGGGGGGGGGCTTGTTCGTTCTT
>NC_051405.1:33367965-33368411 GCF_015228065.2 Penaeus monodon
ACTAGTCTATCTTATTTTATACCATAAACTCCCCTCTCATTGTCGTGGGAGTTTGTACCGAATGCCCTTCCAGACGCTAACTGTAGTCCCACTCAGTATGGAAACGCCTGACCTCTGACCTCTGAATAAAAGACAGACGTTCATTTTATCTAATCTACAGAAGCTTCAATTAGTGATCTCAGTATTATAAACATGTAGATAACTTTTTTTTTTTTTTTACAGAATATATGATATGATGAGATATGTAAGGTCTGTAGAAGCATTAACAGTAGAATTAGTAAATTTAAAATATCACAAATGTAAGTAATACGACAGTAATGGGTGTAATGGTAACGACTATTATATTTACAGGGCATTTCATATGTATTTCTGCTATTGCCTCGAGTGAGATTTAAACAACGGAGCAGATGGAATTGTCTGATCGCTTCCAGGCTTGTTTGATAAGG
>NC_051405.1:33368576-33369209 GCF_015228065.2 Penaeus monodon
AAATGGGAAGAGGAACTGTTGCCCATTTTTTCCCAAAACAGATTACTGATATTAGTTAGATACCACGAATCAGTGGAATAAATTATAAAGAATGAATAAACACGGAAGTTTCATATGAAATTGAATAGAGTCAAAACAAAAAGGAGTAAGTTCGTCTGATTAATTTCAGAGAATACATAATATAATCTTATGTTACATCCTTGTGAAGTAATCAACAGATATTACAGGCCTTCATGGAAGCCTAGTTTATCTTTAAAGTGCCACTATAGTTACGACTCGTATGGAAATGGGAAAATTATTACATTTAGTGAGCAACCCCCAAAACAGCAGTTCTTTCGGAATTTTAAATATGATGATATCACCATTACTGCTCTATACGAAATACATCCAAGTTATGGTGAAACTTGAGAGTTTTGTAGTAAACTTACATGCTTTATAATTATTTTCCTGCTTGTTCATTCATTTTTGCCACAGAACGGTTTGAATATGACTCCATGCCTAAAGCACAGCCCCGCCCCTCGATTCCTGTCGTAAAAAATGTCGTGACGATGGAATTGATAATTAGACTTATACGATCATGGTGTCGCCAATCAAATCTGTACGTCGCATTAACCAAATTATTTCCGGAATACG
>NC_051405.1:33369242-33369985 GCF_015228065.2 Penaeus monodon
AAACTAATATTCTGTAAGCACTTACAGCACTTCTAATAAAATTAAAATTATTACATCGTCCGATAGGTACATTGGGTGACAAATTGAGATAGACATAAATATACGTACATATAATAACAAAACAGAAAACAATAACAAAGACAGCAGTAACAAACACAGAAGAAGTAATAAAACAGAAAACAATACCAAACAACAATAACAAACTGAAAACAATAACAAACACGAAAACAACAACAAACACTGAAAACAAACAAACAAAACAATAACAAACACCGAAAACAATAACAAACTGAAAATAATTACAAACACTATAAACAATAACAAACACTGAAAACAATAACAAACTCAAAACAATAACAAACCATGCAAACAATATCACAAAAAACAGAAAACATTAACAAACAAGGACAACAGCAAACACAGAAAACATGAACAAAGTCAACAATAACAAAGTTCGCCTTTCAGAATCCGAAACGCAGAAAAAACTGCGTCCTAACATTTTACTTGCAGATATTTGCTGTTACATTTCCTCACAACAAGTGGTGGCATCCAATCGAACGGAGTTATTGTCTCCTCAGTCGGATGTAAAGTTGATTGTTCTGTTGCATAGCAAATGTGTAAAGTGATTTCTGTTTATAAAAGCGTAAATTCGCTGAGTGCTATACAGTTTTGAGTGAATGGGCAATAAACAGAGCAGTTGGGATATACTTGCTCTAGAAAGAGACTCGTGTACATTTAGAAAC
>NC_051405.1:33370972-33371147 GCF_015228065.2 Penaeus monodon
ATGTGTTCGTATTCAAAATACTAGTTTTACATGGCCATTCCCGGATGGGAAGGAACAGGCCTGCCAGCAATTTTATGTCACCTTTTACGAGGAGCTACATAAGCAGATTTTTCATTGATGCAGTGAAATATGTAAGAGAGTATTTGTGAGAGTCAGTGAAGAGAAAGAAGGATGA
>NC_051405.1:33371236-33371511 GCF_015228065.2 Penaeus monodon
AGGATTTTGAGGATATAGAGATAGGAAACAAAATTTATAATAAGAGTGATTGCACACTAGATAAATAACTTTAATTTCCGAAGGACAACAAAATTGAAGCAATACGGTCAATATTACGATCATCTTCTTTCCAGGAAAAATATTGCATGATGAACGATTTGCAATGGACAGAAGGGAGGATGTGAGGGAATCGGCACATTGCAGAGATCAAAATGGAGAATGTAGTCACTCATATGTTCGGAAAACATACAGCAGCACCAAAAGCTGTCACAAAT
>NC_051405.1:33371617-33372021 GCF_015228065.2 Penaeus monodon
GAAAACAACGAACATAGATCCTTCATAAACCAAACAATTATGATAAATGGTTTCCCGTTGGATATCCATTAAGCACTAGAAAACCAACATTCTTCAACAACATGATAAACCACCCCTTTGCAAATACCATCAACTTTCCCGAGCAATTGCAAAGCCGAGGCGAATGTTGCTAATGACATTAACTGACCGATGCATTGTCCGCCGTCAGAACCATGGGACCTGCGGGATGGCGAAAGTTGACAGCAAGATTAATACTTTTGAGAAATGGTTTGTACTTTTTTCTTTTTTTTGGTACAGAGCGAGGGTAATGGGACGGTTGGTTATTTGCAATTTGTCTGCTGATCAATTACCTTTCATTTGCAGTCTAGATATTCAGGACGATGTGTTTAGACAGAGATTTACGT
>NC_051405.1:33373601-33374115 GCF_015228065.2 Penaeus monodon
GAATGACGTAGAGGCTATATATAGTAAAAACAAAAAATCCGACTTTGAAAAACGTCCCGATGAACTCTCACGAAACAGCCAAAATCTTAAATAATCTCACATGAATTATTACCCTGAATTATGGTCATGGCAGAATATGTAAACTCGCGAAACTGAATTCATGAAAATACAGCATCATTCAAATCACATAATGCTATGAGGACACTGTCTCATCATTAAAGTTTTGGAGCTCAAAGCTGTGCTGTAAACATATCGCATTCATCATTCTGTCAACATGTAAGTATAGATTCGCCTTTTATGTCTTTATCTGATGAAATTAGCATTTGGAATAAAAGTAAAAAGAGGCAGCTTACTATGATCCTCTTTGGGTGAGTTTATATGCAAATTTGAAAGAATCAGTACGCACGCCTATCGCTTATGCCTATGTTATCAGCTAGGAATTAAAGGGCTTACCATAACCCTGATACCGTAAGTAATAGTTGTAGCAGTTTGCTTGTGTAATTTCATATGAATT
>NC_051405.1:33374711-33374936 GCF_015228065.2 Penaeus monodon
TGGAGGTACGAGTTTAACACAACACAACGAAAAAATACAATAAGGATTATTTGGCAGCGCTCATAAAGGGAAAAAGAGAAGCCACCATAAAAAAAGTAAAAAAGGCGGAATCAGAAGAGGTGCAATTCTCAGGCTCGGTTTCCCTTGTAGGATCGCCAATTACAGTTGAGTTTTCGATGAAACCGTATCCGAAGCGGTTTAAGATTCGTGGCGAAGAGTTTGTCC
>NC_051405.1:33375109-33375263 GCF_015228065.2 Penaeus monodon
ATGAAAATCGATGACTGGTAATAAATATGCTATAAACGATGTGGATATTTTCTGCCAAGATGTTGTAACACCCGTTTTGCGGTTATGTCTGGGATTCTGAGGAAGAGAGACTTGACAGTGACAAAGGGAATGTTATAAAGACACACGCACGCCA
>NC_051405.1:33375699-33375930 GCF_015228065.2 Penaeus monodon
CGCATGAAAGTATGTGTGTACATATACATGAACACACTAAAGTGTTACAACGTAACATCCCAGTCCCTCGGGCCCTGGACACAGCCACAGTTCCTGGAACAAATTTCCGCGAGAATGAAGCGAATTCCTCCCGCGAGAGCATCCGCCTTCGAAAGTATCTCTGGTTTCCTTTGCTGCTTCATTATATGACTCTTACGTTCTGAATTCTTCGCGTTTTGCTTCGGAGACATG
>NC_051405.1:33376025-33376101 GCF_015228065.2 Penaeus monodon
GTTTATATGGATATATATTTGTGCAGTTTGGCCTTATACTGCATCAGTAAATCTCTTTCTTTGTGTTATTGTTGTT
>NC_051405.1:33376554-33376632 GCF_015228065.2 Penaeus monodon
AGAGAATGTGTTTGTGTGGTATACGTTATTAAACTTAACCTGGGAGCACTAAAAAAAAGTACGGAACTTACAGTGCAT
>NC_051405.1:33376687-33376820 GCF_015228065.2 Penaeus monodon
CTTTTGTGCCTTAGGCAAGTTACTACAAACTTTCGCCATGACTCTTGCACTTTTGTTTAACTGCAACTGATTTTATGTATTAAGTTTGCTTTCTTGCAAAATGTCAACATGAGTTTATATTTCTTGCAAAGAC
>NC_051405.1:33379147-33379223 GCF_015228065.2 Penaeus monodon
TGCCTGAAAGGATTTAGTTGAGCGGAAGCGGGACATGAAAAGACTTATATTGTCAAAAAGCTTATTTTTCGTTACT
>NC_051405.1:33379454-33380272 GCF_015228065.2 Penaeus monodon
TGAACGTAAAGTGATCGATTACTGATTGATAAAGTAATTGAAGTAATCGATAAAAAAATGAGTATCGACCATCATTGGTAAAAAGGGTTCATGCTTGTTGGCCTGTTCCTTACAGAAAAGTCAGTTGTTCACCTTCATTATTTTTCTTGCCATTACCGAAAGCACCTATTATGTATTACATTCCACGTGAGCATTCAAATCACCCACAATTACCTCGCCACCTTCACGTACAGTGTCTTTTGATAAAGTGATTTTTCTCCACTCGTGGTCGTATCAGTTTCATGGTAACACTTATTATTTGTTCATTAACATTAGTTTATCTGTTTCACTTTATTGGCATATTCAGGCTATAAAAATCATGCCATACTTTTTCTCGGTTTCCATACCGTTATATATTCGTTCAAAGTTGTCATAAAATGTTTTCCGCCCTTCTCCAATCAATCTGGTTTCTTATATGCCTAATATATCAAAACTTCTTTATCTTTATCGTTATCTTGCCTACCTCTTTTTGCAATTTTTCATTTAATGTTGTAGTGTTTGTTGTTGCCAAACGAATATTCTTATGGGCTTGTCCAGTATCGTTCCGAGATCGCCGCAGATAATTCCATCCAAACCGGAGCATCTCTTGAGGTTCTTGAGCAAACTTTCTAAACCGCCGGCTTGCTAGGCCTGTCGCGGCCGTCGGGACTGCTGATTAGTGCCGTCCTCGTGCTTATTGCTCCCCAATGGTTACTGATGTGCGTTCATCACACCCGAGCAAACGCGAAGTAGGTGTAAGTCCATTGTCCTAGTAGATGAAAGCTCTAGGACCGCAGCAG
>NC_051405.1:33380389-33380859 GCF_015228065.2 Penaeus monodon
GTTGCCCAATATCGTTCACCTAAATCGCTTCCTGCGGCTGGATCTTACTTCAAGACTTTCTTTTTCACAATTTTATTGTTCTAGAGTATATTCTAAACATAAGAGTACGTAAGGATACATCACCTTTATTAGGCAGCAAAAAGACTCTCCATTTTACTCAAGGAAAACAAGTTTCTCTCCCTACAAGAAACGTGAAACCACTCGGGAAGTTGACATCTTAGCACACACGTTATTCCCAAAGAGTTTTTACTTCGCTCTCCGGCACTTTGAATATTACACTAAACCATACTTCGGTTACCAGTTGTTGACCTTCTCCACAGGATGATGGCATTTGAATGAGAAAATACTGCATGGTGAGATGATACGATGGTGCGACATATACCTTTTTTGAAAACGACTGAGTAGGCACTGGGAATATCTTTGAAATATATCAGTAGAGAGAACTTTCGGTCTTCCATTGCGTTATCCTC
>NC_051405.1:33382273-33382525 GCF_015228065.2 Penaeus monodon
GGACAGCTGTAACCTCCTCAGCTGTAACCCAAGAATTTTGTGGTGTTTTGCTGCAGAAACTCATAAAGTATATAATATCGTATTTACAACGAGACTATTGACTGTATTAAGTGTTTTATATACTCAAATTAGGAATGATTATCCATGGTGTTTGTGTGATGGCTTAAGGTAATTTTGTTTGTGTATTTAATGTGTTTATAATGGGTTGGTTTTGATAAGTAAAAATAACACGTTATTTGTTTGTATGCATTT
>NC_051405.1:33383908-33384197 GCF_015228065.2 Penaeus monodon
GAGAGAAACAAAAACAAAAAAGAGACAGCTTGTTGTCCTGGCAAACCTGAGCCTATCTTTGTGAACAATTCATGACTGCCCATTTTTCCTTTGCAATGATAACCTTCATCTTCTTTAGATTAAGCTTAAAACAAAAACTATACTAATTTTGGGGGGACTTCTCTAGGTCAGCGAATATTTTTCATTGCCGTAGTTTTTATCATAAAAAAGTGGAAAACAAAACAGAAATACGAGCTCATTTAGATATCTTACAATATTGGGGAAAGTGGAGAGATAAATACGTGAAATC
>NC_051405.1:33384294-33384984 GCF_015228065.2 Penaeus monodon
CTGCTTATACGCACAGTCAAAAGTTTCAGGCATTTTTGTGGCAGACTTCCCCGAAGTGCACATTCTCACCTCTGCTTTCATTATAGTGCATGTGAACCTCTATTTTTTCTTTGCAGATATTTGGGCCTTAACTTTGAATATTTACATTTTTTTAGATGGTTTCTAGTAGAATTTACAAGGTGTTATCTAATTAAAGCAATATTTTTCCTGTGATTTATGAGGTTCTGTTGCCCCATCTCGTTTTCCCCAAGTCGCTTGCTGTTGGATCTAAATCTCGAGAATTCACGATTTTCACCACTGGTTTCAATACTACTGCTTTAATTAACATCGACTCCAAAGATAATGTCAAACATAAGAGTAGTAAGGATACTTCACCTTTATTAGGCAGCAAGAAGTATGTACTCAAGGAAAACTAGTTTGCTCTTCTTTCGAGAAACGTGAAACAACCCAGGAAATTGACATTAGAAAACATTCCAAAAAGAGTTTCTATTTCGCTCCTGGCACTTTGAACTTTACACACAACCGCACTCGAGTTGACACTCCCCACAGGATGATGGCATTTGGATGAGGAAATAATACATAATGGGGTGATGCGATGATGCGAAATATGAATATGCAGTTTTAAAAACGACTGTGTAAGCACTGAGCACTGTCAATAGGGAGAACTTTCAGTCTTTCATCACGTTACCT
>NC_051405.1:33386701-33386792 GCF_015228065.2 Penaeus monodon
GTGCTGACAAGTGTGTGTGGGGGGAGTGTCTGCCGTGGTTAACAGGGGTGTGTCCTGGCCCCAACCCATGACGCATCCTGGTTGGGGCCTT
>NC_051405.1:33388129-33388861 GCF_015228065.2 Penaeus monodon
TTTTTTTTTTTTTTTATATAAAAGTATAAGTATAATCTTAAATGACAGTAAATCTTCACAGAGCCCGTATACCAAAAGCGCCGTAAGCATTCTCTACACTCTCAAGGGAGTATTATATTTCCCTTGTGATCTATGTCAATGGATTGCAAGCACTGAGAAGGTGACTTATGGAGAGAATATCTTTTTTCCATTATCAGGTTATAGACACAGAGGAAATTCTTTCCTAAGAAAGGAGATTTCGAGAGTCGTACTGAGAAAGTTTTGCAATTTAAGAGGATAGAAAAAGTGGACCCTTTGTGGTTAGTTCTTCCAACATGTGTTTCGTGTCTTCGTGCTCTGGTTAGTTTGTATCAGTGAGTAAGACCAAGTTTTTTTCCTGTTTCTTGTCTCTAGACTTACTGGTTATAAACTTTGAATTATAGCAGTATAAAAAATAAACTTCCATATTAGAAAAAAAAATTCCTCAGTTTAGTTTTAATCGTATTTGGTACAGGGAATAGAGATCAATGTTATTAGGAATCAAAGTGCAGAGGCTAACTTGATGTTTGAGTATTTTACGTAATTATTATATTAAATTTATTAACATATGCAATTTTCAGTGACTTGAGTGATTCAGTCTTTGGCTCTTCCAATTTACATTTGGTGTAGTTTTATTATACTGCCATAACCACATTGTTCTCATTGTAAGTGTGAGTATCAATGATTATTTTTCTCCTTCATTTTTCATCTAAA
>NC_051405.1:33390976-33391242 GCF_015228065.2 Penaeus monodon
AGAACTGGCTGCCCTGCTATTGTTCTTGCTCTCAGAATCTATTGTCGAAACGAAACACGGCTCCTCTGGGTTCCTTGACTCATTTCGTAACACCCAGCACACGGACTACATCTGTTTTTAAATAGGCTTTTATCTGCTCTGAATATGTGGTGAGTCGAAGGGTCCTTGTCGAGTGGGAGTGTTTGTGTAGCGAAGGTTCGTTCCTTGGTTGGGCTTTGGAAACATGGAGTACCTCTTGCTATTTTAATGGCTAAGGGGAGGAAAGC
>NC_051405.1:33391328-33391403 GCF_015228065.2 Penaeus monodon
GGGGGAGAAAGAGAGGAAATCAGCCTTCCTCAGTCTGGATGTATAGCTGAAAGAAAATTCAGTAAGGAAGCGAAA
>NC_051405.1:33391584-33391889 GCF_015228065.2 Penaeus monodon
ACAGGTTCAGAAACTTTAATGTTAATTTTCTCTATCAACCATTGCTCACACTTTTTACGCTGAGGTACTGCAGCCAACATCTGACGTAGCATTCTGTTCAAGGAGGGCTCGGTTAAGTCAATGTTTAACCTAAAAACGTAACATTTGATAAAGTGTGTTTTTTATGAGAATATTTCTTATTTTCTTCAACATCATTTAAAATATAGTATACCAATTTCATGTAATTTCATACTATTAAACTATTTTTTTAAATCTATAATTAGCCTCAATTTCATACCGACACACATATTTATAATTATGAGTAC
>NC_051405.1:33392369-33392683 GCF_015228065.2 Penaeus monodon
TACATCAAAAACACGTAATCAACAACAACGGCACCAGGTCAAAAGAAAGGGAAGACAGGGCCACAGCTGACGACGACTTGGCCTGGGAGACAATATTGGATAGATTGACTTCTTGTGTTTGTATTGACGTTTCCTGAAGCTGCGGGTCTCACTGTTGACTTTATCCTCTCAAAAAGCTGCATTGTCTTTTATCCGGTATGAAACCTTTAAAGTTTTGTTTGCTCACGACTCTTATTTCGAACTAGTCCATGAATAGCTTCTTTATCATATTATATCAAGGATTACTTATATGCGATTTATTCTATCCTATGTAG
>NC_051405.1:33393611-33393778 GCF_015228065.2 Penaeus monodon
GACAACCTATTCACCCGCTGCCTGTGCCCAGGCATGTCGCAACTCGAGCTATTCAGTGCTGTGTATCGTTATTTATTCACGTTCTCGTTAAGATGTGCTTGCGCCTCTGAAAACCGCGGATTTAATGATTACATTCCAACCACATCAGGTAAAAATTCACATGGATG
>NC_051405.1:33393813-33393939 GCF_015228065.2 Penaeus monodon
GACCATTTAATTTAACGAAATCTTGACGGTTGAATATTCCATTCCGTTAAAAGAATATTTCATCAAAAGCTTAATAAAGAAATTCTTATTCTAAATGGTTTTCATATGAGTGTGTGTCTGTGAATA
>NC_051405.1:33394121-33394875 GCF_015228065.2 Penaeus monodon
ATGGGGGAGTGAGTTGTGATAATTTTTTTTCATTGTTCGCAATATGACCAATTTATTGATATTAACATCACGATAATCAAAAACAGTTAGTAGTCTAGCTCAAAGATCACCATATATTATGATAACTCTTAAAGGTTTCAGCTTGTTTTTCAGGCAAATATACCTCAAAGTCTTATTTTTTTTTTTTTAGATATTCCTTATATCTCTCAGGGATTACAATATAACCAATGGAGAATGGGTGTCTGATAGTGAAATGCGGTAATTCCCCCCGTAGAGTAGTGAAGATAGCAGGGATGGTGACAATGTGTATCCTGAATATATGTATGTATTTTTTAATACATACATTTTTTATGAAATGGTAGAACAGAACTAAAGGGTTCTTTAATTAATTTCCCAAAAGAACTGGTAGAGCAACTCATCACTAGTTGGATGAAATCCTTTTGTTGAGGTAAAGGCGTTGTGGTTGTTCCGAATGAAAAGAAAATACCTTGAGGCCCGAAGCTCTACCAGTTCGGAGTTGAATACCAAATAATTAAGTAGCAGTTTTTTTGAATACCTTTTGTATTGAAATGAGAGACGGTCAACCCAAAAATTTCATCACTCGTCCGAAGAAAAATACAGGTTCACAGTTCAAGGGATTGAAACAAAGTTGCTTCGTAGCATTTTTTTGAAACTGCCTAGTTATTCATTTGAAACTGAAGATGGAAACTATAAAATTTCATTCTTCTACTCTGATAGTTCTATACAGTTCCAG
>NC_051405.1:33395153-33395414 GCF_015228065.2 Penaeus monodon
CAGATCCTGTAAAAGGTTGGGAACAACCAATGTAATATAAGGAAAAAAAAACCGTGCGAGGAAATCTAATAAGGAATTTCATTTCTAGTTTAAATTGCATGTTAGCAGGTGAATATATAATTAGTTTTGTCACAGCTCCAGGAACGGAATCGGTCCACCTGATATGTTGTCTATAATAAAAAATAATATTTGTATCAGTCAGTCTAATCTGTCTATCTATTGTCTCTATATCGTTTATACTGTACATCACATGTGACATAT
>NC_051405.1:33395821-33395893 GCF_015228065.2 Penaeus monodon
TTTTGATAATCTAAAAAGAGTTCACAAAGTAAAAATATTCACAGGGAAAATACTCCGAAAGCCGGACGTAGA
>NC_051405.1:33395992-33396213 GCF_015228065.2 Penaeus monodon
AGAAATTTGGATTGTAAAACATCAGCCAATTTCAAAGAGGTTAAGAATTCTATAACTCTTAATTACTCTTGATTAAGCATCGACATTATCGCGACACCGTGTCTATAACCGAGTCAGGTAAAATGATTATAATAAAGTTAAAGCAAGGTCATGCAACTCCGAATTAGAATCTGCATATACAAGCAACATCATAATATTCAAAATGTTGTAGAATAAATGAA
>NC_051405.1:33396749-33397019 GCF_015228065.2 Penaeus monodon
GTCCACCAGTTTTTGTATTACAATTCCGAACAGTGAGAAGTAAACATGCCATGTAGTTGTGAATGACATCCACATAAAAAAGTTAAAATCCCGCTCGGCTGCTGATCGCGAGGACATGAAATGCTGAGACTTTGATGGACACTCGAACACCGCCGGTTTTGTTTTTAATCAATGACAAATGTGGAACATTTGTTATTACGTCGCCATGGTATGCTGAGTGTTAATTTTGTTGTTTGCGGAGTAGATTTTATATATATTCATCCATACAAC
>NC_051405.1:33398715-33398801 GCF_015228065.2 Penaeus monodon
CCGTTTGATTAGAGTCATGTGAAAGCTCACTTGTCAGACATATATGAAGGAAAACAATAACAAACGGATGGTAAACGGAAAGATTG
>NC_051405.1:33398874-33399172 GCF_015228065.2 Penaeus monodon
CAAGATCTGGACCTAAACCTCGACGTGCCAACAGGCGGACAAACTGTAGCGCAGACATCTTTAATACCCTCGTCTTTATACTGCAGCCGACTGTAGTGGCAGACTCCACTTCGGCTTGTGCTTTGCCATTTGGAAACTCTTGTTCGGATCATTGGATTTTACAAGCCTCGTGCGAGCGGCCAAGCCAGGCGTTGAGAGAACAAGGATAACGGATTTTGGATATACTGTAGACCAACGTGACGAATTAGATTGCCTTGTTGTCTTAGGCGTGTTAGGATGTGTTCCTAATGGATGAGTA
>NC_051405.1:33399284-33399368 GCF_015228065.2 Penaeus monodon
ATTATGTGTGAAACTTTGAACTTAATAACAAGGAAAAGAATAGAAAAAAGTATAACAGTAAAACCTCACATAATAACAAAAAAG
>NC_051405.1:33399515-33399716 GCF_015228065.2 Penaeus monodon
ACAAAAAGGAAATATTTTCTACTGTTACCAGTAAACAAGAACAACAACCAAATTAAAATCAACAGAAAAGAAAGAAAAAGAAAGAGGGAACAATACGTATACAATCTGGCTCATACAAATAATTAATCTTATACTTTGATAAAATGCATTGTCGAGAGAAAAAGATTTGATTAAATGTATCATATCTTTCCACAAGAAACA
>NC_051405.1:33400128-33400328 GCF_015228065.2 Penaeus monodon
CGACAATTTTCCAAAAACAAGCTTCTCCCAGGCAGCAAGAACTGACTTCGCGGGGCAATAAGCCAGGTCAGTCACAATCGTAAAAGTCGCCTTCGATTCTTAAACTGAAAAGTCTATTATTGCTTTCTTCACCCCCGACCCCCACCCCACACATAAACTTCCGCTACGGGCTCCTCTAAACACATAGTTCTGATTTCCTT
>NC_051405.1:33400499-33401250 GCF_015228065.2 Penaeus monodon
GCCATTCTATTTCACCCCTTTATGCTTTCTTCCATTTTCGCTGTTTGCCACGAGCCACTTCAAGACACTGTTTCGTAAGATAACCGTACTTCTCTCTATAGTGTTTAGAGCGTGTGAGCAAGGACAGTTGTTGAGTCTGAAAGTTGGACATCTTGCAGACGATGCTCTTGTTATTTCTTCTTGGTTCTCCGCCTTTCTGATATTTTTATTATCTTCTTGTATTTTCACTCTTCCTTCTTTCCATTAAAAAGCAATAGTTTCAGTAAGAAAAAAAAAAGAAAAATTGGTTATCTTCCAGACGATTTCAATACTCTTTTTATTGCTTCTCCTTCTTTTCTGCCTTTCGGTTATTTCTTTTATTTTTCCTTTTATTGTTCTGTTTATCCCTTTAAGGGTAATACTTTCAGTCAAAGAAGAAGAAGAAAAAAGGTCATTTTGCAAAGTATTTTGATATTTTTGTTTATCCTTCTTCTTTTTTCTCGTTTATTTTCTTTCTTCCTTTTCTCTTTACGGCCGATTGTTTCAGTAAAAATGAAAGAGAAAAAGCCAATTTTTTTTCCATTTTGACATTTAAGCAAAATATGAAGTAAAATGCTGTAACGTTTCCAGATTATTTAGAATAAATGTACCGCAAGCTTTTTGGATAATAAACTTTTTCTGTTTAATAATTTATAAAATAAAAGGCATTAACAAGAAAAACACCATTAACAGCACCATGAATCAATTTTTTTTTATGCTTCTTACAGTATTG
>NC_051405.1:33403486-33404226 GCF_015228065.2 Penaeus monodon
AGGGTTATGGAAAAATATGTAGCGAACGATGTCATATTTTCAGCATAATCTACCAACCTCCGCACAAGATGAACTAACCAATACCTTTTTCGATAAAGGAAAAACAATTTTGTGATAGCATAAGAGTAATTTATAAAGGAAGGTTCATTATATTATGAGTAGTATGATTCTGTTCTTAAAAGCAGTAGATTTTTTTTTTTAGAGATTAGGGTCCGTTATGTCCAAAGCACATGCCTGTTTCTAAAAAAAAAAAATATTTGTTCGAAAATTTCTTTTTTTATAATCACGAAATCTAGCAATGGAATTTCCCCCCTTTTATCTTATTATTGAATCCTCAAACAATATATAATTATTTCTAATTATTTAAAGAACATTTTACTGTTAGCTGCTACTGTTATATTCTCTTTAATGGAATTATGTGAAACCGAATAACTAGTTGATTATGTGGTCATGACAGATATAACATTCGAGGTTTTGTAAGGAAACAATCCCTTTAATTTTGAAGATAATAAATCTTGAAAATGTTTTCAGCTTATTTAGATCAGTTACGAAAGAAGTTGGAAGAAAAGAGGTTCGGCATATATTTTATTTTGTAACTGAAGTGCTCTATTTTAATCATATTGACTGTTTCTTGGTATGAACAAGTGTAATCTTATACAAACTATAAGCAGCGTATTGAAGATAACCTTATAAAACTTCGGTGTATGAACTATCGTGGTAACAGGAAATTTTCACGACTG
>NC_051405.1:33404510-33405071 GCF_015228065.2 Penaeus monodon
TTTGGTACAAAGCCTACCTTTTCCTCCAACATGGCTGGCCAAAAACACGAACAACAACACAAGGGATACTCTAGAGAGATACGCTGGGAAGTGCTTCTGAGAGGATGCCGTTTGCACGGAATATTTTATACTGCTGTTTGCAAAGTGTTTAGTGAGGTCTCTCCTTTGTACTGGAATATCGAAAACGGAGTGACGAAAAGGGATGGATGTAATTGCTAAATATACATGAATTTGCTGCCTCTATTAATTGAAACACACTAATCATAATCTTAAAGATATGTTTCGACGATCTCAGAAAGATTTAGTAAATGCCATAAACCAAACAGCAACAACTCAAATTTGTTATGGCTTCAAAAGCGACAAAAGAGACCGATTGTTTTCCTGAGAATGGCACGTGTCTCGTCAAGCATGAAGCAAATTGTACTCAAAGCGCTTTTCTGAAATATAATAAAAAACTATTAAGTGTTCAGGAACAATAGAGGAACAAACAATAGTTATACAGTAATGCTTGGCGATCTTGAGAGTGAAGACGATGAGGAAAATACAGGAAAGAGTGAAAAC
>NC_051405.1:33405532-33405765 GCF_015228065.2 Penaeus monodon
ATGATAACGAATTATCAAGGGTTGGTTGTGCTAAAACCGTTATCACAGTGTAATAACAGAGGTTAATATCCCTTACCGAGTCGAACCGCTGAGACGTTCCTACCACGCTTGAAGTATTGCAGAGAAATTTCGAGGAAGGAATTTCTTTTGTCAACACAGAGGGCAGAGAGACGGAACAGCTTCAGATTGAACGAGACACAAAAATCTGTTTGGAATGTTGAGAAAGGTTGTGG
>NC_051405.1:33406519-33406836 GCF_015228065.2 Penaeus monodon
TCAAAAAATGCTTGCTCGTGAAAAACTGGGGGAATTAAATTTCAAATACGCAGCTTTAACCATAATCAATCGTATCGGAATTAGCAAAATACGTTACTAATAGTACCATCCACAGTTACAAAGGAAACCGAGTAACGAAGTGAAGAGACCCTAAAACAGCGAATAGAAAGAATACCACATTATTCCTACGAATCCCCAGAGAGCCTTGTTGAAGTTTCTTCTCTCGCTTCTCTACACAATAAAACAATTTACATCCGTAATGCAGATAGACGCTTTAGTTCTCTCGAAGGAAAATACTGAAACCCACCGTAGGGAGA
>NC_051405.1:33406890-33407029 GCF_015228065.2 Penaeus monodon
GTATGAATCTTTTTAATGAATCGGTGATGTGTGTTGATATTTCGTTATTTGAGGAGTGTTGAGAAGGAGCGAGAGGCAGGTAAGAGAGTGACAGATAGAAGTAGTGATAAAAAGGATGAGTCACGGTGAATGATCGGAT
>NC_051405.1:33408901-33409171 GCF_015228065.2 Penaeus monodon
AAGAGACAAATGATCAAAGAGACAGGAAAAGATATTGTTCCTACCACGCCTCCTATCTGTAATCTCTCCGCACACCTCATAAATCCCCTCGCGGTGGGTGGATTACCCCCCCCCCCTCCCGCCCACACTCCTGACCTCATTCGACCTCGTTCAGTGATCCTTTGCGCTCGAGATGAATGCTCTTGCAGGTCCATTAAACGACTACAGTTTGATGGTTCCTTAAGAAATACGGATTCTTGGTTGTCTCCGCGCGGATATTTAAGGAGAAAT
>NC_051405.1:33409378-33410147 GCF_015228065.2 Penaeus monodon
CGGACACCTGACCCCCCCCTCCCTTTACTTAAAAAGATAGAAAGAAACTTTTCAAATCCATATGTTCTAAATGAATAAGTAAATAAAAGGCCAGGTAACAGGAATATATTAAGGTCTACATAAATGGTTCTCAAATCTGTCACTTGTCTTCATTAGAAGATTTACGAAGGACAGCCTTTAGAGTTGATAAAATTCGGTAGAACAGGCTTTGAGTCCATAAATGCTTCCGAAGAACAACTTATAGAGACAATTAAATATCCAAAGAACAGGATTGAAAAAACTTCCAAAGAACAGACTTTACAGACAAAAAACAACAACAACAAAAAACTCCGATAAACAGTCTTTAAGGCCATAAAAAAATCCGAAGAACAAGTTTTGAGATTTAAGAACTTCCAAAATTAGAGACAAAAACTTCCGAAGAACAAGCCTTAGAGACCACAAAGCTTTCCGATGAACAGGTTTTGAGCCCATAAAACTTCATGAGACAAATCTTCATGAGACAAAAGGACTAACAACAGGTTCTGAGATTTTAAAAAAAAACTTTCAATTGAATACATTTTAGAGACAAAAAACTCCGCAGAACAGGCTTTGAGATTTTAAAACTTTCCGATGAACATCCTTTAGACACCATAACACCCGGAGAACAGGCTTTAGACATGATAAGCTTTCCAGTGAACAGCTTCAGGAAACTCTGACACTTTGGTTCCGTCACATCTGTGGGATTAGCGATCGTTTTACAGAAAGGCGTGACAGAGAAACCGGGAGAAAA
>NC_051405.1:33410182-33410902 GCF_015228065.2 Penaeus monodon
AGAAGGAAAATTCCTTGATGGATTGGGAGGATGAGCGAATTAGAAGAGAAGGAGAGGGATGGGGAGAATGATAGAATTAGGAGAAATGGGAAGATATGGATTAAAATACAGAATTCGAGACGATTTGATTGAGGGAATGAGAGAATCAAGAGAAATGAGAGGAGGATGGATAGAGAGAAACAGAAAATCAAGAGAGGAGATGGACATGAATGGAAAGAATTAGAGAATTAAGAGAAGAAGGAAACGGATGGCGAAAATAATATAATTGAAAGAAAGATGAAGGCGATAAATAGAGAAAAACAGAGAATTGCAATTGGAGTGAGTCGGTGTGAGAATGAATAGAGAAAATAAGATCATCCAAATTGGAGTAAGGGAATAAGAGAATTAAGGGAAGAAGGGAAGGAGAAGCAGATAGGTAGAGAGAATGAGAAGATTACGATTAGATTGAGGAAATAAGAACATTAGGATAGGAAAAGAGGAAGATAGAGTAAATGAGAGAATTTAGAGAAAGGATGGAGAGAATAAATTTGTAGAAGGGAGGTGATGTAAAAGAAAGAAAGAAAACAGAAAGAAGCTAAATGGCAGATTATTTTGAAGTTTCGGAGATAGTCGTCCTTACTAACGCAAAGGAAATAAGCAATACGTAATAACGGGGGAAAAGCTATGAAAGGAAATGATAAGCTTTATAACAGCGGTTTCACATCATGCTAAGATCAAACC
>NC_051405.1:33411073-33411305 GCF_015228065.2 Penaeus monodon
ATGAAAACAGGCAGAGAAGGACCGATGGTAATATAAATTAAAGAAGAAGGAGATAAATAGAGAGAATGAGAGAATTATGACTCGTCTTTATGTCGAATTGATGACACTGGGAATACCTCTCTCACTTTTCCGTTTTCTTTGATAAAAAAAAAAACGACGAATATCTCTTAATTCCCTTTCCTTCATTTGCTCACATACCATCTCTTTTTTGTTATTCACTTTCGTTCTTAAC
>NC_051405.1:33411358-33411633 GCF_015228065.2 Penaeus monodon
CCTTATTTGACATTTTAATATATTCATTCAGTAATACAGACCTTCAAGACAAGCTATAGTTATTTTTTAGTGATGTCTTGTGAATAACCGTAAAATAGTGTATCGACATATACACTCCCTTGCCGAATGAGATAGATGGTTCGTGTCAGAAACATGTTATCTGTTAGCATTCACAATATTGTATCTGAAATTATGTTGCCGATACCTTATAAATATGGGATTAAAACTACTGTTATCGCCTTCACGAAAGGGATATCAAGGACGGTTAAACTACC
>NC_051405.1:33413949-33414214 GCF_015228065.2 Penaeus monodon
ACAAAAAAAACTAAGAATCCTCTCCTTCTCGTTCTTCTTCCCTTTACACAACGTCTCGGATTCTCACAAACGAAGGTGTTTGGCTCGGTTCGTCCCCAGACAGCGCTCGCGGTCAATAACAAATCGTCTTCGCTGCTGAAACGTTTTCGAAGGTTTTGCATTTTCTCTAGCGGTTTGTTCGACGGCTGTGAGGATCTGTCGGCCGGGATTTTTCACTTTGAGATGTATGGCTGAAGGTGGGGAGGGGGGGGGGGGCTAAAGCGTT
>NC_051405.1:33414634-33414859 GCF_015228065.2 Penaeus monodon
GCTATATAGTAAACTAAAAATCGCATCAAAGTTATATTGCCGCAATAAAAGCGCTAGCAACTCTTACCTGATGCACTTAGCAAGCAGCTTTTTGTTCATCGGAAGAAAATCCAAAAGAGAGTGGAAATGCGAAGGAAATATATATCTCGGGTGTAATCTAGATTTGTCTAGGTAACTTTTTCTCTTATTGACATTCATTTCAAGATGGATGTTAACCATTAAACT
>NC_051405.1:33414951-33415147 GCF_015228065.2 Penaeus monodon
TACGAACAAACACACGAACACTCGTTTCTTTCAGTTTGAATAATGAAGATCATCCACATTATGTTCGTGGATTCTATAAATAAATGTTCATGATATATTCTTTTAATTTTAACATTGTATAGTCTTTCATAATAAGTGTTCATCCTGGTACCCAGTGATCTACCGTAATACACCATGCCCCGTTTCGGCCTTCGGG
>NC_051405.1:33415280-33415613 GCF_015228065.2 Penaeus monodon
AATTTTCTTGTTCGCCATTTATTTTTTTCCCTTTTCTTATCTTATTTATTTATGTTATATGTTTCTATATATTGCAATCTTTCTTTCTTTTATACTTTTCCGTATATGTATACATACCTTACCGAGGCGACTTACCGGCTTCCACGCCCACGCAAGAGACGCCCACGCAAGACGCAAGAGCTCAGTTGCGTATCCTCGTCTGTACCACACGGATCGGCGTTCGCTTACACAAGCGTGTTTCCAAGAGTGATGTATACCTCTTTAGGGCCTTTTTTTTTTACTTGCTGCTTACGAGGGTTATGCCTGAGTATCTGTAGCATTATAGAACCGACC
>NC_051405.1:33416145-33416543 GCF_015228065.2 Penaeus monodon
GGGACCAATCAATCTCTTTAAACATTTACCCTCGGGAGACGCCTGGAAAGATGAAATTTACCGATAATAAAAAGAAAATGCTAAAAAGCCTCCGGCAGCAAATTGCAACAGATGGAGAAGCTGAACTTTTCTCTGAATTTTATGTTTCAGGAATTAGCGAACTTCCAGACCCGAATAGATTCCTCTCGCGATGGACTGCAGCTCCCGTGCTTTGAAATGTTACACTGTAAAACAAGAAGCATTGACAGAAAAAAAAAGAAAGTAAAAACCGTTCTCTCTCTGAAAATCATCTGTTCGTATTTCGGCGCGTTCAGTAAATGTATTTCTCTCTGTTAAAACTTTTGTGATATTCAATTTATTATTTCCCTATCTCTTGTTAGTTAGTAGCCTGTTGGAGT
>NC_051405.1:33416813-33416911 GCF_015228065.2 Penaeus monodon
GCAGAGATATTCGATTTTTTATACCCTTTCTCTACAAAATATTGGAAACACAGATGATTATGATTCCGTACACCGCATAACAAGACTTACTCTCTGTG
>NC_051405.1:33417073-33417253 GCF_015228065.2 Penaeus monodon
GTGTGTGCTTCCCCGCTGCTCAATTCAAGCCCGGCGTGAGCCCTACAGCGTCCTCGCCAGCTGTGCACAGAGACGTCGAGATAGGAAGGAATAGGAATATGATGTGTTAATCTCTTTCAGCTGATGGCGCTCACTGTGGAATCTTTTTAAGCGTCTTTGTACTCGTTTCCGAAGTGAAAA
>NC_051405.1:33417789-33418285 GCF_015228065.2 Penaeus monodon
GGGCAAATGGTATTGGATATTTATTTCTTTATTTTCTTGGTGTGTTTATGTCATTTTCCAGTATGATGTGCATTTGAATAGGAGAACTTACTTCTAAGGCATTCACACGTACCTACAGTAACGTACAAAGTCACGAACGTCATACATGAAGCTTCGAAACAACACAGGTCGCCTGACTCAAGAGCTTTGTGTGTGGTTGTATAGTCAAACACACTTACATCCAAAGTTTACGTTATTTTTTTCCCTTCCCATTTACAACACTCCTCTCACTCCTTCTGTATTAGCCAATTAGTCAGATACAAATTAGCCTTCTGCAAACTGCCTTTGCAGTATGTCGGAGGTAACTGATAACTATAATACATCACGTCGGGTATTGCCAGCTATTGCAGATTTGGAAATTTTAACTATAACTTTTTTGATTCATTTGCAGGAAGTAAATATATACTGAATTTATATCTTAAAAGAATACAAACGAATACATAAATAGTGCATTATC
>NC_051405.1:33418307-33418472 GCF_015228065.2 Penaeus monodon
TCGACAATCAAATATAGCTATCATAGCCAGTAATTTGAAACAGTAACAAGGATGTGCCTTTGCTATGTCTCAGAAAAAAAAAAAATTGTATCTTATCTATATCCTATAGGACCGGTGAATTGCCATTTCAACATTTTGTGCAATTTTTATTTGCAAAATAAACAT
>NC_051405.1:33418834-33419051 GCF_015228065.2 Penaeus monodon
TGGATCCACATTTGAGTTTTGTTATTTTCTTTTTCTCTCCAATTTATCCTCTCCTCTCACTCTATATATTTCGACCTACGTGAAATTTTCAAATGGAAATTTCTCACTTGAGTTGTGCACAGTTAATGAAAAATAATGTAGCGTTTCCTTCCATAACTTTTCCTGATGAATGGAGAATAATTTCCACACTATTTGGAAGGTTTCCTCGGCGTTCATG
>NC_051405.1:33419074-33419189 GCF_015228065.2 Penaeus monodon
GCGTCGGAGGGGGGTGGGGAACGTGGCGTCAGGTGGGGGTGGGGGGGTTGATTATGTGTGGGTGTGGTCACGTGATTTACTGTTTTATCTTTGTGTTCTGGCTTAATGTAGTCTC
>NC_051405.1:33419839-33420090 GCF_015228065.2 Penaeus monodon
TGAACCGATTGCTCTGTGCACATGAAAAGATTTCTGTATTTTCGGGAAATACGAAAAAGATTTGTACACCACGTCATGTGCATATTCAGTCGTTCTCGCTAGCTCTGCAGCCAAATCTTAAAGTTCCATTCATAGGCAAAGGCGACCAAAAAGTATGTACATCATGGCTTTGTTCTGCGTATCACTCACTGGAAAGATGGTTTTGTCGTCTCATTTCATCTCCATCTTTGCTTTGCTTTGCTTTGCTTTAA
>NC_051405.1:33420488-33420845 GCF_015228065.2 Penaeus monodon
CCTCCCTTCCTCTCCTCTTCCTCTTCTTCCTTCCAGTACCATACATTCTTCCACGTCAGACACAACACAAGCCCCCCCCCCCCCGCCCACCTTAAACCGCTTTGCTTCCGTTCGGATTCTCAGGAGGAGGATTGTCTTATCAGGAGCAAAAGTTAAACCAAGAAAACCAATAAGCCAGTTGTGCCGAGAAGTTGTGCTCCAAGTTAGGGTATTATTAAAACGCGATGTTTTTTTAACATATGAAAATGTGGTTAATTCTCTGTCGCAAATCGATGAAATTCTTGACTCAATCGTAAATGACTGTTCATTAGAAACATTAATCTAGTATAATGTGTGCATCATAGGAATTATGTCATT
>NC_051405.1:33421326-33421651 GCF_015228065.2 Penaeus monodon
CGATGTAGAATGAGGGATTTCTTTCTTCACAACTTACTTTCCCTTATGCATCTATTTCTATTCTGGTCTTAATGTATTTTTTGCTTAATATTTTTATATGTTCTTATTATTTGTTATGTTATAAATCTATTTCTGCTTTTCTGTTTCTTACTGAATCATATCTAATTCTCACTCTATCCTTTTCCCTCTGTTCTTTTCAATTTTTTCTTATTCATATTCTTATTAAGGTTTTAATCCATGTACATCTTTTGCTATTCTTATCTGCGTGCATGTATTCAAACTTTTACACACAGGAAAAAAACTGTGTAGATTTATATGGCTTACC
>NC_051405.1:33421713-33422109 GCF_015228065.2 Penaeus monodon
CTCTAAACTAAAAGCTGCTCTTTCACTGCTGCTTTTTTTAAGAGATGCGTTTACCCATTGAATATGATGCTGTTTATTTACCCCGTTTTCCATTTTTATTTAGGAACAGAGCATGGAAATACGAATGGTAATTAACAGCATGCTATTCATATTATTTTTCTCTGGTTTTGTTTTTGTTTTCTACTCGCGTGCCTTTCAATATTCTGGAGAAAAAAAAACTTCTGTTGTAAATAGAACAAAAGAAAACGAAGTACGTACTGATGGGACATTGTTTTAGCGTTTAAGAAGTCCAAATTGCTACCTGATAACGCACGCTATTGTTTATTAATGTAACTGTTCCATATGCACAGTACAAAAGTACTGATCTACTTATTTTTACTTATGTATCTTGTGACG
>NC_051405.1:33425861-33426104 GCF_015228065.2 Penaeus monodon
GATATTATACCTCTTCTATTACTCTTACCTATATCAAAACTCATGCCTCTAATAAATTCCCTCCTTCATGCCCGTTATCTTTCTTACAATACAGGACGTGTTTGCCCTTCCTCTGGTCGTTCAGCCGTATCACAGCTTCATCATTGTTAAATCTATTGTGAAATGGATTCCCCTCGCACCATTCTTGTACTTTTCCGGTGGCGCAATACGAGGCTGTGAAGGAGGTTGAAGGGACTGAACGAA
>NC_051405.1:33426284-33426860 GCF_015228065.2 Penaeus monodon
AGCGAATACTAAAAGCACCTTCGTCGCTTACTATAACTCTCGATAGGGCGAGGTTGCCAATGAGTTTTAATCCCAGCCATCAGTGTTAATGGGATTCGAACCCACTTGTGAACCGATAGAGAAACATAATGGCAGAGTAACACGTGTGGCTGAACGGCAGAAAACTGTTGTTTAAGGTATGCACTGAAAAAATGTTTTGAACTATATGCTTCCAAAAATAATTTGGTGTTATGCCGATCTTAGATTTAATGATTTAACTAACGATTGATAGATGATGGGTCGGCTAGTTAAATAATGAAAAAGAAACTAGATTCATCGAAATAATTGCTATTACAATGGAACACCATCAAAGATTATACATATGCGTAGTCGAAAATAAAATAATGACACCAAAAGAGTAATACACAGTTTTCATTCAGAGAAAATGGAACTGAGTATTGCTTTCAGCGGCAGAATCCAACCAATCAATACGAGAGCTGGAGTGTGGAGAAGCTGGATATCGCAAATTAACAACTTTGCTCAAGTTTTGACACCGGAGCACAATAGGTAGCGGTGGGAAAGAGGGTGAGAGATTCC
>NC_051405.1:33427168-33427268 GCF_015228065.2 Penaeus monodon
ACCCTCCCTACTATATATTGTATATATTGTTATACTATATTTCTTATTATTTTTATCATACTAGCCATTCATATCACTCATGATATTAGCTCTCTTCTCA
>NC_051405.1:33427303-33427557 GCF_015228065.2 Penaeus monodon
CTAACTCTTACTCTGCTATTGATCCCTAATCCTAATTCCATCCGCTTCACGCCTACCACTTATCCACGCGCACTTCCATTATCACTCTGTCGTTTTGTTTCTAATGCTGTTATGTTTTTCCACAGCCATGTAGTCAGCTATGACATACCTCTGGCTCACATTTATTTTTAATGTCCTTGGTGGGAATTACCTGATTGGGATGCCTCTCTCCACTGCGTTCACCCTACACTTACAGTGCTGACTGTTTCGAATGG
>NC_051405.1:33427593-33427684 GCF_015228065.2 Penaeus monodon
ATCACCTATAAACCATAAACCAGCATTTTATTTACTATATGCATGTGTGATATTATCTGTCTAGTGTCTTCTCCATGATATTCACTGATGT
>NC_051405.1:33427822-33427897 GCF_015228065.2 Penaeus monodon
CTTTGTGTATTTGTGTCCTGCTGCAATAACTCCACACCTACATACCTACCTACACACGATATGATTGTCTTTTCG
>NC_051405.1:33427939-33428297 GCF_015228065.2 Penaeus monodon
TATGTCATGCAAGTGGTTTTTATCGCCACATACAATCTATCAATCTACATATATTCACATTTCTTTCCTAAAGGTATATATGTTTTAGGACCGACAAATTTCACCCTTATCCCTCCCTATTCATTTCCACTTACCAGCCTACAATTGGAGTATTCAAATGAGAAAATACATTTAATCAAGATTAACAAATCGTTATTCGGATGTTCTTTTTCCTGATCATCATCTACAAAGGACCCGACCACAAGAATTATATGAACAATGTCACCACTTGTCTTTATCTGACACCACGTAATGGTTTCAATTAGAGAAAATAATAATGACAAGCGAATGAGTATCGGATGTTTCATTTATGTCAGTT
>NC_051405.1:33429327-33429643 GCF_015228065.2 Penaeus monodon
CGGGTGACACACATGAACAAATAGAGAGAAAAAAATGAAGAGGAGACAGACTAACCTGCAGATTGCATGTGTGATCCAGAGTCAACGCTTAAATAATCATACACTTCGAGCCCGACTGCCTGATGCTGTGTGCAGAATCATGCATGCGGACGGAGCGGCGCCTGTGTCAAGTCCTGAATCTGGATGCTAATGAGACTCTGTTTCAGCGTCGGGCGTTTGGCTGAAGTGCGCCGTTTCTCAACAATCGAGGCGCTGGCTGGAATTGGCTTTCGTTCCGAAGCATTGCGAGATTTTCGAATGGTGTTCCTCTTGTTGG
>NC_051405.1:33430544-33431019 GCF_015228065.2 Penaeus monodon
AATCGATTAGGGTAATGAATATTCAAGCCACTGCTTTAGATTGCACAAATAGAACAATTTCATGGATCATTATCTATAATTTTAGATTGACTAGTTAGTTGTTGCAGGTGCGTCATCCGGCATAATGATCGCTTTGATACTTGAAATATCAGATGATTAATTATTCTGGCCCAGTGCTGCATGGATCTGCGTGATAGTTTTGCCACGCCGTGCACCACACGCGCGTACAGACAGACAGTACATTCATATGCAGTATCCGCTTACCTATTCTGTTGCCTTATACCGATCACAGCTTTCACATCCGGTCTTATACCGATCATCTCTCACCCATGGCTTTTTGGTGCATTTCATCCCTTACTCTGAAATCCCGGGTGGCAGATGGGAACACGCACACTTGCAATATTTAATCACATTATTTGCGTTAAATAAGCCCTTTTTTGTACAGCAAATGCAGAAAATCGAAGTGTATAGTCAT
>NC_051405.1:33435585-33435814 GCF_015228065.2 Penaeus monodon
AGCCCAAAGACTCAAAGAATATTCATATACAGAGTATATTACTTCATAATTGAATAACTGTGTATGTGTGATACAGAACAAATATTTCTATATTTGTAATCAGAATAATCATTTAATTAAAACGTTTGTAGAAGTAATTAGTTACCCTATAGGCTGCGCTAGCTTCATAATTATGTATGACGATAATATCAGCAAAATAATATTTGCAAACAATCCTTTTCTAGTGACT
>NC_051405.1:33436757-33437179 GCF_015228065.2 Penaeus monodon
AGCGAGAATTCGTGGGAAGCCAAAATCAGATATGAATGACTAATTATCACGCATCACAAATGATGATTTTCAAGTTTGTTATTCAGCAATGAATATTATTCCTTCTTACCATGTTAAATGTGTCAGTTATCATGTCATTATTTTTTTTTCTTACTCTGATTTTTTCTTATCTTACATATAAGCTTATAATTAGCTTTCAACATACGTTATTTTCTTTTATTAATTATAGTCAAACGTTAGATTTAGGAAATTCAGAAAATCCCAATCACTATTTAGTTAATTTCCGTTGCCATTAATCATTACAATGACAACAACACTTCAAAGAACACGCAAAATCACACAAAGAGACAAACAATTTTTTTTTTTCCATATGAAATAGATTTTTAAAAATATGATATGCATCGTCTTACTTCTAAAGGTTT
>NC_051405.1:33437934-33438318 GCF_015228065.2 Penaeus monodon
GCATGCGCTAACATATATCACCCTGTCAAATTCCACCAGAAAAAAAATCCACAGTCCAGCGTGCGGTAGAGATGAAACCAAAGGTGGCCGAGAGCACATAAGACCCACTCCACGCTGATTGAACGACCTAAAACACTGTCGGAATCACAATGCTTTGCAGTAGAGACGACCTGTACCCTGAACTTTCGAAGTCGTTTTTTGAGCAAATGGGTCAGTTTTGGGACTTTTTTTCGTTTTTATTTTAGGTTTGTTGAAAATTAGGCTTTTTAGTTTTTTTTTATTTCTGATATATATATATATACTGGTTTTATAATTAATGATTGTTATGATACAGTGTGTATGATATATTATGCACAGTTATTGAATAGTCGAATGCATATGCTT
>NC_051405.1:33438613-33438730 GCF_015228065.2 Penaeus monodon
CAGCATCAAAAAAAAAAACACCACAGCAGGATCGGGTTTGTAACTGGAATATTTCCTATATTACAAATTAATGTGTCGGCTTTTAAGGTTGTTTAAAATTCATATTATCTCATACTT
>NC_051405.1:33439220-33439458 GCF_015228065.2 Penaeus monodon
CAGCCATCGAAATTCCAAGTCAAATTTCCGAAATGTTGATGCAGGTTAGTTGGAGAGAGTGTTCATGTATTTCTAAAATAATCATAAGATTTTTGAACATATATATACGGAGTAATGATTTTCAGGAGCTATATTGAAACCTGTCTCGAGAGTTCTACCAAGGAGTTAAAGGTCAATGTCTTTTTGAGGGATACATTTGGAAGTTTGGTGGACCTCATTCCCTTTGGACATGGCACTC
>NC_051405.1:33439802-33440016 GCF_015228065.2 Penaeus monodon
GACAACACGACTGTCCAAACAGAATAGTAATACTTAAATGCAATAACATCCTCCTACCTCTTGCCTCTGCTGTTAAACGAACCGAGGATGTTTAACACGCTAGTTCCTGTTCATTCTATTGACAACACAGGAAACTTGGAAAGTGTTAGTAAAAATACATTTTTCACTTCCCGTCGAGCCCACTAGAAGCTTATCAATTAGGGTCAGAATACAC
>NC_051405.1:33440392-33440789 GCF_015228065.2 Penaeus monodon
CGAGAATCTAAAACCCACTACATCAGGGAATTTGTACGTAGCGAGGACAGGTGCAAGAGCCAGGCCCAAGCGAGCTGTTGCCTGCAATATATCAAGGGAATCAGGAGGAGAGAACGCTCGCGAACAAAACTGGGTTGTATCCTCTGAAAAATGGAACTTTTGCAGTGTTGAACCTTCCGGTATTTCACGTCTGCAGTGTTGATCTTTCCGGTATTTCACGCTTGCAATGTCAAACTTTCCGTAACTTTAAGTTTAGAATGTTGAACTTTCCGATATTTCACATTTGCAATATCGGAGTTTCCGTTATTTCACGTTTTGCGTTCCTTTTCTTCTGTATTAATGAACGCGTGCCCTGTGCTTGTCATAGTTAGAACAAAGATGAAGTAGAACAATGAGG
>NC_051405.1:33441314-33441624 GCF_015228065.2 Penaeus monodon
AGAGATCATTTGAGGCTTATTGTAGGCGCAGTACATCCCACGCTCACATCTGGTCCTCAATAAATATAACATCGAAGAAAAACGTAAAGATTTCGAAGAATTGTTTCCTTTTCCCAATAAATCTTTACATAACGCCTTGCAATGAACGCAACCTAACTGGTGTTTCCCGGCGCCCAGGACTGGAAATGTGTCTTTCTTGGCAGTTTTACTGACCAGCAATAATTCAGAATCATGCATTACGTCGGCAGCTATTGGTCAGGTGGGCGCTTTACTTACTCTTTTTTATTACCTTCGTGATTGATGGTTATGC
>NC_051405.1:33442295-33442582 GCF_015228065.2 Penaeus monodon
TTTTGTCAATCTGGGTATATGTGGACATCTCACTTTTCTTAATGAATTATCTTTATATTTCGTTATATTTCTTCTTTCTTTTTAGTCTGATATATTAGGGCATCTCATCATCTATTTTTTTTTTTTTTTTACATTATCTCTCATAATTAATTGCTTTTACAATCAATATCAACTCGCTTCCTTTTTTCCTCACGTGTTTAGGAGTGCTTTATTTCGATCAAACCATCTCGATCATATAAATTGATAGGATTCCAGCGAGAGACAAGAAGGTTACGGATTATAAGATC
>NC_051405.1:33444147-33444708 GCF_015228065.2 Penaeus monodon
TGATAATTATCATTATCATTCAATTCAATTCGCAGAGAGCGATTAGTGACTGAGCTCTACCATTCAGGGAAAATAAAGTATATGACAAATTGCAGTTCGCTATAATTCTGTGTTTTCAATTTTACTCAGTTGTTAATTGATACATGATGAATTAGGCTTCAGATTAAGCTCTGATTAATAATTTTCATGGAATATATATATTTTCTTTTGTTAAGTCGAACTAAAAATTCTAAGAATCACTGAATCGGGTGATGCTGCATTATTACGGAGATCAGAATCTGGCGGATTTCCAGGTCATGCGACCGAAGATATCTGAATAAAATCACTAGTATCAAAGACAATTTATTAGTCGAGTTCGCGACGCAGGCAACTGAAACAGCTTTATTGATGGGATATTGCTGCTAACGGTGGTCCTCCTCAAATTGTATTTATTTCTGGGAGAAAGTCGAGGACATTTATTTGATGTCGATGTGCTGTTACTCAAAGCGTGATGGTATATGTGGAGCCTTTTCTAAGATGATAGTAATTACTATGTAATGGACATATAAAACGCACACTAAC
>NC_051405.1:33444782-33445028 GCF_015228065.2 Penaeus monodon
GCCGTGTGCATTTTCGCCCAGCCAGACCAAATCGACCTGTTAAAGCCCCATCTTCACGGCTTGACTTTGCGTTAAAGACCAAGAAGATAAGCCACTAAGCCAGGTTCCGTCGTGGTCCCACCTCTTGAAGCCACGCCGGGAGCAGCGTGTGGTCGTGTCCCACTCAATCGGGCTTTTTCCTCTTCCTGTTTCATCTCATATTCCGGATGAGACGATCGTTTGGAGTGTTGCCGGTGGTATCAGAGG
>NC_051405.1:33445310-33445460 GCF_015228065.2 Penaeus monodon
CTCTTCGCCGGAAGAAAGAACCAAATGGCAAGTGAGGAAGGAGCCAAGTCAGAAAAAATATGTGTGGTCATGGTAGAGAAGATGAGTAATCAATAAATCAGATGGTAGACGTTGTGGAAAACTTTTGTTACCATGGTGGCAATGTTGATG
>NC_051405.1:33447386-33447680 GCF_015228065.2 Penaeus monodon
ACGTGATATGTTCAATACAGATGTGTTTCTCGTCCTCACGAAAAACATGAGCCTTTCCCCCATTCGATTTTTGTTCGAGTGAAATGAAACATTTTACCTGTCTTTGCGACTCACTATGCACGTGTGCATTCACATTAGGTCTAATTATTGCGTTGGTGCACACTTTGGCAAACATACGTGGCGCTGGCTGCTGCAGTCATGTAAATGATGGGAGGGGCTGGTGTATAACTGTCTGTCAAGAGCGGAGAGCACAAGAAGCACGAGGTAACACACATTTGTTTATATCTATTTACA
>NC_051405.1:33447842-33447934 GCF_015228065.2 Penaeus monodon
GTCAGCATAACATCACTAGCCCCGAGTCACTTGCCCTGAACACATGTATTTCATGTTAGTAGTACGTTGTTTACTGTTCTCTTCTTTTGGAT
>NC_051405.1:33448159-33448267 GCF_015228065.2 Penaeus monodon
TCTTTCACGGAAGTCCGGTTATTCCTTTAGGTAATCTCTCTCATGTATCCGCTTACAGCACTACATTATTACCTATGCTAATATATCGATTTTATCCTTAGAATTATG
>NC_051405.1:33449477-33449736 GCF_015228065.2 Penaeus monodon
CATTACATGATATCAAACTCTGAGGTTATATTTATGGGTTCAATAAAGCTTCACATTACAGTCGCATTCAAAATAATAACGAGGACTACATGATTCGAGGTTTAAACGGATACGCATGATTTTATGCAGGACCTTTTTCTACTAAATGCGTTCCTATTTAACGTGTAAACCCCCAGCGATTTAAGTCGGATATTGTAAATTCAGATTAATTAGTTTCGGCAGATTCATATATAAGTATATTCATTTCTAAAAATGACTA
>NC_051405.1:33449809-33450121 GCF_015228065.2 Penaeus monodon
TCCATAATGAGCTCTTACGACAATAAACCACTCAATTCCATCCCTCCTGCCTGTGTGTTATATGGGGTATTATATATAAAAGTCCATCCCTCACAGCCTATACCCTGTCGTCCGGTAACTGTATCCCACCTATAAGCAGGGAGTCGAACTCAAGAGGCTCTTCTTTATTTAGGTATTCAACGCTGATTCCCAAACTTCCTCGCATGTCACGCACATTCTGTCAGTTTCTGTGTATTCCGATACTCGTTTTCGTTGGAATAATGTTGAGATACTGATTTTGTTTCTGTTTTCATGTTTATTTACGTGTGGGCT
>NC_051405.1:33450160-33450445 GCF_015228065.2 Penaeus monodon
CGGAGGTGTTTGGTTGGTAAAACCTGTCTGCATTTTGTCAGTCCCTTATGAAGTAGGTCAACTGTATGTAGTTTATTTTGTGTAATTCATGGTGAGACCAGTAGTTTGCCTTGGATTTATGGTCTCGTGTCTTGCTTTCACTCCACAATCTCTCTTATGCAGTCATTTGCAGTTCGAAGAGCCGATAACCTGACAGATACCGGAAGTGAGTTTCAAAGGCGCACCATCTCCCTTTGATTTAGTTTTATTTGAGTTCTTATTAATTAAATGTGCGGAAAGTACGTG
>NC_051405.1:33450759-33450978 GCF_015228065.2 Penaeus monodon
CCAGTAAGAAGAAAAGAGAAAAAAATCAAGCGACAAACTATTTAACAAGAATTTTGCCCAAACTGCCTGCCTGTAAATACGTGTCTAAGGACGAGACATCGTGACACACCTCGGGATTCTTTGTGTGTTATTTTGTTCAAGGAGAAAATTGGAGTGGAAGTTATTGCAGACTTTGGCTATGTTCTCTTATTATCATTATTATCATTCTGCCTTCTTCTA
>NC_051405.1:33451494-33452319 GCF_015228065.2 Penaeus monodon
CTTCCCCTTTGCCATCTTTCTTGTATTACAGTAAAGTTTAACTGTTAAGATTTGGACACTGGAAATATCGCTGTCATGGTTGTTTACATTCATTGCTGCGATCTCTGTTGCTGCCTCTCTTTTCTCTCGCCACCTCCACTCCAGTTCGAAATGGATTTCTCTCGTACCAAATTGCTCCTGTCCGCTATTACGTGCTTTTGCAGTTTCCTCTTCACTCTTCTTTCGTTCTCATCATAGTCCCTTCACTATCATTTTTCTTCCTTATTTCTATCCTCTACCTCTATTCTGTTTATTAATTTTCTCCTCTTGTATTAATAAGTTGGACACTTATAAGGACACTTATAAGAATAGGTAGGGAAGTTAATTCACTTTCAATTAACTCGGTTTGTAATTTACTTTACCTTTTTATCTTTACCTGTTTCTTAACATACCATTTGCTTTATTAAACTGGCGTGGAAAACAAATTTATGTATTTTCCTTTTACCTTTTACGTAACAAGAAATAGAGCTGGAGAGAGGTATTATATAGAGAAAAGATCACCAGACAGATCAAAAGAGAGAGATAAACTATAAATGGAAAGGAGAGAAAAAGGTATTCCATAGAGATAACATGATATAAGGCAACGATAAATGACCAATATTCACGTGTAAAAAGACCGCTATCTCGCTTTCTATTAATAACTTCAATAACTTTCGCCTTACTATTATATCCATTATGTGTGTAGGTGTTGCTCCCTCCTGTTCTTCTATTTTTCTATATCCTTTATCATATCTTCTATATCTACAATTCTTCTATTCCTCTGACATTTCCAAATGGGTATATTGT